>NC_022009.1:82950435-82959597 GCF_000317375.1 Microtus ochrogaster
GGGAATATTGTGGAAAAGGGGGTGGGAAGATTGTAAGAGCCAGAACAACAGGAAGACTGCCTTTCCTAGAAATGGCTGCGTAAACAAGACAGGAATAATGACAATATCAATGACTATGATAATGTCTAAGGGAAATTTTCATGGGCTCCCTAAGCAAAGACCTACAGACAACTAATGACTGTTGGGAGGAGAACTAGTCCCCCCCAGGACTGAGCCCCCTTATTGGTTGTCAAATGCAGCGTGGCAGTCTTGAAGCTGTAAAAATAAATACAATTTGCTGAGTCCTTTTATTCTGTTTATGCACATATATGCATATATGTATATAACAATAATTATCTGAGAAAAAGAGTCTATCAACTTGAAAGTAGGGATATAGGACATGGGAGCATTGGAGCCTGTCCTGGAACTCACTCTGTAGACCAGACCAGGTTGGTCTCAAACTCACAGAGAGATCCGCTAACCTCTGCCTCCTGAGATTAAAGTGTGGGATTAAGATGTGTGTCACCACCACCTAGCTGAAAGATTATTTTAAAAAGTGCATAAAAGTAGTTAAGCATGAGTATTTCAAAGGGAACATCCCATAGATTTTAGCAGATTCTCAATAATAAAAAAAAGTGTGAAAAGTTACATAACAGTGTTACAGGTTTGATTTTGAGACACGATCAGTTATGAGAATTTTGTAAAAAAAAAAAAAAAGATAGTAGAGCCATTTAAAATAACTGACTTGATGGATCCCTACCTGCTCTGAATTGACTCAATTTCAGTGGTTTAGAGAATAGTTAAAAACATTTACTGACTTGATACAGGTTAATTTCCAGATATCATGTGAAACTGACAGAAACTGAACAAGGAAGCAAATTCTTGGTCCTAGAAATGAACAATAAGAGTTCAATCCCTTCACACTTTAAATTATAGTAAGTTTTTTCTTATAGGTCCCAGGTTGCCCTCTCTGTGCCCAGACAAATTACTTTTTCTTATTTGTCTTTAATGCTTTGAAATTAGACAATTTTTCTCATGGCCTTTCTAAAGACTAGCCCCAAAGAACTGAAAACCATCAAAGAAAACAATTCCCCAACTGAACATAAATGTCTATTAACCCCTTTTAGTATCAAGAGACAACAAATGGTGACTAATATTTCTGAATGTCAAAGGAAAGGGTCAAGGTAGTCAGTAAGCAGTCAGAAACAAACTTTTTAGTGTTTCATTTTGGTCAGAATTGAGACTTGAGAATGTAAGAGGAAAACAAAAATCAATTCTGTAGAATCAACTTTTAAGGAATGTCTTTCAGTTGGAAGAGTATGGATTTGGACAAGATGGTCATCCTCAGATGTTTGTGTTGGCAGAGTGTGGCTGAGGAAGGACTGGGGTGATGCTGGAGCATTTGCAGGAAGTACTCATTGTACAGACTTGACAAGTCACCTGGGGCTCATGACTCTCATTGCATGCTTGTCATATTTTCTTTATTGCTTCTTATTTCAATTCGTTTTATTATGTGTAGGAGTATAGGACTTCTTATAGCAATATTGGAATGAAGGATTACATTTTATAAGCTTAAACACATTATAACCTTCTGTCCTCATTATGTTGGACCTCCCTCCCATTGCCAGAGTCTTCCTTTTAAAGGTAGTCAACCTGTAAAAGAATGGGTGTGTAGAGTGGGTGTGGGAGGCTGGATTTGTCATTTTAAAATGACCGTACACTTTATTGCAAACATCATTTAACATTTTGGAAGTGGGCCAGCTTCATCTTTGGAAAAAATAAAAGAGCTGGCAGGGTTTTACACCAGTCCTCTGTGGTGGGATTTTCAACTGAATGACCAAGGTTTTTTAACATAGACATTGTCTATATGAGTCCCAAACTCCAAAGCTAATTAATCCTTTTCATTTCTCTGCCAAATCCAGTGACTCTCTGTGGCTATTTTCCTAAATCTTAATACCATTTACTGAATCCTTTTTTTCCTTCCTAATATTAAATTTTCTTTGATTTTTCTCTCCCATCATTCTCTCTTCAGCTGCTTGACATCTTAGTTTTCTCTCTTCTAATTCTACATTCATTCATTTACAGAATTTCCATTTTATGATCATGATTCTAAAATCAGGATTGAAGTCTTCCCCAGAAATTCAAATGATTGACCTCCTACAAGAATGCTAAGTGACCCTGTAGCAATTGAAAACAGTAGCATAACCTCATTTCTGCGCCAGTCTGGCAAGAAGTAAAGGTTTACTTCTGATTATGCACACGCTCATTTCTTAGTATATACTATGTATTTGGAACTATTTGTTGGTATTTTAAAAACATTTATTAAAAACTGAAAAGTAAAATTTGACTAGAAATTATATTTCTAAGAAATTACCATGCCATATATGTTCATAAGTAAGTTATAGAAATTGAACCTAAGGGTCTGCATCATAGCAGTGTTTCACAGTTGTTAGCAGTGATTGTGGGAAAACAGTAGCCTTCTCCGAATCATCCTGAGTATAGTCACAATAGTTACCAGCATAGAATGGGTTAAAACACAAAGTGTATCCATACAATGCCACACTCTACAAATTCCTCTCCTGGTTCCCTGACATTCTCCTGATGCTGTGGCATGTGGGCCTGTAATGAGCTGTAATTCCCCTTTGTTTCTGGCTTTCTGTCAACCCCCTCCCTCTTTTCCAGTGTCTCCTGGCTTGACTTTCCCCTCTCACCACAGCTTTCTAGTCTTGGCCCATTGCCAAGCACTGGCGGTAACAGACGGAGGACACTTACCACCCTTTGTTTCCTCACATGTACGATGAGGACAACAATCCCAACAAGGAGCAATGGTACCTACTTTTTAAATTAGATTAAGTAGGAAATTTTAGTTTCCAGCACATAAAATGTGTTCAATAAACGCTATTTTCCACTTTCTCTATGGGACTCCATCTTCTAATACATACTGTATGCTGATGCTGAGGTCATTCTTGAAAATATTTGTTCACCCTTGAGCCCCTTTGTCAACTCCCTTCTGCCTTATGAACATACTTTGGAATCAGACTGGACAAATAACATCATGGCAGCTGGACAGCTGTTGATGCTCCAGGGTAAGTCTGGAAGGAATACTTTGAACTGCTCTCCCCCCAGAGCTAGACTGTTAGGAGCCATGCTAGTTCAAGTCCTTCACCCTATCCTTGAGACGCCCTGGAAATGACTTGCGCCCTCCTCAGAGCAGAAATCATGACAGTTTCCTTTTCTTTTCTACATTTCATTTATTGACCCAAGCCAACTGTTGTCACCTGTCCTTTTCATGCTCATTCATTCTCATCATTTTTGGATGCAAAAAAATCTCATTTGTTCCTTGTAAAGACAAATGTAATAGAAACGTAGAGAGAACACAAAGGAGGGTCAATTTTCATAATGCCAATTTTACTCTTTAAACAAAGTTAATCAAGAATATGCCAAGAAAAACTTTGGTTGTGGCAGAACACTTAGATGAAGAAAGCTACAATCACCTTTTGTGTATCTTAAAAGTAGCTCTCTTTTACTTTTGAATAGGTAGGTGGGTTTGAGACCAAATTCTACCCTCTGGACATCATACTCAAAGCCTTGTAGGCATTTTCTATTTCTGAGCAGAGGAACTAGAGGCAAAGAGTAATTGGGCAAAGCAGACGAGTTCCCAGAGATGATCAGAACCAATCAGGGCTTGGAATAAGAGGTGGTACCTGGGAGGCAGGCCTTTAGGCTCGCCCATCACAGCCAACAGACCACTTTCCTGCACTCTCAATTCATGTATGAGGCTGAACTGTGGACTTCCCTTGTCTTCACAACCCTGACCTCTCAGAGTTTCTTCTTCTTCTTCCATATATAGATCATTCCCTATAGAGTCACCTCTCAGGGTGATCAACTATCCCTCCAGAGCCTCAGCGCTCATCTTGTCACCATCTTCCACAAGTTGTCTTACCAAAGGATGGTGCTCATATTCATATTCATTATTGGACTTGGCATTTGATCTATGTGTGCCAATGTACTGCTATCTGATAAATGGACAATGTACACTTATTAAGTGGAATAATGTGGTCATTTTTTTAAAGTATGGAATGTGACATTTGGTTGGTTAGGAGTATAACCTTGCTATTTCAGTATTATCCCAATGAGAAATTCATATCTGATTTACGATCTTCTGACTTATCAGACCCTTTGTATAATACAACTCATGTTAGTTTAAGGGCGGCTTGCTAGGGTATTACTATTTATAATTGTTAGATGTTTTGTTAAATTCACTAGGAAGTAACTAAATACTCAAGTCATACCAACTTTAATGTATTCTTTATGATGAAGTTAAAACTTTACAAACACAGGGAGGAACACATAAATTATGAGCAGGAATGAAAAGTAGCTCCTTCTGTTGAAATGAGAGCTTTCTTCACAAAACTTGATACTGATCATTACCTGACCGTTTCCTTTCTTTCAGTGCTGAGTCCTCACTCATACTAGGCAAGCACTCCACCACTGAATCATACCTGCCTGTTCAGTAATTGGCATTTATATCCTTGATTCAGGACTGTATTGCTCTTTTTTTTTTTAAAAAAAAAATAGCAAATGGGGTTCCCAAGTAGGCGGAAGCTGCCTGTTTGTTTCCTGGCAGCCCAAACCTGTAATAATCACACAGAAACTATATTGCTTGCAATACTGTTTGGTCAATAGCTTAAGTGTATTTCTGGATAGCTCTTAAATCTCAAATTAACCCATTTCTATTATTTTATATTTTACCACGAGACTCATGGTTTATGGGTAAGGTTCTGGCAAGTCTGTCTACGTTGGTGGCTACACGGCTTCTCCTTGATTCCATCTACTCTCTCCTCCTCTGTCTGCTTGGAATTCCTGCCTTGCCCTATTCTGTGCTATAAAAGGCCCAAAGCAGCTTCTTTATTAACCAGTGGTATTCACAGCATACAGAGGGGAATCCCACATCATTCCCCTGGACTTTCTCTTTTCTCTTTTAAAGCATTT
Source organism: Microtus ochrogaster (assembly GCF_000317375.1). Taxonomy (NCBI): domain Eukaryota; kingdom Metazoa; phylum Chordata; class Mammalia; order Rodentia; family Cricetidae; genus Microtus; species Microtus ochrogaster. Next base: position 82,955,407 of record NC_022009.1, read on the forward strand.
TACTGTAGAATCTTTCTGATTCAGGCTAATCCAGCACAGAAAGCTAGTCAACGTTTAGAAGAAAGACTATTGTGACCTTTATATTCTCTTTACACAAATAGCTTAGAAATTTATTTTCTAAATTCAAGACTAACCCCAAATTTGATCCTGTACCTCTTTGCCTATTCATAGAAGTTTGAAAAGCCTCCAAAAAAAAAAAATTCAGTCCCGCCAATATTTCCTTTCACTATCTGAAACAACATTGTCACAGAAATGGGTTCAAACATGTAGTCTTCCTCCAGAGAGTGGATTTCTTAATCCTTTCCTCTTGGCTAAAGTTATTTTTTCTTCCTATCTTTTCTTTGTTGTGGATTTGAAAAAAAAAAACTCATTCCTTTCTTTTTCTAGTTCTCAGAGGTTTTTTTTTTTATTTCAATAAGAGAACAGTCTGACAACAGGGAACACGAGTGAGGCCTATTCAAGTCCTTGGGAGTCTCACGATAATCCACTGGAAGATCTGGTTCATAACACAGAATCAGCACCAGTTAGACAAGTCCTTCTTCCTTTCTCTTTCTTCTTCTTTCCTCCTTGCTTTTTCTTCCTTCCTTCCTTCCCTCCTTCTTCCCTTCCTCTCTTCTTTCCATTCTTCTTTCCCTTCCTTCTTTCTTTCCCTTCCTTCTTTCTTTCCCTTCTTTCTTTCTTTCTTTCTTTCTTTCTTTCTTTCTTTCTTTCTTTCTTCCTTCCTTCCTTCCTTCCTTCCTTCCTTCTTTCTTTCTTTCTTTCTTTCTTTCTTTCTTTCTTTCTTTCTTTCCTTCTCTTTTCTTTTGCATGTATGTGGCTCATGTGGGTATGCATGTTTGTATGTGTGTGGGAACACATGCATGGGTGCATGTGAATGTGGAGGTCTGAGATTGGAATTTGCTAATTCTGGCTAATCTAGCTATTCAGCTTGCCATGGGAAATTTCCTGTCTACTTCCAGAGTACAGAGACTTCAGGTGCTTGTTACTCCTGGGCTTTATTCACTGAGCCACCTTCCTAGCTTCTTATTACACTACTCATCTTCCATCAACTCCTTTTCTGATCTGAAGTTAGTTTCCATATTCCTACAGTTATTTATTTTATATTTATTTTATGGCTATAAGAAGAAAATATAATTTTAAGATTCAAATATATTAGGTAAATGATTACAGTTAGCTACATTCTTATTTTTATAAAGTAAAATTAGTAATAAATAATTTCCTTCAACAAACACCATGTCTGAAGAAATGGCTCAGGATTGCTTGCCATTACATTTAGGTTTGATTTTTAGGACCTATATATGAGAAGAAGAGAAGTTGTCTTCTGACCTACATGTTTCCATTTTGGGTCTCCATCATGCATAAATGTAATAATTTTTAATTTTATTAGACATCAGGATGTAGTGGGAAAATATGGTAGTTATAGGTATGCAGATAAACACTGCTAAGTTAAGAACATGTGATAAAGGAGCCAGCATCCCTTAACCTGTTATAAAGACTCTGTGCTATCCCAATACAATATTCTAGACTCTGTATTGAATCACAGCTAACAGCCAAATAAAGAAGTTAGGCTCATTAATCCACAATGCTCAAGGCATCTCAAAGAAACATGGTTGAATTTTCAGCAAGTAAATGCCCCAAATCAGATTAAAACTAGTGAACATTTCCCCCAAGATTCTGAGTGCTTCCAGTGTCCAGTCACATGCCTTGCTGTCCTTTTGGTACATGTTGACTTGTAAGACTCGATGTTTCCTCCTTGTGATTGGGAAAACCCTGCATGGCTACTGAGGCAGGTAACTTTGACTAATTATAACTGAAACCAAGAGTCATGTAGAGTGGCTCAGGCAACTGAGAAGATCAAAGACAGGCTTTAGAGAAGTCTTGGTCATGGAAGTTTGTTTGAAGTCATGCCTTTGAGAATGTCTTGGCTGGGCTGTCCTTTTTAGTTTCAGTTATAGCTTGCATTTGTCTTATAAACATTGAGATAAGGACTCGTAATTGATTATAGTAGAAATCTTAGCTCGAGCCATAGTTGAACAGTAAAAAACTATCCAGGGTCCCTTGAAGTTGGGTATGACTACATGTCCAGATGGCATACTAAAGAGATGGAGAAGGCCCTTCCTCCTATTAATTTTCTCCTTTTTATTAGATGGAATTGCAATATAATAATGAGTAACCTTGAGCCACATGGTGGTGAAAACTTTAAAAACAAAATCATCCAAATCCTAAAGACTAAGGCAGAACATGAAGAAAGCATTCTGGGTCCTGACTCTATAGAACTTCCATGGCAGCCTTGAATGATTTATACTGAGATGAAATTTTTTTTTTTACATTTTATGTAAACCACTATTATTTTAATTCTCTATATATCAGTAAATTAAGATCTCTGGAGTCTTGAAGATTCTTTCAAATGGGTCTTGGAGGCCATTGTGTGTGTGTGCTGTGTGTCTGTGTGTGTGTGTTTATGTGAGTGTGCATACAGGTGTGTGTGGGCGCGCACATGTGTGTGTGTGTGTGTGTACGTGTGTGCGTAGGCCAAAGGTCAATGTCAATTGTCTTCCTCTAGTATTCTCCATTTTATTTTTTGAGACAGTCTCTCACTGAACTAACTCATCATTTCAGCTAACCAGGTGGGCTAATGAACTCTTGGGGATGACTATTTATGATCCCCCTGCTACCTTCACCATGCCTAGTTTTAACATGGGTTCTGGGGATTTGAACTCATGTCTCCATGCCTATGTGGCAGGCACTGTAACAATAATGCTATGGTAATTTGAATATTGACCCCAGAAAATATCTGTATTCTACTTCCTGGAAGTAGTAAATATTTCACTTTATATGGCAAAAAGGACTTTGCAAATGTCAGTAAGTTGAAATGGGCAGAGTAACTTATATGAGTTATTCCCATAAAACCCTAATGTCCTTATAAAACATAGACAGTGGAATAAGGGAAGAAATTATGATAGTATTATATCATTGTCTTTGAGGATGGAGGAGAGGCCACAGTCCAGTGAAGTGGGCAGCCTCCAGAAGCTGAGAGAGGCAAGGAGTTGGGGTTTGTCCTAGAGACTCCAGAAGGAACTATCCCTTCTGACGCTTTGATTTAGACCAAGAAGACTTTGAACTCCTGACCTCTGGTAGTATAAGATAATAAATTTATATTGTTTTAGGCCACCAAGTCTGTGCATTTTTGCTATAGCCCCAATTGGGACCAGTAAAAACAAGTGACTGTTTGTCCTTTAAACTTCCATTTTCTTCCCAGGCATACAGCAAAGTTTTCCAAAGAGTATGTGACGTACTGTGACAGTAGACTAACTGCATCAGGTATGAGGTTCCAGTCAGGAATTACAGGAACTTAGCAAAAAATACAAAATAACACCATTTTCATCACTTTTTAAAGTTTTATTTATTTTCGTGTGCACGGGTGTTTTGCCTGCATGTATATCTGTGTGAGGGTGTCATATCCCCTGGAACTGGAGTTACAGACAGTTGTGAGCTGCCTTGTGGGTTCTGAGAATTGAATCCAGGTCCTCTGAGAGAGCAGTCAGCATCCCCAGTCCCTGAACCAACTCTCCAGCCTCGTTTTTATCCATTTTTTAAAATTTTGTTTTTAAAATTTAAAACTAGGTTGCTTATGCTACCCTATAAGAGATTTATTATTTTTACTTCAAATAAGAAACAATGTAAAAGATTTCCTTATTAACTTAGCAGATGGTGAACACTGTAACTCTGAAGCAGAAAATGAAGATCTTTGTGGTCATCAGTAATGTTTGAGGGAATTAAAATTATTTTCAGACAGAAAATTTGAGAATGGATGTTTCAGTTTAAATAACATAGTAGAAAAACTGGTAACAACAATTTTGAAACACAGGTTTATTTACCACATTATCTAAAAGAGAGGCTTTTACCAAAAACATAAGTAGAAGTGCCAGCTTTCACTGAGGTTGGACCCCTTTAAGGTCTGTACTCAGTGTGTGCCAGCCGATCCACACAGACTTGCACTGAAAAGTTAGTCATCATACCCATAACCCCCCATACTCTTAGACCCGAGTTTCCTGAATCCATGGTGGAGAAGAAAACTAACACAAGAAAGCCGTCCTTTGACCTCCACATGCACACAGCTTGTGCGTGTCTGCGCTCTCACACGTATGGTCACACCCACACACAATAGCGGGAAATCAGCTGCTCTCACAC
>NC_022009.1:82959979-82963718 GCF_000317375.1 Microtus ochrogaster
AAATCAGAGCACTGGTTCTAGGCTCAGATGATTTACTCCCACCACACGCTCACTGAGGATGAAGTTTTTCTCTTTAGCTTTATACTGTACTTTATAATCTCCCACGGCATTTGTAGGTGGGAGAAATATATTTCAGTTTAATTAAATAATCTCTTTCAAGTCTATAAATTGCCTCTTTAGTTATAAACATTCTGCCTCTTTGGGGATGTTCAGGTTTGTCATATTCTTGGCTCCTTTTCTCCAGCTGTAAAGGACCGGTAGGTGGGGTGGGGGTATCATGTAAGTACTTGCAGTGGAGGATGTCCCCAAGAACCACATTCTGGGCTGGCAACTGCCAAGAGTGTCAGGCTAGTCCGTAGTGCTCTGCTACTGTTTGCAGCAGAAGGAGAGAGTGCTCTCCTCTCTCGGCTTGCTTAGGTCGGTCTTTTCTTCTAACCTTCAACTTTACCAGGCATTAATGGACCAAAAGGACACTTTGCACGTGAGTGATTTTTCCAATTTCCCAAGCTATACTCCACGCTCTTCCTCAGTGCTCTCTGAACCATGTGGGACTGAAGTCCCTTGGGGGAACTAAAGAACACCTTTTCTCCTGCTCCACGGTGTTCCTTTCTGAGTACACTTCAACATGGCTGCCTCTGTCTTGGGATATGACTGTTCAGACTATAGGTTCTTCTCAGAATCTTCAGCAGAAGCAGAGTAAAAGTTCCTCAGACAGCTTTTCAATCACCTTCTCCACGTTTCCCCTTTTCTCATGGGCTTTGGCGGGAAGAGAAGGTTAGGTGTGATTCTCTCCTTTTCTATGGCGGACTTTTCTGTGTTACCTATGCCTCTATGAAAGTTCTCAAGCAAGCCATCCAGAAATAGTTCTTGAGGACTAAGAGGAACTTAGAAAACCCTATCTCTGGTAACAAACTTGGATTTCAAGCTTATTTTTTTCACTAATGAATTGAAAATATACTTTTAGATTTCAAAGCTGAATTTTACTTCTTCTCACCTGTTTTCACCATAACAGTCTTAAACTCTACCTCCTTCCCAGTTCATCCAAGTCCTCAGCACACCCCAGAAAACTTTGGATAAAAGACTGTATAAGTCGCAAAGAAAATGCCTACAACATGGAAACACATACATGCAAAAAAAAAAAAAAAGAGTCACACTCATGAGTTTAATAAGGTTACCTACGACATGAACAAACCCAGACTTGAATCCTAGCAGTTGGAGGCCCCAGCAGACTAACTTATCTAAGCCTGAGTACCTTCATCTTTAACACGGAGTATCTGTCTTATAGATTTGTTGTAAGGGCATTAGAAGTTATATAATCATATAAGCAGAACACAGTTCTCAGTCAATGGTGGGTGATCCATAGATACTAACTGGTATTTTATTAGCATGTGTTTTATCACATATGCCAGTCCCATTTATGTCTCACCTGTTTGTGGTTTGAACACACATGCTAATAATTCTACACATTATGTTCTTGGGAAATTAGATATTTAGTCTATGTTGAAGAATGATTTGAATCAAGTTGGGTTCTGTGAACAAAATCACACAATGATCTTCTGAATCTCTTCATCAGCATTTTACTTCCTAACAAATTTCTTCCAACTTTCACAGGCTGTGCAGAATAAGGTGTTGAAATTGGCCAAGGTCTCCTTTATCAGGTAGAGATGATCATTCTTCTCTTTGAAGAAGATGGATTGAAAAAGGAATGTAGAGAATCAGGGAGCAGGATGGGGAAAGTAGGGCTGGGGAAGAGGGAGGAACCAGGGGATTGTTCATTATGAGCCCAGCTTGGTTGTCAAATATGAGGATGACTATAACTCTAGTGAAGAAATGCCCTTCTACATATAATAAAAAGGCAGCTTTATTGTTGTGGGTCTTCAATGGAAATTATGATTTTCACATGGTTTAGCTGATAGCTTTTTTCTGTAACCAATTTTATAGTCTGTAACTAACATAGGAATGTGTTTTGGGTACCAAAATGTATATTCATAAGACAGTGACTAGATAAATAAGTGTTTTGTATGTTATGAGCCATACAGTCTCTCTTGTAGCTCCTTGGCCCTGCTATTATAGTCATGTGCCTGCATAAGCAGGCTGGGGATTCAGTGAAACTGTTTATGAGCACTAACATTGGAATTTCACCTGCTCCCAAATTCCAGCGACCTTCAGACTCCTTTGATCATGATTTTAGCCAAAGCCAGCATCAGGAAAGAAATAGCCTCAAAGAAGGGTGGTTATTCTCTATGGAGAAAACTCAGAAATGTTCATGTAAGAGTCTTTGGGTCACAACATCAAATAACTTTTTCTTGTCACTGTGCCACAATGACCTGTTAAACAGGTCTAAATATCACAATAACCTGGGTAATATTTATCTACTTATATAGTTGCATTGATTAACTTTTGTTGGATACATGATAACCTATTTAAACCCTCTTTGGTTCCTTGGGAAGGGTACATTTTATATTTTTTTTAAAAAATACAATTTTAATTTTGAAAGTTTTTGGCTTATAGAAAAATCAGGGTTTTTTCCCCAGAGACTTACCATATATCTCCCCTGGTGGTAACATCTTAAATTAATCCATTTATTTCAAATAACAAACAATAGAGATGCATTATTGTTAGCTAAAGTTCATATTCTCTTTAGATTTTCTAGTTTTATTGAGTGCCCTTTTTCTGTTCCAGGGTCTCATCCAGGATGCCACATTATATACAGATGTTATGTTTTTGTGGGATGTTCTTGCTTGTTATAATTTCTGAGACTTTTCTCTTTTTCATGGCTACGTTAGTTAATGTTCTCTAGAGAAACAAAACCAAAACAAGAATCTATCTATCATCTATCTATCCATCTATCTATCTATCTATCTATCTATCTATCTATCTATCTATCTATCTATCTATCTATCTATCTCTATCATTTATCTGCCTATCTTAATCTATCATCTATCTACCTATCTTAATCTATCATCTATCTACCTACATATCTGTTATCTTTCTGTCTATTTTACTTACTGATGCGATTTGGGGCCAGGCTGGAGAGTGAGGAAGTAGAAGCTGCTGCTGACCTTATGTTTGCCTCATTCTGTGGGGAAGGCTGATGTAGTTGATGCTGTAACACTGAGGCAGACTTTTCTTTTTTCTGGAAAACCTCAGCTTCTGCTTCAACACTTTGAACTGATTGCACGAAGCTCTACCCACACGTGTGAGTGGTTTCTTTTCGGTAACCTATCACAGATGTGAATTATATCTACAGAGCACCTTCGTAGAACACCTTCGTAGCAACTCAGATGTTGGTTTTTGGTTAAACAGTTGGGCTTTGTAGCCTAATCAAGTTGAAACATAAAGGTAACTGTCTCCGTGACCTTTCAACCCTTTAGTTGATACTTTGCTTATGTTTCTCTCAAGATCAAACTGGGGTCATGTGCTTTGGGAGGTAAACTGTGTATTTTTGTTAAGGTAATGAAAGATTGGGCTGGGAATAAGATCTATGAGATAATAGAAACATTATCTTAGCCAGATCCCTGAAACAGCCAGGTGTTATTTGCTGTGGCTTATAATTTGTATTTTACTGGAATAATCAAATAACCTCATGATTACTACTTTCTAACTTTAAAAAGATAATATTAGCATTAAGAACCCTGCAAGTCTATCGGGAACTCACCAAGGCCAGCTGGCCTGGGTCTGAAAAAGCATGGGATAAAACCGGACTTGCTGAACATAGCAGACAATGAGGACTACTGAG
>NC_022009.1:82963821-82986420 GCF_000317375.1 Microtus ochrogaster
GGACTTCCCACAGGTCAGGGAACCCTGATTGCTCTTCGAGCTGATGAGGGAGGGGGACTTGATCAGGGGAGAGGGAGGGATGTGGGAGGCGGTGGCAGGGAGGAGGCAGAAATCCTTAATAAATAAATAAAATTAAAAAAAAAGAACCCTGCAAGTCAAACAAGAGTTTATATTTAATCTTTGTTTAGCTTCCCTTCTGGGTAACCCAATTAAAGTTACATTGTCAAGCTCAGACTTTACCTGCTTTTCTAATGTTTTCCTTTTCTTGTCCCTGGATCCTTTCAGGATGAGACATGTTTAGTTCTCAGGTCTCCTTAGTCCAATTCAAACTGTGACAGTTTCTCCCACCCTGGTGTTTACAACCCTGTGACTTTTGAAGAGTTCTGCTTGGTTGTTTTTGTCTTATGGTTTTAGAGTCTTAGGCTGAGATAGTCCATTATGGGAGTGAATATTGCAGAGGTGAAGCTTCTTCTCAATGCAGTGTGTTGGCGTCCGTAGTGTAGATATGTCTATCGCTGGTGGTTTTATCCTCACTGTTGAGTTGGTAGCTGCCAGAGTTCTCCTTTAGATAAAACTGTGCTCTAAGTACCGCCACCACCATAGAAGGTAATGTGAGACTGTGCAAATAGTTTGTTTCTTAAACTTTTACCAACTAAACCATCATTGGATCTTACCTGTAACAACTATTATTCTGGTGTTATATATGTGATATTCTCTTTTTTTCATTCCATCTACAACTATTAACTGGAATTCTATGTAAAGAAGAGTTAGTTCTCCATTTATTTATAATTATTTATTTATATCTTCACTGAATAATGTTTTCATTTTATCCTTTGGGTTATATATTGATAATGCTTAGTATTTATATTATAAATATTACTCACTGCTACTTCCTGCCAGACCCCTGACTGCTGGTTTGGGATATTATATACTTATTCTTTTGTCCAATCAACAAATATTTATATGCACCCATTCCATATTTTATTCTTTATTCTCTTCTAAGGTCACTCATGTGTCATTTTGTGATGTCACTGTCTCTTTGTAGAACTAGAAATTTGAAAACCCAAAACAAAACATTTTGTAAAGATCCTTTTGTTTACTTTGAAACACAGCATTCCTTTGAGCCTCATAACTCATCTTAAAAGCCAGGAGAAGCCAGCTTATATTTTCTTTATACAACAAGGAAGAAGGGAGCTGGCAGCACTGTCTCTTTGATCTGACTCTACCCAAAACTCCACTTAATTGGCTTTTAAAACATTCAGATGATGGGAGGAAGGGGGTCAGTAGGAGGGTCAGAAGTTAGGAGAGGACAGTGGGGACAGGAGGGGAACCGTAACAATAAAATTCACTACTTCAGATGCTAACTTAGAATATTAGTAAAACCAAACATTCAGTTGAAATATAGACAGCAAGGTTTTAATCATTTCAACTATAACCCAGTGACATCTAGTACATTCATAGCATTGCACATCCATTATTCCCATCTGATCCCCAAGCATTTTTATCACACTCAAAGGACATCCTATAGTCAATTACTCTCCATTTCTCCTGCACCCAGTTCCTAACAACCATTAATGTGATTTCTGCCTCTATGAACTCATCTATTCTGAGATTTTCATTTTATTGAAACGATGTAATGTGACCCTTCTATCTGGCTTCTTTCATGTTTAGCATAGTTTTAAGATTCATTCATGTAGCATGTATCAAAAGTTCATTCCTTTTGCTATCTGAATAATATTATATTGCATATATTTCATAATTGGTTAACTATTCATCAAACAATATCTATTTAGGTTGTTTATACTCTTTGATCATTGTGGGTAGTGCTGTTATGAATATTTTCATGTCAGTATTTCTTTGCTAACTTATTTATCATTCTTGTGTGGTATATATGCCTATGCCTAGAATTGTTTTGTTTTATAATTGTGTTTAACTTTTCTAGAAACTGCTAAACTATTTTACGTAGTGACAAGACCATTTTTCAATTCTATCAACAATGCATAAATGTTCTAATTTCTCTATATCATGCCAACATTATTATTTTCTACTTCAGAAAAATGAATTACAACAATCCTAGTTTGTATGAAGTGGTCTGTCACTGAGATTCTGATCTGCATTTCCTTAAACTGATAATGTTGAGCAGTTTTTCTTTCCTTTACTAATTTTTCATGTAGCCCACACTGACCTCAAACTCATAGCACTCCCTCCCCAGCTTCCCACTTGCTAGGATTACAAACATACATCACCATGCCAACCTTACTTTTTTATGTATGTATGTTTGGAAAATACCTATCAAGCCCTTTGCCCTTTGTAATTGAGTCATCTTCACTTTTCTTTCTAAATTAATTTTTGGTAGCCAGGTGGTGGCGGCGCACGTCTTTAATCCCAGCACTTGGGAGGCAGAGGCAGGCGGATCTCTGTGAGTTCGAGGCCAGCCTGGTCTACAAGAGCTAGTTCCAGGACAGGCTCCAAAACCACAGAGAAACCCTGTCTCGAAAAAACAAAAAAAAATAAATTAATTTTTGGTATTATAGGCCCTTGTTAGATATATATTTTATCTAAGTCTGCAGTTTGAAGATGTTCAGCTTATTTGTGTTTCTTTTGTTGCTTATCCCTTTGATTTCATACCAAAAACCTATCACCAAATCCAAGGCAACAAAGTGTTATCTCTATGTTTTATTCTAAGATTTTTAGTTTCGCTCTTCATTTCAAGTACATTTTTGTACATGGTCTAGAGACTTTGTTCTCTTTCCTGTAGTTTTCTAGATAGTCAAGCCATGTTTGTTTAAAAGATGGATCTTGCCTCAGCGAAGCTCTGACACCCTTGCCAAATGTCAGATAACCATGTATATATATTCCTTTGACTTTTGTATTTTCTCTTTTCAAATTTGGTAACATGGACATGAGGATTTAGCCTTTAAAAAGCTTATCCATTTTACTGCTTCACACACCTTCTCAAGTTGTCGTTGCTTTCCCACCCAACCACTGCCAGTCAGCCCAAGCCTCTATTAACTGTCTCCTGGGTTCCTGCTGTGGCCGTTCCTCAATGAGCAGCCAGTTACCTTCTAAAATTAACAATTTAATCATATGAATGTCAGTTCCTGCCATTTGAACCATAAATTCAAAACCTTTAAAATGATCTCCAAATCTACATTCTGGGCTCCTACATACCCCCTTTAGATTCCTTACACTCAAGCCTCTCTAGACTTTGCTATTTCTTGACCTTACCAAGCTCTTTATTACCCTAAAGCTGATGCATGTATAGTCCCCTCTGCCTAGAATAATTACCTCTCCACTCTTCAGTTGGCTGCCATTCATCCTTCAGCTCCTGGATATACTGTTACTTCCACAGAGAAGCCTTCCTTGACCTGCTCTCTTTTATTCTCTCTCCAGAATCTTTGTATTTTTCTTCCTCACATTTATCACGAGCTGTGATCATGTATTTGTGTATGGGTGTCCCTTTTAAATGTCACAATTGTTTTTGTGCTGCTGTTGTACTTCCTGTCCCCCGTGCATTATCTAGTACATAAAAATGATCCATAAATACTTCAAATGAGTAACAAACAGTGAATAATGCTTGATGAATGTTTATTGTCTTGCCAGTATCTACCAGACAAGAGAGTTCAGTTTGTTTATTTTTCAACTCTCCATTCAGCATTTGTTGACTGCCTATTACTGCAAATGCTTGGACTTAAAATGAATAGAACACAATCCCTGCCACTGAGGAGGTTCCAAATGAGGGAATATAGTGGACATAATGGTTGCTCCTAACATAACAGATTCTGACCTTCCTTAGGACCTGTAAATGTCACCCTTATTTGAAAAAAAAGAGTCTTTACAGATGTGATTTCGGATCTTAAGATGGCGAGATTATGTTACTTTATCTAGGTGGGCCCTATATCCCATCTCATGCATCCAAGAATGAGACAGAGGGAGATTTCACATGAACAGGCACCCCCCCACACACACACATACACAAAATGATGAACGTAGATTGCAGGATGTGTGCACAAATGAAAGAATGCCAGCAGCCTCTAGAAGCTGAGAGAGACAGAGAACTGCCTTCCAATATTTCTGGAGAGGATACGACCCTGTTGATATCTTGATGTTAGCCCAGTGAGACTGATTTTACAGTTGTTGCCTCCAGAATCACAAGAAAATGCTGTAAGCCACCCAGTGCATGATTAACTTATTACAGCAGTCACAGGAAACTAATCAGACAGTGGTTGGAATAAATCTTTGTAAAACACCATCCCTAGACAGAAGAACCACAGATGTGGACAATGGCAGAGGAAGCACTCTCTGGGAAGAGTCTGCCAAGATGTCTCAGAGCAGGGACACTGAGCTGAATTCTGAAACATAAACAATCATCTTTCAGGCAATCCTGGGGGCCACACACAAGGAGATCATTTCCACAAAGCAATGACACAGGCAAGGCCTGGAAACACAGTTATAGAAACGATCTGGGAACCACTGGAAAGTCAGGTGGATGGAGAAGAATAGTGGAAAATAAGGAAGTTGAGGACCAAATTCTGGCCAGATGGTGATGTGCTTTGCCTTTGTTTTTTAAGTAATAAGAAACTAATGAAAATAAAGGAATGACTGAAGAAAGTAAATTTATGAGCTTCAAGACTGATGCTCAGCTCTGCTTGTAACTAAGTCTCAAGATGAGCAAGACTCAAGTAGTTCAGCGACAATATGGAATTGTGAACAGGAAAGCAGATACACCCTCTGTCCTGCGTACTTGTCATGAGGCTGTGGCAATCAGCTAGTCAGAGGTACCAAACTGAGCTGCCAATGGAAAGGACAGAAGAAGTGTACTAATTTGAACACATTGCATTGGAACAAAAAGGCGTTTATAACTTCATCTCCTATGTAGGGTATAGGAAAGGAAGTTTAAACGTACAGGATTGGGAGATAACATGAATAAAAATATGTGGAGGAGGGAGATCAAATCATTTAGTTCTTGTTGGAGTAAAGATGTGACTGAAACAGACAACTTGGGGTTTCAGGAAGATAATTATAAATACCTGTCGAAAGTAGAAAACGTCAGTGAGAGATGGGAGTTGGAGAAATAAAGGGGAAGTGGGTGATGAATAGATGGAAAACAGGATGCAGATTAGACTCTGAGCACCACCTGATCCTGGAGAGAAGGCTTACCGACAGTATAAGGTCTCCAGAGCATTATAGACCCAAGAAAGGTCGGAAGTCTCATGTGTTGATGACTTTCATAACATTCTTATTGGAAACACTTTTGATCTCTTAGGAATCTGTATTGTCCCCAGACCAACAAATTGAGACTTTGTTGGCAGCCTACATTCCTATGCCCCATGGCTTCCTGGGGTCCCACCTAAGGATCCAGTCATATAATTAGATAATCTGAATAACCATGTCAATAACTAAACCCTTGATCAAATCATGAAACAATTAATCCAGTGAGCACTTAATGATCTGATCAATTGACTAAGTATAATGAAAACAAAATGTTCCTTTGTCTGGCAGTTGTACTAATTCATCATCATTTTGTGAGATAAGCATTTTCCAGTCATGATCTGGATCCCAGTCAGATTGGCAATTACTATGAAGCTATAGACGTCTGCTTAAATTAATGACTCATTAACCTCTTGAGCATTTGTTACGTTCTTCGTGTTACTGACCAACTCAAGGCATGAGCAAAGGAGGTGGGACAAAGAAAAGAAAACAAGCAAAAGGAACACACACACACATACAGAGAGAGAGAGAGAGAGAGAGAGAGAGAGAGAGAGAGAGAGAGAGAGAGAGAGAGAGACTGGTGAAGGAAAGGATGAAGATAAAATTAAAGAAAAGAGAAAAACGTCAGAAGAGGGAGATGTTTATCTGAAGTTGTTCCCAAAGGTGGAGTAAAATAGTTTGGCAATAGCCAAGGGTATGGAGAGGTATAGTTTCAGGTAAGCCCGGGCTCCAAATTCTGGATGTGCCCATCCTACTCCTGTGACCTTGAAGAAGAAAATGTCTGCACTTCTTTGCCTCTTTCTGAGTGGTATGCAGAGGTGGCAATCTGCATTCCTGGGGCTGTGATAAATACTGATTCTGCTACATAACAGCTGCATGGCCTCTAACAAGTCATTACACCTCTCTCTGATCTGGTTTCTTCATGTTTTAAAACGAGGAAAATAATACAATGTCCTTTATCAAGTTGTCCTTGTAAATGAGCTGCTTCTTGAGAAGCACGTGGGTCATTGTGCTTAACAGCTTTATCTATTAGCTATAAAGTTGTAACAATTAACTCACAAAATATTTACAGAAGCTCCTATCACAATGCCTGGCTTACAAAAACACGCACATGCTGGTGTTGTTCCTCTCAGCTCCTCAGGTGGAGGGAATGGTGGAAGAATGACTGGTCTTTAACTATTTCCTCCTTGTGTTGGCACCTGGAAGGAAGCCCACTGGGGCCAATTCCGATTCTCTGATGTGGCTCCACTTCACTTAGCTCTTGGCCAAGCAGATGGGTTAGGATTCTTTTTCAAAGTATTTTGAAGAGTATTTGCAAATGATTCACTGAGTTTATAGTTAATTGCACAACAGTTCACCACTCTCTGGAGGTAAGTTTTTGCATTGTATATAGCATGAGGCTTAAAACAATACTCCAAAAGAAAGAACGAAATCAGTAGAAACTAAAGTCAATGCTGGTAAAACCCAATAGGGAAGTCACTTCAGCATTCATACTTTCTCCCCCATATGATTCCAGAACAGAACATGAAATTTAAAAAAATTAAGCAAGTCAGGTAAAGGATATACTTGTAATTCCAGCACTTGGGAGAGGGAGGCAGGAGAACATAGTGGGTTCAAAGTCGGCCTGAACTACATACTGATACCCTTTTTAAAAAAACATTCTGAGAGATCTGCTTAGTGTGTGAAACAACTTAGGTTTGATTTTATCCAAAAATCAAGTATTTTACCTTCTTTCCTAACTATGCATTTACAAGTCACATGAACACACGTATACTGTGCACATCTACCTTTCCACAACTCATTAGCTGCATGAAATCACCTGGATTACTGGGAATGAGAAAGGGAGTCATTCAACCCAAAAGAAAAAAATGGGCAGGTGTAGTCCTCTGAAAATAAATCCATGAACCAATACAAAAAGCTCTGTCAATGTGTGATGTCACTCCCATAACAGGGTGGCACTAAGACCCCTCCTTCCTCTTTGTTCAGTTACAGATCACCTCTCTTTTTCTTTTTTCTCTTCTTCTCCTTTTTTTCTTTGAGGTAGGGTTTCTCTGTATAACTGCTTTGGCTGTCCTGGAACTTGCTGTCTAGACCAAGTTGTTCTTGCTCTTGAACTCACAGAGATTTGCCTTCTTTTGCCACCGAGCACTGGGATTAAAGGCGTGCACCACCACTGCTGGCTTCACAGATCACCTTTTGCCTCCTAAGATTTTATATTTACTTCCAGCTCTCTATTCAGGGGACTCTAACAGACTATGGTGTCTGGCAGGTCCTCTCTGATGTCCTGAAGTGCAAACACTAAATACTCTTACCTTGACAACTTTCCAGGGGGTATAAATTGCACAAGTTTCATTCCTTCCCCTTGCCTCATCTCTCCACATCTCTTAAACAGTAGGTGCCGATGTCTGACTCATGAGGTTGCTCTGAGGATTAAGGGGATGAGTACAAGAGATATAGTGGTTAGTCCAGGCTCCACCCATGATAAACGGGCAATAAACCATTGCTCTTTTCAGTAATTTAGGATGAGAGCCAAACACAAGGCAGGCAATGGAGAAACTCTTCTGTTCACATGTGCCTGAGAGATGAAGTTAGTCATAAACACAGCAGCGTTCTGTTTATGTGGTCTTGACTATCATTTTAAGTGTTTACCAAGTGTTGGGTTATTCTCTATGCACTTCTGTCAAGGTCACAATTCAGCTGACTTAAAACAGCCCCCAAGCTTTCATCACAACTGACTTCATCCTGGCCTTTTGGGCAATGGAGAGCCTGGTAAAACAGAGGTGTCTCCTTTCCATCACCTTTCTTCAGGACATCGATCTTTCTCTTACAAATAACATTCCAATCCTGGTTCCTTAATCTGAAAAAGGCCAAGAAGGAACATAGGATAGAGAAAGGTAGGAAATCTATAAGATATGTGCAGATGTGTGTCTTGTATATTAGTGCATATGGTCAGGTATGTGTGCATATGTATATAGAGGTCAGATGCCAACACTCAGTGAAGACTATGAGATTTTTAACAGCCAGATACTATGATATGCATGATTCAAAACATGATCCTACCATTATCATCATACCATATTCCTCCCCATATAAATCAACTGTCAAGCTAGATATAAACACAGGAGAAAGGTGAATATGTCATGACACTAAGGAAAGGAATGTTGAAGCTGGCTAGTGAACTTCACATTGTATCATTGGACACGTAAGGACAGTAGTGATAGTCCTCAGAATTGGTACAAGATTCCTATCAATGTTGAGACAACACCATGGGTGTATTGAAGGTGGGGAAGAAGTTCCTCTTCTGCATGCCCTGAGCTTTTTGGCTTTGCAACAGGACAACAATGGACTGTAAATCCTTTGATGAGGCCTGTTTGAAAGGTTTGCTACAGATGAAATCAGGTAGCTGAACATAGCCACCTCTGTGTGGAGTGCCAGGCACATAGTGGGAGACCAGGACATTAACTCACATGCTACACGCAGTAAATAATTTGCTAGGGCCTGTAATTATTTTTCCTCTGGGCCATCTTGAAGTCTAGAAAATTTCAAAAGAAATACTATCTTCCAAACAACAACTCAACACACTCATACTTTGGCTGAAATTCTTATTTTCATGGTTGAGCTGAAATTGCTCTCTCAGGATAAGGCCAGGAGCTGCCTATCGTCTCCATTAACCTTTTATAAAAAAAAAATATCCAGGCACATTGACGTATTATAGTTAGTTAATCAGATTTCTGCAGCTGGACCCAGGAAGTAAGGTAATCAGAATGAATCAGCAGGGTGTTCTCATTTTGCTAAGACTTTGACATGATTGGAGAATGTCCCGTCAGCCATTGCCTCACAGTGAGGTAACTGAGACGCAGAGAGTTGAGCAACTTTCCTGACACTACAGGAATAGTAAGTCCTGACACCCAAGACAGAATCTTTCTATTTACCTAGTACTGACTTGATTTGTGCTGAGAATTTTAGAGAAATGTCCAGTGGGTTCACTACTCAAGAATTTTAAGTATCCAATAAATACTAGGACCCTCTTAAACCCTTGCAATCTGTTAGCTACTACATATCAACAACAGCTGAAAAATAAGTATGTGCTATCTAGAAGGGACCTGAAACTTCCGGATTATTGTCGTTACCTATTAAGTTCTTGCTATACCAAATTGCATAAATTTATCTAATACTAATCCAACACACATTTTTGACCAGCTCTTACATATCAGGTGCTAGTCTAAGCCATGGAAATATGACGGTAAACAAAAGAATAAAAAGAAAATCTCAGTTGTCCTTGAGCTTAGAGTCTAGTGAAGAGAGTCACTCAATAAACAAAATAAATAAGTTACATTCACAAGATGGCAGATGGCGATAAATGCTATGTATAAATCAGGAGAGAAGGGTGCAGAAATCAGGTTGTGGAGGATGGTTATGTGATTGAAGTTGGGTGATCATGGATGCACCTAACAACACGTCTCCCTTGAGCCATGTCTGGAGGTAGGTGAAAGAGTAAGTCATGGGGCTGTTGTGGGTGAGTGTTCCATAAAGACCCCTCCAGATTTGAGGATTCTGGGTTAGAATCAGTCAGCTAGATAGTTCCTATAACCTAACTTTCTACCTTTAGTAAAAAGGATAAATCTAGTTAATATATAAGTCTACAGTTTTAACATTTAGCCTTCCATTACCAGAAAAGAAATCGATAATTGAGTCTTGGACTGTGGCTTAAGTAGGAAATTGTTTTTAATCACATTTCATTAGGAAAAGATTTAACTTATTAATTAATAATTTACTGGCTATGAGGTATTGCATCATACATGAATCATAACCAATTTCTTCCTTTTTTAGGGATTTTGTGTTTGTTCTGCAGCATTATATGGGAAAGTTACCATGAAGGAACACAGGTCACCATTATGTTCCAAGCACAATGGACGTGACGTGGCTCCATCCATCCCTATGAAACTCAGCCCAGTTCTTTTGATTCAGAGAGGAACTGTATTTGTGTACCTTCCCTTTTACACTGCTTGGGTTTGGCAGAATTCAGCATGGGACAGAACACCATTGTGTCTCTGTGAAGAGGTGATAAATGATTGTTGCTTTTCAAGATAATCACAATACTGGGTAAACTTACACAGCTCTGATAGGATCTTTTCACCTCCAACAAGGCCCTTTGTCTCCTTACTTTAACAGACCCTTACTGAATACCTAGTCCCTTGGGACATTGCTCTGGGAGATCATCAGAGATGCCATAGTGAACATGATAAAATTGACCCCTGCTCCTGCAGTGTTTCCCTCCCCAGGGAAACACAGGCAATAAGGAGGTCTGTCAGAATGTATGATAAAACATTCAAGATCAGGATTAGTGAGTCAAATGACTAGGACATGGAGGCAGAGAGGGGTGAACACTTTATGTAGCTGAAGAGTCAGGGATTATCTCTTAGGGAAGGCAATTTTAAGCAAAGACATTCTAGGCAGCCAAGGCAGGAGAATCACATAAATTGTGGGTCTCATGTGGTGTGCTACTATGTCTAGAGTTACAGGAGGGTCCTGAGGGTGGTTTCTGTTTACTCAAAACAGCCAGCCCTGGCCATGTCCTTCAGTCATCTGATCACATGGCATCCGCCTTCATCTTTTGAGGAGAGGAAACACTTATTTTGAGTTAGATTAACTGGGTATAATTTTATGCAGTAAAGTTTATGACTTCTAGTATACAATGCTGAGATTTCATATGTACAGTTGTGTAGCAGCCACCACAATCAAGATAAGAATGATCCTGTGGTCACTGACTCTTGCCTTTTCCCAAGATGCTGGTAACCCATATGTTTTCTGTCCCTATATGTTTGCTGTTTCCAAGAATCTTATGTAATGAAACAATATACTACATAATGCCATTTGCAGTTTTAGACAGATTCTCTCTATGTGACCTAGCTTGGCCTCAAAGTCATGATCCTTTTGCCAGAGCCTTCCAAGTGCTGAAACTATAACCATGCCTCACCGCACCTGACTACATAATGCTTTTACAATATCTAGTTGTTTGTTGTTGTTTTTCTACAGGGCATAGTGCATTTGAGGTTCATGGACACTGTGTGTATTGGTAGATTACTTCTTTTATTACTGAATAGTATTCTATTGTGTGTTTGTATCACAACTTGTACCAGTCCCCAGCTGAAGATCATGGTGTTGTTTCTAGGCTATGATGAATACAGCTATTGTCAATGTTGCCATCCACGGTGTGTGTGTGTGTGTGTGTGTGTGTGTGTGTGTGTGTGTGTGTGAGTGTGTGCGCGCCTGTGTGTGCACACTCTGGAATATGTGTTTTGTTTTTCTAGGCTAAATACTTAGGAGTGGAATTGCTGATTATATGATAATATATATTTAACTTTATAAGAGAATAACAGACTATTTTCAATAATAGTATGTATTATTCGCAGTACCACTATCAATGCATGAAAATTCCAACTAGCAGTTAGCATGAATATTTTGTTCATTTTTCTTAAGGTGATCACGCTTCCTTTTCTCTTCTATATTTATTGCCTGAGTTTATAATACTCACTTATGGATGGAATATTTTGCTGTCTGGATATGGGTAGTGAATATAATACTGGGAATGACAGTTGGGGAAATTATAATTGGACCATAACTGGAGAACAAGTGATGTGATACAAAATCTTCTGCCTTGGGATAAAACCGGACTTGCTGAACATAGCAGACAATGAGGACTACTGAGAACTCAAGAACAATGGCAATGGGTTTTTGATCCTACTGCACGTACTGGCTTTGGGGGAGCCTAGGCAGTTTGGATGCTCACCTTACTAAACCTGGATGGAGGTGGGCGGTCCTTGGACTTCCCACAGGTCAGGGAACCCTGATTGCTCTTCGAGCTGATGAGGGAGGGGGACTTGACCGGGGGAGGGGGAGGGAAATGGGAGGCGGTGGCGGGGAGGAGGCAGAAATCCTTAATAAATAAATAAATTAAAAAAAATCTTCTGCTTTTCCCTTACATCACCCTAAACAAGTCTTGGCCAGGTTGTGACCTAGCAGGTGCTAGCCTGGCAAATAACACCTTAGGCTGTTTCAGGTTCAGGCTTTGGAGCAGAAGAGTAGCACATCCCAGGACATGGATTTGAAAGCATACATGCTTGAGACGGAGCTCGGGTCCTGCAGTTGTATTTGGATCTCCGTAGAATGACCACCATGAGGTTCTAGACACTCCTCTTGGATGCCTGTGTCTTGAATGTCCTATTAGAAGGAACTGCCTTTAAGCTGTACATTTGGAGTTGCATCCAGATGGAGATGCGCTACTGAGCACACAGACAGGATTATAGAACAAACCAGTTTTCACTTTGTGCTGAATTAACTGGTTTATTTGGCTAAAGTAGAGTTTGGCAGATGCAACAGAAATTTAATTGCCATAGTTTTCTCAAGTTCTAGGTGAGACAGTAGCAAGTGGGCTATATTTTCAGAATCACAAATGATTTGATATCTGATTTGGGAGGCGCCTCCTATGTATTTATTTACTTGTCATTTGAAAAAACAGAATTTGTGAGATATTTTGATGACCTTTGAGGACAATGAGCAAATGCTTTCAGATATCAGAACAATTCTAGAAAGTCCAAGAGGCATGCTTGCCCTAAGAATATGTCTCAAGACACCTGTTCTGATGTATTCTGTGGAGACAGACAAAGCTACAGGATGTACATGGATGGGCTTGAGAGTCAGGGCCTGGAACATGGATCTCTCTCACTCCTGTCCACCTCTAAGAGGGTCATATGGATTAAGTTTGGTCACCTTTAAAAAGTTCTTCTGGAGAATTAATTCAAGATTCACTGTGGTAACACTTGCAGTGATTGGAACAAGAATGGGTAGCAGGAATATACCACCACACCTGGCTATTTTTCTATATATAATAAGCAAATTACACAAATTCAGTTGTTGAAAGCAGGATTGTTTGTTATGTTACAGTTTTTGCACATCAGAAGTCTAACAGACCTAACTGCGTTGGAACTAAGAAGCTGTTGCTGAGTCTCGGGGAGTATCTATTTTTGTGCCCTTTCAGCTTCTAGAAGCCTCTATATTTCTTGATTTGTGGCTTTTCCTTCATCTTTGTAGCCATCTATGGTAGGGTGTGTCCTCTCCTAGTGTATCTATCTGATCCACTTTTTTTCTGTCTTCAGTTTACTTTTAAAGATTCGTGCAATGTAATGGGGCACCTTTTAGACAAATCCAAATAATCTCATCTCAACTTCTGACTGTCTGTAAAGTTAAACACACACACACACACACACACACACACACACACACACACACACACACCTATGAGGTAATCAAAAGACAGGAATGGAAGGCAGGCATAGTGGTGTACAGTTGTAATCTCAGCACTTGAAAGACATAAACTGGAAGATTAAAAGCTAGAGGCTAGTCTGGGCTACATGGTAAGACAAGGGATAGTACCAAATTCTCATAATTAATTAGTATTTTGCTCAACAACTTTTACTAGAAAATATCCAAATAGGGTAATAGTATTATATTTCCAATCTAATTCAATCATAAAAGTGTCCACTAAAAATAATGCTTGAAAGACAAAGTAATTGATCACTTAAGCTATACAAAACTTAAATATGAGTTGTTTTGTTTTCCCTACCTCTTACCATAGGAAAACAAAACCGGTTGTCATGAAATACTCTGTCATGTCTCAGATGGAGACATACTTATTCTCTTGTTGTTAGCATCTCTGCACATACCTTCTTCTCTACACATTCTTGTGTCATTTTTTAAACAGTGTAAGAAAACTGGAACACTCCATTGGTGTTGTGTGTAAGAAGCCTTGGTTAGCCATGGCTAGCAAATGCCAGTCCCTAGCTGCCCAAACTGGAGAAGATGCTCTCACTGCTGAAGTGTGAGTGAGACAACATCAGACAGCTGGCTAGGTAGCCTTTCGCTCTGACTGCTCTAGCCAAACAGTAGTTGCAATTCCTACATTGTCACAGCAACTGCTTTGCAGACAAATCCAAGAGGAAGAGCAGGTACTGGTTATGGCAGGGGTAGCAGACAAGCATGAACTCATGAAGTAATCTTACATCTGAGCAAAAACTTGTATTTTTTTTCTCATGCCATTTTTATATGATAAAGAGTAACCTGGTCCTTCCTCCAGTCTGTACCTTGGATGGTTTTTCAAAGAATGATGCGTGCTACTCCTCACTCACTCCACACACTTCATCTCTAGCACCAATGAACCTGAACTTTCATCCTGGCTGGTAGGGATGAGTTGTTTTCTGTAGTTAAAGAACTGAGTGAGTGAAAATTATAAATTAAATGCACACCATTAGAAACACATCTTACCCCTCACTTAGCACTCTGTGTGGCATGTCAGATCTACGTCTTCAGTCTTGCATGGTGCACTTGAGGACTGTAATCATTTGCATTATAATTCTTTGCATTGCTGGCAGTGAGTACATACAACTTTCTTCATTGACATGTGAGGTTAAACCTGAGTTGACTTGATACAAGCACTTCTCATTCACAGGCCTATGAAACCCTCAGGTCCTCCACAGCTAGTCCCCAGGTCTACGGTACATCTGTGGGCAGTGAAGCCCCATGCTTGGCAAGATATTGTTCTGGGAAACATGACTATGCTATCACTGAAAACATCGCTGAGCAAGGAAGCATACTCGAATACAGTTCTTTCTTACCTGGGATTCCCATCCTAAGGCTACCCCAGAAGTGAGCTTTATTCCAGCTGATGACTAATAAAATGTACCCATGTGGGGGGCTTGCCATTTCTTCATGTTCATCTGGAATTACCACCCCCCACAAGAACTGGAATATTTAACTTTGTCACTTTTCAATCACTTCCCTCTGCCTTCTCCTGTGTGGGCAGGGCAGTAGAGCAAGTGTGAATCAAACGGACTTTGACATGGGTGGGGTTTGTGCACAAAGATTCAGTATTACTCATTTAATTGAAGTTAAACTGGAACTGGGCTGGAAAATCTAGGAGGGGGAAGATGGGAAGGAAGAAAGAGCATAAGGATGGACCTTCAAGATAAGACAGACACAGTCCTGAGTTTGTGTCCTCTACTTTAAATATGTTCTATTTACAATTTTGGAATCTTTAGTGACTTCATATATTTGTTCATCTAACAAATGCTTTTGAGCACCAACTTAGTAAGGTCAGATCACTCTAATGTCAAGAAGAAACCAGTTATGGAAAGTGACAACTAAGAGTATCCCAGAAAAGGGAAGAGCAAAAAAAGACAAAAAGAAAGAAAGATAGCAACCAACCAACCAACCAAACAAACAAACAAATAAAAAGCTTGGTTTATAGAAACAAGTGTGTAGCAACAGAAAAAAAAAGTTAGTAGATGGGAACCTTTACTCCTGAAATTCAATTTATTTTTTTTAAATAAAAAATGTGGTAAAAATGTATGGAAGGTTTACCTTATTCCCTAGTTCTGAGCAAGCCCTTTCAGTGGCATTAAGTATATGTATATTGTTATGAACACTACCATGTCCAGAACATTTTTATCATGACAAGCACAGACCACTCGTGAATCAATACCATTTCCCCCATTAGTTGCTGCTGTCACTCAACTTTTTGTTTCCATAAATTTGACCACTCTGAGGAGGTGGAACCACTCAGATTGTTCTTTTGGATCTGGTTTGTTTCTTTTAGCATGATGTTTTGCAGATTCATCAGTGTTGTTTGCTATACCAGCCCCCAAATGAATACTATGTCAGCAAGCCCTCCTGTCTGGACCTCCCAGTATTGGCATTATAGGCATGTGCTGCCACACCCAGCAATTAACGTGGGTGCTTTGAATATGAACTCGGGTCCTTATGCTTGCCCAGCAAACACTCCACTGAATGAACCATCACTCCAGTCCCAAATAAACATTTTTTTTTAAAATTGCACATGCACAAATGCTCAGAGATTACTTCATCTCTAAATGGCCTAAGTGTACATTACTGAGGCTTAGCCAGAATGTTCCAGCTTAAAAGAATGGCTCTTATGCTAATGGGACAAGAAAAAGAAGGAGGTGAGGTGGGGGTAGGGAGACTCTGGTCATGTGACTGTGTCTGTGTCTACAAAATTGTGGCTGTGTAAACACAGGCACCAGTTGTGTTCTCCCAAGGTCATTGTGCTGTGTGTTGACAGGACAGAGATTACCTTAAACCCCACCCTGCCTTCACCCAAAAGATGAGAGGCAGAGGTTGCAATGCACATTCCCATCCTTTGACGAAAACTTCTACTTCCACCCCTGATGTTTTTCTGGTGATTGTGGTTTACATATGAATCAGGTGATCCACTGCTGTCACATTTTGAAATCTCGGCTAGATTTATTGACTGACCGGCTAGTTCAAAGGATGACACAAATAACTCTACTCAGTATTTTAAAATTCTTTAAAATGTATAGAGTGTTAACCTCAGTAGAAAGATGTAGTAATATAGCTACCAAAGTATGTTCATTGTAAGTTTCTGTGAGATCTCACAAATGAATTTGCTTCTAAGAGTCTTAATCTCCCCACCTCACCCCCACCCCTTGCTGTGCAGAACTGGTAAAGTCACCCATACTTACTGCAATGCTGTCACTACAGGCATTCCAAGAGTTAGCAAATGTGGCCTTTTGCTCTTTTCCTCCCTGATTCACCTGAAGTAAAAGACTCACAACCTCTGCCTTTTTCCTAGAGGACATCTCTCACCTTGTCAGCCTTGCTAGAGGGCTACACTGTTCTCTGGTGTAGAAGTTAAAGAGATGCAGCTCTCCATTTGCCAGCTGAGATGTGGGCAAGATACAGGCTTGGGCTTTGTGCTGCATGAGCTTGGATATTGAATTAGGAAGTACCGATACCAAGAAGCAGGCCAGGCAAGCTTTCCTTTTGGTCCTGGTACGGAAAAGGTGACATCATACCATCAGCAGCATCCTCACATATTGGTGATGTCTCCTTTGATGAGGGACTCCAGCTTTCCCATTCTCTCCAGACTGTAACTGGTAGACATGGCCAAGTTTTATTTGTTCTTTGAGGTCCCTCCTATTATCTTTAGATACCCTTGCTACCTTGCCCTGTTCATCTCCCAGCTAGTACTTCTGTCCAGGATTCACACAGAAGTCCTTCCTGCCATGGTCCACCACCAACTGCACCATTGTGACCCACCACTCACTCACTCATTCCCCTTCTAGACTAGGAGACCATTGAGGACAAAGCAGAAAATGACAGTAGCCACAGTACTAACACTAGCAATAAAAGCGATATTAAATGACATTTGTTAGTACCTACCGTGCACCAGGAACTGCCTTAAGTTATTTCAAATGTGCAAAGAAAATAAATAAGTGAATACATTAATAAATGTATGTATGTATGTATGTATGTATGTATGTATGTATGTATGTATGTATGTAGAGAGCTAACCCAAGTCATCAACTATTCTTCAGGTCTGACTTTCTGTTGGTAGTCCTGAGAATATTTTTGAATGGTATAGCGTGGGCATCTCTGAGTAAAAACTGGTACTATCTCACTTTATTAATTAATTCTACCTACAGTTCAGTTGTAGAACCCTTGCCTGACATGCACAAGACCCCAGGTTCTAGCTTTGGCAACACACACACACACATAATTATCCTCTTCTTCCTTTTCCCCATCCCTCGTCTCTTGTCTCCTGGCTGAGTGAATACAGAAATGGCACACCGCATGCCCTACTCCTTTTCTTAATCAAAATCAACCCTTTCTACTATTTACAGTGGGTATGATGTCCCTGCAAAGATGACGATGAAGTGGATCATAGAGAAATCTATCTTAAAAACAAAATAAGCAGGGCCAGATATGGAGCTCAGTTGGTAGAGTGCATGCCTAGCATCCACAAAGCCCAAGGCTTGGTTCCTAGCACTGTATTAATTGATGTGGTGGTATACGTCTATAACCTCAGTACTTAGGAAAGCTCGAAAATTCAAGGTTATCCTTGGCTATATTAGGAATTCCTGTCTACTTTGGGGTCAAGATGCCATCTCAAAAACAAACAAACAAACAAACAACTATAGCACATAAAAGCAGAGCTGGGGATGTAGCTCAATGATAGTACACTTGCCAGGCACTCACCAGGCTGATTTGACCCAGCATTCACTGCAAAGCAAACGAGCTAAAGTAACAACAAGAGGTAAACAGAAAAGTGAAGCAGATGGGGGCAGGGCAGCAGAGAACACTCAAGTCAACTGTTCTTCAGGTCTAACCTGTCAGTGCTCCAGAGAAGGCAAGGGTGTATGACTGAAGACTGGTTAGTTGTTTTGACACAAACAAGCTTCTGAACAGCTAGAAGACCGGAACACTTTAAGATGCACTTCTTTATGTCCTCAGAATAGATCTGTATTTACAAGGGAGGTTGGCCTTGGCTGGAAAAACAACTGTCAGATGATCAAAATGATAATCTCAGAACATGGCGCCAGGTATCTTTCACTTGAGCTCTAATGTCCCGGCAGAAGGGAGCATGTCTGGGAGAAAGAGCTGAAGCCGGAGGGAAGCATGGTTTGCAAAGGTTTACTCTGGTTAGCAGTTTACTGTAGTTTGAGAGTCAGTTTTATAATGTTTCCCAACTCTAAGTGAAAATGTTCAGAAGAGAGGCATGCCTTGATCTAAATGCATGGGAACCCCTTTATCCCTTTTTGTTAACCATACTGCAAGAGTTCTTTGCAGCATCTAGACTTTGATGTGTGTGTGTGCTTATTGTTGTCTGTTCTGCCGCACAATGGGGAGGCGAGGTGAACCACAAGCTCATGTTGGCTGCTGGACAGGGAGTGCCCTAAGGCTCAGCCGATCCCTGGCTTCTATCCTCAAGACTACCTGCACGGTGCACATTAGACACTGACCTATTTTATAGAGAGCTTTGAACTTCTGTGTATTTTCTTAGACTTTTACCAATAAAATTTTTAAAATGAAATCTTTAAAAAATAAGTGCTAAGATTTAGTCATATTTGGGCATGGTTTTTCTCTTTTTGTTCTTATGGTATGAAAGTATTACATGTGAGCACTTCTTCCTATCTGAAACACGGCCATCCTGGTCAAGTCACTATAGCTGGGGAAGCTTCCAGACACACCTTCCTGTCTTCACTGCTTTTGTGTCTCCTTATTTAGCCCAGGCTGGCCTTGAACTCTCCATTCTCTAGGGTGCTAGGGTTACAGGTGTGAATCATTAGGTCATTTTATTTTTACCCTGAATTGTTTTGTTTTGTTTTTCACATTCAGACAAGGCCTTATGTATCCCAGACTGGCCTCAGACTCACTATGAAGCTGAGAATGACTGACTTTAAGATCCTGATCCTCTTGCCTCCACCGAGTGCCAGGGTTACAGACGTGTGCAGGATTTATGTTGTGCTGGAGTTTTGAACCCAAGACTTCATGCGTGCCAGCAAACTGTCTACTAATTGAGCTACACACCTAGGTCCCCCTGCCTTGAGTCTTAACCTACCTCCCTGTGCCCCACACAGTTAGTCCATCAGCCACAGATAGCAGAGAAACTTTCATGAGGCCCAGATCAGATTACATAACTTTCTGATCTTAAAACTCAAAGTTTTCCCCTTACAAGCAGCTTAGAACTCATTCTCCAGCTCTGACCTACCACACCTACCTGACTGGGCTTCTGCCTGGACCTTCTGAACGAACTTGCTTCTGGTTGAGGGCACCCCAGTTCCTTCAGCCTTCTCTCTGTCTCTTGAACACACTAACTCGGCCCCTGTTGGCCGTGGCACTCATTCTTCCTTCTATTGTTTTCTTTTTGCCCAGAACTTGGCATGGTTGGTCTTACCCATTATCTAGTTTTTAGTCTCCATCTCTTCTTCCAAGATACCTTTAACAGACATTCTAGGCAAGTCAGTCCCTTCAGTACACCTCTGCTCCAACCCATCTCTCCAGTAAGCTGTGCCTCGCACTTATCAATTCTTGTATGTAAATTTTTTTTTAAAAAAAATCTGTTCATGTGCTTATCACTTCATCGGCACCCCCACTGTGATATATACTCATTAAAGGCAGGAACTCAGGTTCTTCCAATCACTGCTGTAGCCTCAGTACTGGGACAGTGCCAAGCCTAATAAATAGTCATTGACTATCTGGCAACAAGTTTAACAGTAAAATTGATGTGATAAGTCAATTAATGATTGTTAAACCACATAAAGGACTCTCGGTCGCATTGTGCTGAGTAAAGATCACACAGTGTAAAATTCCGCTTACATGGTATTCTGGAAAAGGCAAAATGACAGGGCCTTTCCAAGCAGGAGTTTCCAGGGTGGTAAGGTTAACTATAAGGCTCTAAAGAGACAGCAGGGAACTCTTTGGTGATGAGAACACTCTATAGGTCTATTTCAAGCACTCCACAGCTTAGCTATATCCTCAAGCTTATCTTTGGTGTCTGTTTCCTGACTGCATGTTTGTGAACAATCATAGGAACAATTCATTAAGCAATATGAAATTTTGTGTATAAATTATATCACATAAATCTGATTTGATTTTGATTTGACTATCTGTCAAAGACTTTCACTGACCCTGGAATAGGGACCTGGTGGTTTATAGAGAGGATTTCATATTGAACAATGGGTGATCAGTTGCCATGTACACACATTCTGAGTGTGATGCCATGGGGATGGATGATGGACTGAGGGTGGATTTTTGTTGTTACCGCTCACCACGTGGCTCCAGGTTTCTAAGTTTTAAGCCAGCAAAGTCAGCTCTGGTAACCTGTTTACCTTTTGACTACCCCGAGACCTCGAGAGAGGAATGGCATTTGTTTGGGACTTTCATGGCAGGCATGGATGGAACACTACAATAGCAATGTGATCCAGGAGATAGAACCTAGGGACTCTTAGGTGATCTGCTGTGCTGTGTGGCTCAGGGGATCTCTCTAAACCTCATTCTCCTTACAGTTAGTACCCACATTTCAGAGTATAAGAATTTATCAAAATAACTGTGTCTGAAGCATAAATATTGTTTAAAAATATCATTTCCATGTTTGTCTTCCTTCTGGTCCATGCTTCTGAAACTGTATCTATAAGTCTTCAAATTCAGCTAAAAACTGTTCAGTTTATCTAGTTTTTCATGCTAGGAAATCGGGGTATGAATGTCAGTCAATTTTTTTCTGTTTTTTCTTGTTTGGTTGGTTGATTGGTCTTTCGAGACACAGCTCAGGTTGGCCCTGAACTTATGTGCTGAGGATGATCCTGAACTCTTGGTTCGCCTGCTTTCACTTCCCAGTGCTTGGATTACAGGTGGACACTACTGTGCCTGTTTCAATGTTTCTGTCTGTTTCACTTCAGATATACATCCTATTTCTGCTGTATGATTGCAAAAATCTTCCAGGCAGCAACACATTTCTCCTTTTAGTTCATTTTCCCGAGTCATTATACTATAATGACAAAGTGTGGCAACCTTGGAGTCAAGCCTTCTCCTTCTACGTCTTTGCTTTGCTCCTTAATAGCATACAACCTCAATCGAGTTGCTTCATCTCTGTGTACTTCCTCGTGTGTAAAGCAGGGATGATAAGAACTCTTGCTTAGAGAGTTGTTACAAAGATAAAATGATTTATTATACATGAGCACAGAGAACAATGGTAGGGTCACGGTGAACATTAGCCAAAAGGTGTTTGCTAAATAGTTTTGCTCTTACAGAATTACCCTAAAATTTAAATATGGACTTTCAGCACAGGGAATCCAAACCCTCCTGTCTCACTCCTCTCCTGTCTTCAGGCCTCTTTCTCTAGCAGCCTGGCCCAAGTTAGAGTTGGATCCCCCTCCATGAATCCTTTAATTATGCTCAGCTCAGTGTGTTATGATTGTTCTTGCCAGTTTTCTATACTAGCCTGTGAATTCTTAGAAACAGATAACTATCTGACCTATCTGGTATCTGTTTGTCTAGAAACTGTGGTTATTAAACATTTGCTGATTAAATGCAGTGAATACAATAGTTGATGTCATACACAGAGTGAGATAGAAACTTGTTTTGTTTTATTTTCCTTAAAATCAGAAGGTTTAATAAAAGCCCAAGGCATAGGATTCAGTGTTACTCTTGTAGCAACTTTTGTGTAAGAATTAGAAGAGCACAGGTCAGCTCCATGCAGGGATGGAACACACAGCATTGTTTCCACAAGTTAAAGAAGGTTTCATTTTGTTTTTATTCAGGTGCCTGAAAGCAAGCAGTTTCAGGCTGTGTTGTTTGGTACATCTTGAAGTGCAAATCAGAAGTTGTTAGTGATTGAAATAGACCCAAATGGTTTAAATTCCAAGTAAACTGTATACCTTGTCATGGAAAATAAGATATGAGCATTGTGGTTTACTCAGATACTGTTCCCTCATGAGCGATTAAAATAATAATTAATGGATTACTGTTAGTAATTACTCAGTTTCCAAAGCACTTTCACATACATTACCTCATTAT
>NC_022009.1:82986605-82989773 GCF_000317375.1 Microtus ochrogaster
ATCACAAGTCCAAGGCCAGCCTAGGCTACACAGCAATATCACAAGTCCAAGGCCAGCCTAGGCTACACAGTAATATCCTGCCTCAAAAGTGTACGTGTGGGGGGATGACGACATTTCCTTTCTATCCTCCAAGCTCTTTCATCCTGTTTTGTCTTTGCAAAGAGGTAAACAGTATCTTGAACACATTGGGTACATACATATATGGGAGGTGGGGTGGTAGTCTCTTCAACTGTGAAAATAAAAGCACTAACATTTGTTGGGAGCCATGAGATTGGTAGGTGTCTTCTGGGATAGTTGTAAGCTGGTAACAGTGCCTAGAAAAGGCGAGACCTGTATAAAGAGAATGTTCCTAGCAACCTGGAGACATAAGTCCTATCCTTCTTTCCATTCACTCTGTATCACCTTCAGTCTAGATGTTGTTATAGTGCCAATCACAAACTTCCCACTGAGTCATCTGAGACTCCTATTTCCTCTACCTGAATGAGAGAAACTTCAGGATGAGCCAGTTCACCAAGGCTAGCAGTGAGGTCTCGGGACAGTGGAGGTGAGCATCTAGAGTGGTCACAACCACAAGGTCTCCTGACCCTGTAACCAAGGTCACAGTGCTCCTGTAGCTGGAAGGTAGATTCCTCAAGGCTTCTGTGAACTGTTCAAAGCCTGCTTGTCATAATGAGACTCCAGATTGTCACCTAAACAAGAGCTGCTCAGTTGCCAGATTTGCTATCAAAGCAGCTGGGCAGAAAGGAAGGGCCCAACAACTGTCAATCAAAGAGTCAACTCTGTCCAGCCCATCCACAACTTAGCTTATTTGAAGGAAAAATAGATATTACAGGGTGTTTACAATAATTCTGTTTTTAACGACAAACTTATCATTAACATTACAAGTTGCACAACATCCTAAGGAAAGTTGGGTCTGTCTGACCTGTCTCACTTTTAAAAGACAAAACAACTAGAAAATATGAGCTCCGTTTCCACTGTGGATAAAGCAGTTAGTCACAGACAGACAGCAGGATTCCCGTGGCCACTCAGGCCATTTCTAGGCCCACTGTCACCAGTGCCCCCTTCTACAAAAAGGACATCACCTGTGCATCTTCAGGTGGTACTGACTCAACTTGTGGGGTGAAACAGACAGAGAAGTTCTTTTGTGTTATTTTAATGCTTTTGTACTAGAATTTGCTCTGAAACCTTTTCTGTGATCATAAAGACTTCCTCTCACAGTACTGAGGATGTCTGTGTCTCTGGAGCCCATGAATTCAGCAAAGTTGTAGGAAGTACTGCTTTTTACCAGTCTGTTTGCAAAGATGTTGGAAAAAGACATCACTGGTGAGAAGTGATGCACAAACTCGCTTTTACCGTGCTAAACGCCCGAGACGATCAGGGTGTGAAAAGTCTATTCTGGCTCACAGATTTGGAAGTTTCTGTC
Organism: Microtus ochrogaster; assembly: GCF_000317375.1. Taxonomy (NCBI): domain Eukaryota; kingdom Metazoa; phylum Chordata; class Mammalia; order Rodentia; family Cricetidae; genus Microtus; species Microtus ochrogaster. The sequence goes on from NC_022009.1 coordinate 82,988,029, forward strand.
CCTGGTTGGGAAACTATTGGTAGGGACAACACATCATGGCTTGAGGCCTTGGCTGGTGGGGGTGGGGCACCACTTTAGGGTTTGTAGCAAACCTTTCCCCTCAAGACTGTGACACAGCAAGAGGAAAAGGAGAGATCTGGGTCCCGCTCTTCCCTTGATAGCTGTGCCTCCAAAAATGCTCTCTACCAGGCCCCATTCTCAGTTCCCACATACAAACATAGTTTCAGTCTGGAGACCAAGCCCTTAACCCACGAGCCTTTGGGAAACAGTGCAAATCCAAACTGCAGCAAGTGTACTTTTGCGATTGTGAAATTTAATCCTAAGATTGACTTATCATTTATGTTCTAAATTGTATTAATTTTTCTTTCCTTGTTAAGTGTGAGCAGAATTTACTTAATGAATTCAATAAACATGTGATTTTTCCTTATATTTTCACTGGCCACTTTTTAAGTTAAATCTAACAATTCCTTAAATCATTTGCCTATAATTTTAATTTTCTTACCCTCATTCTATAATAAAGTTTTTCATTCACTTGGATATCCATAATTGCAAAATTTTAAATTTTATTTTAAATTTAATTTAAATTTTTATTGTAGATACTCAACTGTGTCTGATACTACATTATAGAAGAACATGAAGATTTTAATGAGGGATTAAAGGAGTAGTTTTTTAGTTTACTGCAGCTACATCAAATTTGAAGATTTTCAGTGACAAAGCAAGTGATGGAAAAAGAGAAGAAAAGGGCTGAATGTAAGAAAACAGCTTTGTAAACCCAAAGGTGAATGCGCACGCCTTTAATCCCGGCAATTGAGAGGCAGAGGCAGGTGGATGTCAGTGAGTTTGAGACTAGCCTGGTCTACAAAGCAAGTTCCAGGACAGCCAGGTCTGTTACACCGAGTAACCCTGTCTTGGGGCGGGGGGAGGGGGAGGAAACAGCCTTGTGGGATCCTACCATGGTCATATTCAGAGCAACTCTCAATGGGAACAGGATTTACTTAACTCCTGTTGATGACTACTGTTGAAAACATAGTTTAAAAGGAATTTTTAAGAAGATTTTTGGCAATGAAACTGTATGGACTAGGGCTGGTCCAAGGGCTGTCAATTTGTTCTCTGTATCCCGAGCCAAACCCATTTTTGACTTTTCTTTGGGCAAAACTCATACATTCCTAATTTGTTTTGAATGTTCTTCAGTCAAGATTGATTCAGAAGAAAAAAAAATAAAATTCAGGAATCACACCTCTTTAAACACTGTTGTGTTCTCTCATAACTGTGTGTTTAGGTGTGTGTAAAGGGAGAATAACAAAAGTCCTCTGGGGTGAGAGTTCATTGATCCTGTTTTGAGAGCACATGAACCCTTCAATAAATGCTAAACTACATTATACTCTGCCTTATGTAACTTATAATCTCTGACCTTCTTCTGGCTCGTGTGTTCTCTTTCTCTAGTTAAATAAAAGGCAAGCGGAGATATATTAGCTCGTCCTGCTACTACCCGAATCTCTTCCTGCTTTCCAGTCAGAACAGTTTCAGATTAATCTGACTTGATTTGTTTTTCTTGGAAACAAAAGAGGAAAGAATGGGGGCAGGGAGATTGAAAAGAACAGTGAGGATTAAGGTGAATCTTTAATTTAAAGAAGGAAAAAATTTCTGGAAAACTAAAGAAGAATGATGCTTAATTCCATCATTTTTATCTTATTTTTATTGTATGTATATGTACATGCTGTACGTATATGGGTGCACGGTGTGAT
>NC_022009.1:82990630-83002840 GCF_000317375.1 Microtus ochrogaster
AGAGAGAGAGAGAGAGAGAGAGAGAGAGAGAGAGAAAATAGGGACACCCCTTAGAGGCATCAAAGAAGGCGTCCCTACAGATAACATTTGGCCTACAACCCAAATAATAAGAATGAGGCGGGTCCTCCTCGTTTGTTTACCAACATAGTGTTTGAATGCTTGTGTATATGTGTGTTTCCACGTGGAAATGAATGAAAGGATGGAGGTTAGAGTTGGGAAGGAATGTTGCCTGCACTTCAGGAAAGGCCCTGGCATCCTGAGGATCGGAGTGCCATGAGATGAGCACTTAGCTTGGGCAGCACTGGGAAGACACACTGACTGGCAGGTGCTCTCTGACAGGAGTGCCTGCTTCTCCTGCTCCGTCTCCTACTAGCTATGACAGCAAGTAGGGTGGCTGCTTGGATCTCAAATTTCTTGTCTATAAGATTGGGAAATATCAAAAAAGCAGCAGGCTAATTCTAGGAATTAAACCCATCTCAATGTATCTATCCACTTGAATCTGTGGTGTGTTTCATGGGGGTTAGTGGTTTGGTGGGAGTTTGTGTATTTCTGACCACTTATAGTCTGTCCTTTGTTAATTGTCTTTTTTGTTGCTTAACCATTAATTTTGGTTTGCTTTTCTTTAGTCCTTTTCTGGGCACCCTTTGAATAGTAATAGTAAGCCTCTCTTGTGTGTATTAGTAAATATTTTTCTGGTTTTCATTTGCCTTTCAATGATGCTTACAGTATTTTTCCTACATAGCAATCTTAAAGGTTTAGTCATTCTGATCCTATTTAATTTGGGTGGCTTAGTCTCACATACCTAAGAAATGCTTTTGCATATCTGCTTCTCTATTTTTCGAATACATTTTACATTGTCGTGATTAAATTTTTTCCAAATCACATTTTTAAAGAACATTTTCATAAATGCCTTTTATATCTCTTTCAAAACATAAATGTTTGTGTATACATATGTCAATATAATTTCATGCCAATGTAGACACTGTATGATGATGTTCTATACCTTGGTTTCTTTTTCACTTAACAACATGAGAGATATCTTTCCATGTATGTAAATTCATATCTATTCCTCCTTTTAATGTTTGCATAATACTATATATTTTATCATAATTTGTAGTTATTTAGTCTGCCTTCCAATTTCAGTGTGACATTGTATCTTTATAAATTTTTCACAGCAGAGAAAATATCTTTCTTTTATAAATGAGGAAATATCTAATTTCTGGGTAATTTATTTGGTGGTAAAGACACTGACGTCAAACTGTTCTTTAGAAAGGTCAGTCAGACCAATTTGATTACACCAGTAGTGCATAAAAAATGGAGCAATGTTATGTTTTCCAAGGTTTTGTATCTTTTGAATCTTTAATAATTCTATATGGTATATGGACAATATCTCATTCATTTTTGTGATTGTTAGTGAGCTAGAATCTCTCTTCATATATAAGCTCACTGACTCAGGCAGAAAGGACCAGAGTCATAGTTTGCTTTCTGTTGCTGTGAGAAACAGCATAATAAAAAGCAACTTGGGAGAGAAAAGGAATTATTTAATTTTACAACTCCAGGTCACAGTCCATCAGTGAGTGAAGTCAGGGCAGAAACTCAAGGCAGGAATGTGGAAGCATGAACTGAAGCATCAAAGACCATGGAGGACTGGCACACACTGGCTCACTCCCCATGGCTTGCTCAACCTGCTTTCTTATACACCCCAGGACCACCTGCCCAGGGATGGTACTGCCCATCATAGATGAGATACTCTTATATCAATCATTTATCAAGAAAATGTCCACAGACTTGCCCATAGACCCAATCTAATGGAGACATTTTCTCAGCTGAAGTTCCCTCTTACCAGATGACCCTTGTGTCAAGTTGAAGAAAACAACTAACCAGCATAATCAGGATTAGACAAGCGTACTAAACCAGACTGACACTGAGATAGCTCAGGAGCCAGTGCTTAATGTTTGGAAGCTGTGATAACCAGAGAAGGAGGGTAGGTTTTGAGGAGGAAACACGGGGAACTGGCTGGCCTGCAGCACTGTTGTGGGAAATGAGAGTTGTACGCTAAGGCACACCAGGGACAGGGTAACCATTTCCATTGCTGGACTAGAGGTTACATGTATTCAGAGGCCGCTTGTTCGTTCCCGGCAGCTCAGACCCAAAATAATCACACAGAAACAATATTGTATACAATACTGTTTGGCCAATAGCTTAAGTATATTTCTAGCTTGCTCGTATATCCTAAACTAACCCATCTCCATTAATCTGTGCATCACCATGAGGTCATGGCCTACCTGCAAAGTCTCAGCAGGCTCCAGTGGAGGTGTCTGTTCCTAGCAGCAGCTACATGGCTTCTCACTGATTCTGCCTTCTTTCTCCCAGCATTTAGTTTAGTTTTTCCACCTAGTTCTATTCTGCTAAGCCACTGGCCAAAGCAGACGTATTCATTAACCAATAAAAGCAACACATAGACAGAAGAACTTCCCACATCAGTTACAGGCAACAGTCTTCCAACTGAGAAGAACTTGAGAAGAACTGATGATCCATAGAAAACGGAAGGAGGAAGATGAATGCATGGTAGAGGAGGATGAGTTTCTGTTTTCACACACAGACACCCAACTGCAGGCTGTGCTACAAAGGAGACTGCTTAATCCCTGCTGGATACTTGCTGGGCACTCAAACATGCTGCTGCCTTGCGTTCAGCTGCTCTGAGTGGAGCAGGAGCTGGGCATTCTGGGAGATCTTGAAGTGCATCCACAGCAAGTGGGGTCAAGACTGGTATTCAGTTCTTGACTGGTAAGTTTCAGGGGCTCAGGGCTTCAGGAAGGTGTATTGTGGGTAGAAAAACTGGAAAGTAATAGCTCTGGGAGTGTCCTCATCCACTAGGAGAACACAGAAATAAACGTATGAGTCTAAAACCAGACACCTGCTCACACTGTGTGTCAATTCCTCTATAGTCTAAGGATCCCAAGTTAGAAAACTGAGACCACTCTCAGTTTTCTTTTGTTTACTCCCTACCTCCAGGAAAGCACTAGCCTTTTCCTTGTGTGTTCTCACGGTTTCACAGTCTCGTCTCAGCTTTTGTTAACATAGTGCAAGCACTCAGCACTTTGATACTTTGGTTACTTCAAGAAATCCTTCTTTTAAGATAAGAGAAACCCTGAAAATTAATCCTCTTGAGTGAGAGAGATAAAGAAATACTTGTTGATCCCAAGCCATGGAAACTAGGCAGAGAGAATATTCGAGGTCTACCCAAGACTTTTCATTCTTTTTATCACCAAATATCATGTTAATGTATCCTTACTTACTCAGCTTTTACTACCTTGAACAACGAGTTCTTTATTTATTTTGTGTGCAGCACATGTGTGTATTGTGTGTTCATGTGTGTGTGCGCATGCAGGTGTGCATGCGTGTATGTGTGGGTGCCTGTGGAAGCCAGAGGGTGGCATCAGGATGCTTTCTTCAGTTGTTTGCCACCTTATTTGAGGGGGATGGAACCTCTCGCTGGACCTAGAACTCATTGCTTTTCCTTGGCTGGCCAGGCAGCGAGCTGTCTCTGCCTTGATACACTGGGATTACAGGCCTGTGCTGCTTAGTGAGGTCTATTTACCCAGATACTGGAGATCTAAACTCTCATCCTCATGCTTGCTTGACAAGCTTTACCAACCAAGCCATTTCCCCAGCCCCTCCACCTTTGTTTTTAATTATTTGTTTGTCATTTCACTAATGCCAAGATTGTTAGTTAGGGACTGTTTCGTTGCAGCAGACAGAGATTCCACTCAACATTTCTCATACAAAACAGTGTTAGCTAGTTACAACTGAACAGTGAAAACGTAGAACCAAGTATAAGCATGGCTTTACTTCATGAATCAGCATCATCATGATGTTACTTCTCTGTTTTGATTTGGTCTAAATTTCTCTCCATTTATTCTATCCTAGGGATGTGCTTGAAGCAAGACAGTGCAACGCCTCGTCTCTGTGTCCACTTGAGGATCTAAAAGGAGCAGAAGTGTGCTGTCTTCTTCCTGTGTTTTAAGCCCATGAACTAGTATCTGGCCAGGCTGGAGTAACAAGTCCTATCTGTCGTCTTCAGTGAAGAGATGTCCAATAAAGATAAAGTGATAGCCACAAATGTGCCGACAGATAAAAGCCACATATATAAATTTAAATTGCTGTAATAGCCACGGTTTTACAATATAAAAAAGGGTTAGGGGATTTGAGTATGGTTCACAGCTGTTAATCAACATTCAAGTGGCTGAGGCAGAAGGATTATGAGTTCAAGGCCAATCAGTGTAGGCTACACAAACAAGAAGTGTGTGTGTGTGTGTGTGTGTGTGTGTGTGTGTGTGTGTGAGAGAGAGAGAGAGAGAGAGAGAGAGAGAGAGAGAGAGAGAGATTGATTGATGTTATCTAACCAACTAAAAATATTATTTTAACATGTAATCAACTTTACTGAGAATTTTACATTCTTTACTCACACTGTGACATCAAAAGTGACCATTTTAACACAGCTTCCACACCACAATAAACTGAAGGTGAGATGAGACATACTTTGAGAAACAGTATCCTAGAGGCATCTTTATTTCCCTGATGCTTCCAATTTCACTTTTGGAGCAGTCAGAGAGAGGCCTGCTGAGATGTTTGAGCTCAATGAAAAGGGCTGGGTTGTGTTGTGCCTGTCACATTGCTGCCCTCTGTTGGTCATAATATAGATCACAACCCACATAAACAAAACTGGACGTTTGATGTTTCTCTGGCAGCCTTTCTTCACAGGCTCTTAAATGCCTCTCTTTTCAAATTTTGATGCATCACAGAGCATAAGAAATCTTTATGGGGTTACTGGGGATCATCTTACGCATGTCTATCAGGATTTTCCACTGTGTGCTGCATTAGAATCCTGTCCTCCAAATCCACCGTCCACGTCAGTCAGCTACCCATCGCAAGTGTTCCTGCCTTCTGTTTCTGAAAATGTTTCTACTTCTTCTTAAGAAAGCAAGTGGAGCAGATGCTTTTATATCCCTAAGCTTTACGTTGGTCAACCATAAATAATCAGATGATAGTGTCATTTTTATGGCTTGTAAAGACACTGCTTGATATATTTGAAGAAAATTATAATGTTATTATAAGACCTTAAAATTTGAACAATGACATTATTTGCTGACATAGAAAAAATTTAAATTTATGATCTTTTTTAAAGTCTGGTTCAAAATCCTTCTCTTTTGTAGGTGTACCTTGAAATATTTATGGATAAAATGGTATGGTGACTAAAATTTGCATTAAGTAAAACAGCAGGAGGGATGTAGACAGTGACAAAATGGGAGAACATTGGCCACAGTTTTGTCATTGTTGAAACTGGATGAGAGACACATGAAGGCCGTTTTGCTATTTTATCCATTTGACCTGTGTTTGAAAGTACCTCCAGAAATTTTAAAAATTTAAAAAACCAAAATTTTATTTTCTTCATGACACTGTATATAGTACTGTATACAATGTGGCAACTACAGAATGATCTGTTGGCTAGTTACTACCACGGGTTAGAACTTCGCCATTTCTTCCTAAAAGACAAGCTCCAGGCTAGGCATGCTGACTCACACCTCTGAGCCCAGGATTTAGAAGGCAGAGGTAGGTAGATTACTGCAGGTCTGAGGCCAGCCTCTTTCACATAGTGAACTCCAGACCAGCTATGGCTACATATGAGACTGTCTCAAAAAATAAAACCGAGGGCAGCATTGGAACACACCTTTAATCTCAGCACTTGGGAGGTAGAGGCAGGAAGATCTTTTCAAATTTGAGGCCAGCCTGGTGTACATAGCTATTTCTAGGACAGTCAAAGCAACACAAAGAAACCCTGTTATGAAAAAGAAAAAGAAAAAAGAAAATCAGCAAAACAAAGCAAAAAAGCTGAACTAAAAGTAATTGCAGCTGGCTCAGAGGCTAAACACTTGTTGCTCCTGTAGAGAACCCAGGTTCAGCTCCCAGCACCCATAGCGTGGCTCACAACCATTCATAACCCTAGTTCCAGGGAGCCCAACAGACATGCACATGGTGCACATACATATAGATAGGCAAAATATCTACAATATAAAGTAAGATAAACATTTTTAAATTAAAAAATAATTAGCTACAAGCACTTCTATAAAATAATGAGAACATATTTAGTCAAGCATTCTAAGAAGAGATATCTAAGAAGATATCTTTAAGAGACAGATATCAAAGAGACTGGGTATCTCACCTAGTAAAGTTCTTTTCTAAGCAAGCGTGAGACACTGAATTTGGATCCTAACATCCACACCATCTGAGCATGGTGGTACTCACCTCCAATCCTAACCCTACATTCAGTTAGGAGCCACACTTTAAGAAGCTCTGTATTATAAAGCCCATTTAATAGTCCCCCAAATAGTTTGTTTGTACGGTAGTTATAGCTCACACATTGTCTCCATTTAATCTGCATTTAACTGATTCACTTTCAAACATACTCCTCTGTTCCTCTTTAAAACTGTCATGCCAAGTCTTTAAAAAATTATTATTATTATTATTATTATTATTATTATTATTATTATTATTATTGTGTGTATGAGTGTTTTGCCTGCTTGTATGTATGGCACCAGGTGCGTGACATGCCCATAGAGATTGAAGAGAATGTCAGTTCCTCTGGAACTTGAGTTACAGACAGGTCTTATCTGCCATGCTGGTGCAGGAAATGGAACACCAGCTCTTTGCAGGAATAGCAAATGCTCTTAAACACTGAACCATCTCTCCAGTACCCTAATAGTTTTCCTAACACTTCAATTTTTTCTACTTTATCTCTAGTTCCATTAATCCTGTTTGTAACAATAAACTCATAATCTCAACATGTATTTATTTATTTGTATGCCCCAAATGTTGTGATCATTTAACTTCATTTTTCTTTCAGTCTTTTGGTGGCTAAGAAGAACTCCTTCAGTGAAAGAGAAATAATGAGAATTTTCAAGGTATTTACCCTCAAGTGCTGTTTCCACTTGGAGAGGTTTAATTCTGGGAGGACAAAGACTGTGAAGAGGCAAAGCTGGCGGAAAATGGTTTGAGAGACACGCTTCAGTTCTCCAGTTCGCCTTATCTCAGCTTTGCTGAGGGGTTAAGCAAACTGGTTCATTTTCAATCGGTTGAGCCAATCATCACTATAATTGTGTGGGTTCAAATCCCATACACACACACACCAAAAAAAAAAAGGCCACGTTTGGAATCTGAAGTCCTGACTATGAATTCTGTATTAGTCACTTATCAGACTTGGGAGCTTCAAATAGCAGCTTAATCCTACAGAAGCAGAAGTCTCCTACTTTATTAGCAGAAATGATAGGCTGATGATATTGACGTTGTCTCTATGTAGACAAGGGTTAGTATCTGCATAATCCCCCAGCGGTGCAAAGTCACTCTATAAACACACTCATCTTTAGTGCTGTGCACCGCGCCCCACCCCTTCTGCGCTCTATGTGTTAGAACCCAGTTCCTGAGTTTCAGGCAAGGGGCTGGAGGTTGAGGAAACACACGCAGAGACAGACCGACACACCAGACCTCCAATTGCTGGTACAAAAGCCCCTCTTTAATAGCACCATGGAGGCTTAAATGCCCTGCAGTCAATGGCCAACAGGTGAAAATCCCATCCTCTGATCCTCTAGGCTGGGCACAGCTTCTAGTAACTTCAATTAGAAGGCTCTAGCAGGGAAGAGCAGCTGAAGGGCAGGACTCAATTAGTCCCAACATTTAGAACCCCTGAAGGCCTTACGCTTCAGAACCACCTTCTCTACCCTTTATAGAAGAAGTCAAGTGACTTAAAATTCATTTGCTAAACACTTCAACTCACTTGCTTGACAAGTGCCCCGTGTGTGTGATAGTCCTAGAATAACTTCTGTTTTTAAGTACTTTCTCTGGACCAGATACATGATTTGTAGGTTTTCTCTAATACTCTTCAATGGAAGCATCATCATTATTAATTGCATCATTATCATATATGAGAAGGGCATTATTTAGAGAGACAGGCAGAATAATCCCAGGCACAAGTGAAAGAATTGTAGAAGGAATATTTCTAGCTGTAGGCCTGACCTACATAGTTCTTGTCTGCCATACTGGAAATTATTACATCTCTCTCTCTCTCTCTCTCTCTCTCTCTCTCTCTCTCTCTCTCTCTCTCTCTCTCTCTCTCTCTCTCTCTCTCGTTTCTATTTCTCTCATGCCTCTGTGCCTCACAGATCACGTTAACCCTGGTGTCTCTTCTCTGTCTAATAAAATCCTCACCACCCTTTAAGGGGTTTTAGACCATCACGACACTTTCCTTTCTCCTTCTTTTATAAGTCAGTTGGGTAGTGGGGAGGTAGTTGGCGAGATGTCTCTTTGAATAAAGGCTCCTGCTGCCCGGCCTGACGACCTGAGTTCTCTTCCCAGATCCTAATGGTGAGAGTTGACTTTCACCAGGTCATCCTCAGACCTTCACATGAACTACACACACCACCTCCTATAAATAACTTTAACATTTTAGAAGTGTTTAATGTGGAAAGAACTAGCTTGGGTACGGGGTGGGGGGCGGTGTATCAGTGAGCATAATACACGGGAATCAGAGCCTCCCTGGAACTTACTTAGGTGCTGGTGGCAACAGACAATGTTAACAAATGAATTAGAGGATGACAGTTTTCATGGGAAAGAAGCACCAAGGCAGGGAGAATGAGAGTACAGGGTGAAGAAAGGTTTGCTGGACCACATTAGAGTGGTCCATACAGACCTCCCTGAGAAAAAGGATTTGGGATGGGGCTGTGAGAGAGGTGAAGGTGGCAGGCTGGGTCAGGGAGGTGGAATAGGGGTCTGGAGGGATGACTCAGTAGTTACTCTCTGGCTGTTCTTCCAGAGGACGGGGTTTGATTCCCAGCACCCACACAGTGGCTCACAGTTCCAAGGAATCTGTCACCTTCCTCTGGCCTCTATGGGCCCTGCCTGCACCCAGTGCAGAGACACACATGCAAGTAAAACACTCATATACACACAAGACTTTAAATGAAAACCATCAAAAGGGGCAAAGGAGTAGGTCACTTGGGTGACCCTAGGTTGAGGAGCCTGAAGGTGTAGCGTGTGTGAATGAAAGAAGTCCTGCCCAGGCTGGCACACTGTCTGATTACTCTTACAACTGCTTGTGCATGTACTCACTTCCTCAACTAGACTGGGGTGTCCCCACAATCAGGGGGTCTTGTTGATAACTCTTGCATCCTCTTCTGTGTGATAAATGATAGTTTTGTACCTAGTCTTGGTTTCTGTCTGTCCTTGTATCTAGAATTATTTTTATGGCATTATGATAACCCTGTTCCTACACCAAAACACAGTTTCCTTTTTGAAACTTTCTACTTTCCCCTCAGTTACCATAAACAAAGGCATAGTGGAGTAATACCACCCCCTTCTGGGAAGTTGGTGCTAGTAGCTTTTGACTAAATTCTTACAGACACTATTAACAAAATAGTTATTTATTGTTTGGTCAATCAATCACCACTTAGATTATTTTGATAGAAATTTTGTTAAAAAGAATCTAAGAAAAAAGTGTCTCTCAGAAAAAAAAAGAAAAGGGTAAAAAAAAAAGCATAAAAAAACCAGCAAATGCACAGAGCAATGGACTGTGTAGCAATTAGTCTTAAAGCCACTGGGCCCGTTCTTCTGGTACTTGTTTGTTTGCTTGCTTTTGCTCAGAATAAATAAGTGATATATTATCCCTGGTAAATCTGTACTGAAGGTATGGTAGAGCAATGCCAGAGACGAAATCTTCAAACCCAAGAGTGTGAGAGCAGAAGCTTGGGAGATAGATAGCTCTGTGGGTAAAGTGCTTGCTGGACAAGAGTAGTTGAGATTTCCCAGAACCCAGTTAGAAGATGGTCATGGCAGTGTGAGTCTGTAACCCCACATTTGATAGGCGGAGACAGGAAGATCATGGAAGAGACTTGATGGTCAGCCAGACAATGAAGAGCTCCAGGTTGAGTGAAAAGCCCTCTATCAAAACATAAAATAGAGAGTGATTGAGGAAGTTACCACATACCAACTTCTGGCCTCCACATGCATGGGCACAGGCCCCACCCCAAACTTGTTGAGTCCAAAGGGATCCAGGTATGTTGCTTGGTGATTAGAAATGTGTCTAGAATGAGGAACCAGGCATAAACTTGTGGAAAGATCTGAGGCAGATGTGTTGGAGTCTGACATTTACTGACCACACAACCTTAGGTATGTTTTTAAAATTCTTTGGTATTTTTTTTCTTTTCCTATAAAACAAGATTAATCATACCTGCCTTGCAGTTATGATTTTAGGAGCAGTATTTTCTTTAATGTTTGTAATATAGTAGCTTTCCAATAAATGGTAGCATGCCCATTATAATTATGGTTTGCAAATGACTCCTGAAAGATCATTCACTTATGAACAAAAGGGATAATTCATTACTGGCCAATCCCATAGCCATAAAATCAATATGAAGATTTAAGAAGTAGTGTTGTCAAACTGGCAGAAGCTGGAGGTCCTTTGAGATTTTTCCATAGGAAGTTTGGGTAAACCATTGTTCTTGCCACATCCACCCTCCTACCCTAGACTCTCTGCTGGTCTCTGCCATCATGAGTTCTAAGTTAGCTTGATTCCTTTGTACCACTCTTTTTTTCCTTAAATTTTTTTAGTACATGTAAATGTGTGTGCATGTGCACATGTGTGTGTGTGAGAGAGAGAGGGGGGAGAGGGGACAGAGAGAGTTAGTTTCACTGAACTTAGACCCCATTAATTGGCCAGACTGAATAATCAACATACTCTGGAGATCTTCCTGTTTCCTCCCTCAATCTTACTCCCAGGACTGGAGTTACAGATGTATGCTACCACACCCGGCCTTACATGTGTGTTAGGGATCTAAAATCATGTCCCCAGCACCATACTTAGGTGTTTTATATAGGAACCTCTATCACTGCTGGTGGAATTTATTACAGACTCTGCTGTGGGAACTCCTTCAGCCAATAGCCTTTAAGATACCAGGCCACTTGGGCATGGTCTCTTGTTCTATAAATGCAGACATAAAGCTTGGGCAGACTCGCTCTCTCTTTTGGCTGTTGGATTCAGTTCCTGTTCCCCGCTCATGCAGAGCACTGTTGATCTGAGTCTACCTCTAAATAAAGAACCCTTTATTATACTCAATCCGGAGCTAGGGTGGAACTACCTTATCACATTCATCTACAAGACTCCACTATGCAGCTCTGCTGCCATCACTGCTGTATTCCAAGCAACTAGAGTAGGCACAAAGTCATATTTCTACCAATCAGATGGATTTGCCAGAACCCAAATTAAGGGTGGCACAAAGAGGAGTTGGAGAGATGGTTCCAACATAAAATACCCAAGTATAGTGCTGGGGCATGATTTTAGACCCCTAGCACACACTAGATGTGTTTAGTGGCACACATCTGTAACCCTGATGCTGAGAGCAAGGTTGGGGGAGGAGACAGGCAGATCTCCAGAGCACATTGGTCATTTATTCTGGCCAATCAATGGGGTCTAAGTTCAGTGAGAGACCCTATTTCAAAACAACAACAACAAAAGCAAAAAAAAAGTGAAAAGCAAGAGGACACCCAAAGCCAGCCTCTGGCCTTCACACACATGCACATACATATACTATATGGAGTAGGGACAGAGTGGGAGTGGAGGGGGAACAGAACAATCAAGTAATAAATATTTGTTATAGGTAGTTATTGTGACTTGTTCTCACTTAAGAAAAAGTGCCTTTTACTTGTATAATTGGCAAATAGAAAACGTATTTGATATGGATTTGTGTTGTGAAATTATCAACTAATGAATACATTTTTCTGTATGTGAGGATGATGGAAGGTCTGCTCTCACTGAAAATTCCAAGCATGGAGATCGTTACCTGTGGTTACCATGCTGTGCTCCAGGTCTCCAGAACTTATCCAAAGACCGAGTTTGTACTTTTTCATCAACATCTCATCACATTGCCCCATGCTGCCCTTGTAACATTGACAATGACTGTTCTATTCTACTTTCTGCTGCTATGAATTTGACATTTAAGAGTCATATATTAATAAGATCATGCAGTATTTGTCTTTGGGTGCATGGTTTACTTCGTTTAGCATGATGCCCAATTGTTCTATAGTTTGTATGTTGTCATAATAGGATTTCCTTCTTCTCATGCCTGAGTAATGTTCGTGTGTGTGTGTGTGTGTGTGTGTGTG
>NC_022009.1:83003031-83012320 GCF_000317375.1 Microtus ochrogaster
AGAGAATATGCATTCGTATTTTCTTTGCAAAACATTAATGGACAGTAACGTTGTTTCTTTCAGGAGTGTTATAAATAATTCTGTGGTGAACATGTAAATAAAGATATTTGCTGTGAGACAATGGTCTTGTACCCTGTAAAGATTTGTCACTTGTATTGTTTTATTTAATAAAACACTGATTGACCAGTAGCCAGGCAGGAAGTATAGGTAGAGTGACAATACAGGAAGTAGAGGAGGGGTGACCAGAACAGGAGAATTCTGGGAAGAGGAAAGGCTCAGTCTTTAGTCATCACCCAGACCCAGAGGAAGCAGGATGAGAATGACTTGCTGATAAAAGGTACCAAGCCATGTGACTAACACAGTCAAGAACTATGGGCTAATTTAAGATGTAAGAATTAGTTAATAAGAAAGCCTGAGTTACTAGGCTAACAAGTTTATAATTAATGTAGACCTCTGTGTATTTCTTTGGGACTGATCAACTCCGGGACCAGGTGGTCCAGAAACCTCTGCCAACAGATATTTCATCAGTATATTGATTCTAATTCTGTGTGTGTGTTTTGAAATAGAATTTCTCTGTGTAACAGCCCAAGCTTTCCTGAAACTTGCTTTGTAGACCAGGCTGGTCTTGAACTCATAGACATCCACCTGTTTTTACCTCCCAAGTGCTGGGATTAAAGGCATGTGCCACTACCATCCAGTCAGTATACTGATCCTATTTCCTTTAGCTCTATACCCAAAAGTTAGATTCTGGATCAAATAACGGTTCTATTTTTATTTTTTCAATAGTATATGTATCAGTTTACATTTTCATTCACAGAATTTATGAGTTACTTTTTCCCCACAACACTTTCTATTTTTGTCCTTCTTTTAAGGTTGGTAATACATCCTAGAACCTAGAGTCTGTTAGACAAGGACTCTAACACTGAGCTAAATTCCTAGTTTATCTTTTCTTTTTGTAATAAGTGTTCCAACAGGCATGAGGCTACCATGTTCTATGGTCTTCTATAACTATCCCTTTACAAGTGCTCAGATAAAAACACTTTAAGTTTTGCTGCTTGGAGGTGTCTTAGAGTCTGCAAGGCCAAAAGAAGGCTTATGGCAGATTACACACAGAAAGTGAAGGAGCAGCAAGACACAGAACCCAGACCTCCATCAGTCCAGCATCTTTACAATGCCCTTTCTCATCTGGATCCCATATAGAGAATGAAGATGATGGTGGTGTTTCTGCTTAGAACACTTACTTCATTGTCCTTGCCTGGACCACCTTTTTTGTTTGTTTGTTTGTTTGGATACTAGGTACCACTTCTTCAGGGGAACTGGCCATCCCCAACTTGATCAGTGTTGTGGGACTGGTGTGGGAGGTCCTTCTGTACATATGTAGCTTTTATTGGTTAATGAATAAAGAAGTTGATTTCAACCAATGGCTTAACAGAATATAGCCAGACTAGAAGATAGATAGATAGATAGATAGATAGATAGATAGATAGATAGATAGATAGATAGACAGACAGACAGATAGATAGATAGATAGACAGACAGATAGATGCGCCATGAAGCTGCCAGAAGAGAAAGATATAAGCTGCTTATGGAACCTTGCCGGTAGGCCATGAGCCTCATGATAAAATATGACTATAGCAATAGAAATGGGCTAAGAGAGAAGAATGAGCTAGGAATATTCATAAACTAATAGGCCAAAAGGGTGGTAATTAATACAGCTTCTGTGTGTTTATTTCTGTTCTGGGCAGTCGGGAACAAACAAGTGGCCTTCATTCATCAGTGAGACTTATTCCTCTTAGGTCAACATGTTTCTTCCCGTCACTTGTCATGGAATCATCTAGTTATGGAACTACTGTCCCACTAGACTCTAAATGCTGCAAGGTCATGGGATGGTTATGACTTAGTTCTCTCTTGGTTCCCTGATCAGTGGAGGAGTGACTAGATAAATAAGCTTGCAAACACTAGGGAACATGGAGTGCTGTCGCTCCTCTTGTGGTTAGGACTCATACTCAGGTAGTTGTTGGGCTGCCCTGGGAAAGCACTTCATCAGTTTGGTTCTCTTTAACATCTTCTACTTGGCTTCTTATTTTCTTTATGTCTATGCCCTTTATCTGATGTACACTTGACATTCACTGTGCTCCAGTCCTCCTACCCTGAGTCCAGAATAGTCCCTTTACTCGGTGGGGCCTTATTTCTTTGGCCAGATACCCAGAAGAAAATCCACTGGTGAGCTGTTACACAAGAACAGAAAAAGTGGGATTAAGACCCACATTGCACAAGAACAAAATAAATGGGATTAAGATTCCCATTACACAAGAACAGAGTAATGGGGTTATGACCCCCATTACACAAGAACGGAATAAATGGGATAAAGATCCCCATTACACAAGAACAGAATAAATGGGATAAAGACCCCCATTACACAAGAACAGAATAAATGGGATAAAGACGACCCCCATTACACAACATGGAGCACATGGGATAAAGACCCTGCAGCACAGAGCCTATAGCCATCTGCTCATCTTCCATCTGCCGTTTCTCCCTAAGGCAAAACCTGGAGCCAGCCTGGATTTAGTAGAGAGCATTTGGAGAAGGAACAATCAGCAGATGTTCATTCTGTCAGCGACTCTTCCCCAAGGCAGAACTTGGAGCTAGTGTAAACTTAATAGGGAACATTTGGAAAAGGGACAATATCAATGAATCTCTTAATTGAATGTTCTCAAGATAGGGATTAAGGAAGCGATTAGATGGAGTAGAATTATTTTAGGCCAAGACTCATTTAGGGGATCCTTCAAACTCTATTGTGTGGGCATCCCCTGTTACACTACAATGGAGGAAATGATCTGTAAATGCCTGAGGGAGCTTGAGTAATAGCTCTTAAAGGCCTTGTAGCTGGCTTGGGTGTTTCTGTTCTTCATGGATAAGAATCATGGGTGGATGGGCAAGAAGCTTTTCCTGTGCTGGGATTGGTAGGCCCTTGAGTGCCCAAGGCCTAGAGGCTTGACAGCCAAAACCAGAGGCTTGTAGTTGTTAAGAGCTAGGTACCAGTATTGTTCGTGTCTTTAAAAGACAGAGACTTATGGCACTCGGAACTCAGGTTGAAGGCTTGTGGTTTTGTGCTACAGCCACCCACTTGTGAGCCATTGAAGTCATGTGTGGTCGAGGCAGACAGCAGTACACTACAGTAGGTAGCTTTTTCTACTGTCACGGCTTTCATTCAGCCCTAGGTGCTGGGACCTTCAGCCCTACAACAGCAAGGGTTACAGGAGCTTGATTTGGGGTCTTGTCATTCTCAGATATTAATAAAATGTGTCTGAGACTGGGTCTCTAATGCCTGGCAGCTCTCTGGAACTCTTCAGCTGCTTGTCATTACTGCCAGTGTCACAGCTGCCTGTCTCTGTGCTCTTTCGACTATCATTTTCTCTTTCATGTTACTCTGTGACTCTGCTTTACTAAGGATGAAGATCAAAAGTAGGCAAGAAAAGAGCACTCCAGAGAAGTCCTTTATTAGCCCTGAAATTTCAACACCAAAAAGATCATCTAGTTATACAGCCAGGGGCCAGAGGGGTGTGGGCCAAGGGTGTCTGTACCAATCATAGAAATCCATGCAAATGAAGGACCAAGTTTGTTCTAGAGGAGGTCTAGAACAAGTGAAGTCTCTGCTCTGGCCAGGGTGGAAATGGCAGGTGATGGCAAAAAAAAAAAAATTAACCACTTGCTATTTGAAACAACTGTGTGTGGCAGTGTCTTCAGAAGCTGGGGCTGTGTTTTGGGAACCAGCAACAGTGACTTCTCTATGGCTGGTTTCCTCAAGGCATCTCTGGAGGAGTGTTCAAAGCAACTAATATTAACACAACGGTAATCTGATAGGCAAGATTAAAATCGTCCTAATCCCCCAATATCTTATATTTTTTAAAATTGGTTTTATTGAACTATACATTTTTCTCTGCTCCCTTCCCTTCTTCTTCCCTTTCCTTCAACCCTCTTCCATGGTCCCCATGCTCCCAATTTACTCAGAAGATCTTGTCTTTTTCTACTTTCCATGTACATTAGATCCATGCATGTCTGTCTCTCTTAGGGATCTCATTGTTGTCTAGATTGGAATTGTGACTTGTAGGCTGGTTTTCTTTGCTTTATGCCTAAAGCCACTTAAGAGTGAGTACATATGATATTTGTCTTTCTAGGTCTGGGTTACCTCACCCAATATGTTTTCTAGATCCATCCATTTGCCTGAAAATTTCAATGTCGTTATTTTTTTCTGCTGTGTAGTACTCCATTGTATAAATGTACCACATTTTCCTTATCCATTTTTCAGTTGAAGGGCATTTAGGTTGTTTCAAGTTTCTGGCTATGACAAACAATGCTGTTATGAACATAGTTGAGCACATGTCTTTGTGGCACAGTTTACTCATTAGAAGAAACATTTGCCTAAGGATGTTCCATATTCAAGAGAAGGTGAAATCAAGTCTATTTTTTAACTTAAAAAGTGATAAGTTTTGGACTTGGTTTAAATACACTATGATGAGAATTGTTTCATCAAAGATTATCAGAAATAATTTAACATATAATAAACAAAGAAGGGCATTGGCCAGTATTTGGTCATATGCCTATATATAGTTGTATGGAACCTGGAAAAGGAAGTTGCAATTCTGAATGCCTACCTGTCCTGCTGGACACTCTGCTAGTGTATGAAAGGGCAGAACAAGGGTTCTGAACACTCCGTAAGTGTATGAAAGCGAAGAACAAGAGTTAGAGATGTAGCTGAGTTGGAAGAGTGCTTGCCTGGTACACTAGAAGACCTGGGTTCCATCTCCATCACCCAACTGCATAAACTTGGCATGGTGGTAGACCAGCACTCAGGAGATGAAAGCAGGAAAATCATTAAGTTCAAGGTCCTTCTCAGCTGCCTATGGAGGTTGACGGCAGTTTGTGGCACATGGGACACTATTTCAAGAAAAGAGGCAGGCGTGTGTGTGTGTGTGTGTGTGTGTGTGTGTGTGTGTGTGTGAATATTTAGTAACAGCTAGCTTTCTTCATAATGTGAAAACCATTCATTCATTCATTCATTCATTCATCCACTCTCTCCTTTTTCCCTCAAAATGGGCATAAATAGGAAGGAGTCAAGTCCATCTAACTCTAATATCCATGCTTAACTCTACGGAGTTCATTAGACTGTCTGGGTTGTGAACTTTTGGGAAACGTAGAGAAGTTTTCTTGCTAGAGACAGTTACTACAAAGTGGGAATCATACCTTACGCCTCCGTGCTCAAACCTATAGACAAGTTATCAATCTTTTAAGGTGCATGATATTCAATGAAAACCTAGTATCTCACCCACCATCCCAACCCTTTCTAGTTTGCTCTACAGGGGAGGCATGCTTACAAAATAGAGAAACAGGAGGTAGTTTATTTCCTTTATTTTCTTGTTAGCATCGTTTTCAGAGCAGGGTGTTGGTGAAGAAAGGCCCAAGTCTGGGGCCCATCTATCCCTTACAAGACTTTTGAAAGTAGATTATAAATCAGTAGTTAAGACCAATGTCTTTGTCCTCAAGGATGCGGTTATCTCTCCGTTGTTTTCTTTGTTTAAGTTCCCAGGGCTCCATCCAGAAAATGAAAATACTTCATACGGTTTTTGTAAAGCGAGATAAAAGTCTTGGGAAGTGTCCATGAATGCCTAACACAACCATGAGCTTGTCAAATTTTCTTCCTTATTTAAACTTTACTTTCTGTAGGCTTCACTGAGCAAGCATTTTTATTTTAGTCTGTCTTCCAACTTAACTGCACCTCTACTCTAGATACAGTGGCAACAGTCTCCAAACTCCCAGTTGCCACTAAGCATGGCTTTCTTTACGACAGTGTACGACGTAGCGAGCAGGTCTCCTCCGCCTCTCGGGCCAATCGCGCTGCTCCTGGGCGATGACGTACTGCTCTCGCGCATGCGCAGGGCGGGGAGACCTTGGCTAAACTTACCAGCGGCTCAGCGGAGGTGAAAGCCCTGTCGGTAGGGTCAGGACCGAGGGAAGATGCAGAGCTGGAGTCGTGTGTACTGCTCCTTGGCCAAGGTGAGAGCCGCCTGCATGTGGTGCTACTGGGCCAGGGGCGCCGAGATGCCCGCTCCTGGGTCTGGACGCGGCCTGACGCCGGGAACGGCCGCAGCCCCGCCTCTGTGCCGGTTCAGCCCGGCCTCTTGAGGCAGCGGGGAGCGCGGGCCCGGCCCTGCTGGGGAATGACTGCCCGCAGCCCTACACCGCACTTCTGGACGTGGACCGAGGGGCCTAGGTTTTTACCCGGGCACGGGAACGAGCAAATCAGCTCTCTCACCCGCCGTATGCACCTTTATACCTTTTGCCTCATCCCAGCTCAGACCCAGGCCTACTTTCCTGCGGGGGGTAGGTAACCTTGAGGCGCGAATGGCCCAGACGTGGTCAGCCCCAACACAGCCTTGGGTGTTGCTCTAAGGTCCTGTCTGCGTTCGCGTCTCTAAACTAGTGCCCTCTGCCATCCGCCAGGCCCTGGGACATTTTTTTTTTTTAAATTATTGAATTGGTCTATCCAAACCACTTTCCCGTTTCACCTGTCAGTTAGAGACTTCCAAACTGAATGTATGCAGCGTCGTGGCAGGGTAGCGCAAGTACTTTAGAGATAATACAGAAATCAGACTCTTATTTCACGCCTGAGTTGTCTGCGTCCTCAAAAATTAATGTAACATGCAAAATGTCCTTTTAGGGAGAATCTGAGCCGGGACTAAAACTCAGTACAGACAGCTTGCTCTTCTTTGGTTGGCTGACTTGATCTCAAGTGCAGAGATTGCCTTCAAGTAAAGGACATTGCTACTTCAGAGTATATGTTGTCATTGCCTTCCATTGATTTGCTCGCTGTGATAGCAGGTGGAACTCTGTTGGTTTCTTTGTCTCACTGGTCTTAGGAAGTGGTAGGCATAAGTGTTTAGAGAGTGAGAGTATGTTGTAGTTTGTGGGACTTCCAGAATGTGGGTGCACTGACACTGTTGCTAAATTCCTAGTTTAGTTTTCTGCTCATATTAGTGGCTCAAGAGCAGCCTCATAACTGTTGTGATTACAGACTGTTAAATAGATTAGTTAGAACGCATGACAAGTGAAATGATTGTTGTTGAAGTATTTAAATAACAGCTCGAAGTTTCAGACTTTTAATTAGAATAGTAAAGTGATTTTTGGCATCAAAATCAGCCATGCTTTCTGAAACTTTAATAAAATTGTAAGCCAGTGAGTACATTTTATTAAGTTTAAGATTAGACAATGCATTGAATATTCTTAATAGGGCAGATCTAGCAAGGTAAGATGGTGAAAGTTTAATATTATTGACAAAGAGGGAAAATTGATAGAATACCCTGTGTGGTAACAGAAAGTCCTTGATCCATTTGCCCCAGTTTGCTTTCATCAACCTTGTAAGTTACATTTATGTATTTGAATGTATGTGTGTAGACATTAGCATGCTAGCTAGAGTGTGCATGTGCAAAGGTTAGAGCACAACTTTTTGGAAATCATTTCCCTTCTTCCATCATATGATTACCAGGGATTGAATTTGGGAAGTCAGTTTGTTTGCAGGAGCCTTCTTTATCCAACTATCTTACCAGCCCGTTGTAAAAATTATGTTTTAATTAACAGGAAAGTTTTCTTTGTCTTATTTTCATTTTCTAGAGAGGCCATTTCAATCGGATATCTCATGGTTTACAAGGAGTTTCTTCGGTGTCTTTAAGAACTTATGCAGATCAACCAAGTAAGTACTTGATGCAGCAGTTTTCAGTCAGATTAGTTGACAGTTCCTTTCTGTTTTTATGTAAAAGAAATCGAGTGTTAGAATAACTTTTCTGTGTTAGAATTAATCTATACATTAATTTACTGTTGATTAAACACTTAGTTACAAGAGGTAAACAAGGTAGCATCCATTCTTAAGAGCAATACATAAGTAACAAGTGTTTGGAGAAGTAACTGAAAATGAAAACAATTTACTAGGAGCCTAGAGAGGATGTCAAGGAAAGGTGAGGTGGTGTTTGAGAAGGGGATGAGGGAGTGAAAGGTTGCTTCAGTAAGAAAGGTGTGAAATGGAACTTAATTTGTGAGCCTCCAGGGAAAGCAAGAAGACTAAGTGGATGTACAAAGTCCCAAAAAATAAAGTCATAGGCAGGGATCAGATCATGAAATTCTTCTAAGCCAGACAGGGTGGTATGGATTTTACTTCAGGTGTAATGGAGAGCCACAGGTGGGTTTTGCGATGAGCAGTTTCATGTGATTACAGCTTTTAAGAATTAATTTTGTCTGCTGGGTCAGGTTGTGTTGGCTGCCTCGAAATTTCATGACGATGATGACATTTGACATTTGAACAATTTTTTTAAGACTACCATTATATACATAAAAGGGAGCTGTGTGATGTATAATTTTCTTAATGTTTTCTTGCAGTTTTGAATTTTCTATAAAATAATATGTTTTGGGTTTTTTTTTTGTTTGTTTGTTTTTTTGAGACAGGGTTTCTCTGTGTAACAGGCCTAATTGTCTTAGTCACTCTGTAGACCAGGCTGGCCTCGAATTCACTGAGATCCACCTGCCTTTGCCTACCAAGTGCTGGGATTAAAGGTATGTGCCACCACTGCCCTGCAAATATATTTATTTTTAATAAGCATCTGGAATGGGATAAATGGGCTTTTAATGAGGTATTTAACTTCCTAGTAAAAAAAATTTGAAGTGATCTGTTTATTGGACTCATCCATAAAATTTAAATTTTAAAATATTTTACTCTTTAATTTTGTATATGTTTAAGTGTGAGAGTGCCTGTGTGTATGCCACAGTTGATTTGTGGAGGTCACAGAACAGTCCTGGGTATCATGTAATAGGAGAATGTTAAGATTTATTTGTTGCCTTCTATTTTCTCTGCAATCTTTGAGCAGACACTCAGATTTTAATGGAGTGGGACCATGCTGGTTAGTTCTTGTCCACTTACGTGAACCAGAGTCACTTGGGAAGAGGGACCTTTGTTTGAGAAATTATTTCCATCAGATTGGTCTGTGGGCATACCTGTAGCTTGTCATCTTGACGTGGAAGGGTCAAGTCCACTGTACCAGGTAGTCGTGAGCTATTGTAAGAAAGCAAGCTTAGCAAGCCTTTGAGCAGATTTCCTCCATGGGAACTGTCAGTTTATTTTTAGATTATTTTTTATTTAATTTTTTGAATTCTTTGTCTTAGATATCAATCAATCTTTTGTCACCTGTATAGCTAGTTCTCGGGAACTCTCTAGCTTTGGTTTCTGTGCAGGAGCTCTTCA
>NC_022009.1:83012555-83035078 GCF_000317375.1 Microtus ochrogaster
TGGACCGTGGGTGCACTTTTCAGAAAATCCTTGTTCAGCCTGTCCTGAAGTATTTTCCTTTAGCAGTGCCAGAGTTGTATGTGAGGGTCGTTAGTCCACTTTGAGCTTTGTAAGAAATAAGACTCTAGTTTCAGTCTTATGTATGGATATCCAGTTTTCCCAGCTCTGTAGTTGCATAGTTTTATTTCTGTATCTCATATTCTGTTCCATTGGTGTACATGTCTGTTTTGTGGATGTGTGCACACACCAGTACCTCCCCCCCCCTTTGTTTTGCTATGGCTCTCTATAGTATAGGAAATATGATAGTGTTGGTGTTGCTCTTTTTTCTCAGAATTGCTTCGACTATTTGGTGTCTTTTGTGCTCCCATGTGCGTTTTAGGAATCTTTGTTTTTTGTTTTTCTTTTCTTATTCTACTATTTGTTTATTTTATTTTTGTTAAAGGTTACATTAAAATTTTGATGGGTATTACATTGAGATTGTTTCTATTTTGGTGGTATAGCTATTCTCACAGAAGGTTGTGTACCTCCATGTAGGTGCTGGGAATCAAACTCAGGTCCTCTGGAAGAACAGTTGGTGCTCTTAACCACTGAGCCATCTCTTCAGCCCCGAACCCAGATTTGTTTTAGTCCTCATTTTATTCTTGAGGACTAGAAGGTTTTAAGATTATGATCAGAAAGTGAATAATTTTAGTTCAGGATTTCAGATGATGAGCAGTTTGGGGTATAGCATATTTATGGGAGAAGCTTGCAAAATAGCTTAGAGGTTAAGGCCATTGACAGTTTACAAACTACTTTTAGTCCTCAAAATTCTGTTTTATGATTATAAATTTTTTCCCTGTGATTATTTTGCAAATCAAGGGTTAAAGTGAAGCAGGTCAGATTACTCACCCAAAGTCATGTTGCTAATGTTAAAGCTTTGCTCTTTGGGAGTTTAACTTATGAAGGCTGAAACTAAAGAATGGGATTATATTAATAAAAAGAAAAACAACCAGATGTAGAGTCAAAAGCTTAGTTTGTGCCAGGCAGTGGTGGCGCACGGCTTTAATCCCAGCACTTGGGAGGCAGAGGCAGGTGGATCTCTGTGAGTTAGAGGCCAGCCTACAAGAGCTAGTTCCAGGACAGGCTTCGAAGCTACAGAGAAACCCAGTCTTGAAAAACCAGGAAAAAACAAAACAAAACAAAACAAACAAACAAAAAACCCACAAAAAAACCCCCGCTTAATTTATCTCTGCTTAATTACTAGATAATTTGGGCTAGTCATTTCTAAATTAGTTCATTTCTGAACCTCTTACTTTTTCTTGAAAATGCTGTGTTTATGTTGTCCTTGTCTTCCTCATGTTACAGAAGTGTTATGTCATTTGGTATAAAATAACCAGTAAGTGGCAGCTGGATGTAAGGTTTGTATTCTAGGACTTAGTTGTATTTGCGTATGCTATAATGAATAGATGATAAAAGTGGGATTTCAAAATTTGTACCATTTTTTTGTTGCATCAAAGAACATCAAATATCTTGGAGCAAAATAATGCTGTATAGAACATGCTGATTATATGGAGAGTTTTTGATAAATGTTATTTACCATTTTGTATCAATCTCCTCTTGTTACAGTTGATGCTGATGTGACAGTGATTGGCTCTGGCCCTGGAGGATATGTTGCTGCCATCAAAGCTGCCCAGTTAGGCTTTAAGGTAAGATATACCCAATGTAGAAGTTGCTTTGTTTTATTATGGGCCAAGCTTATTTTAGCCACAAAAAGTTTTGCACATGGGAAATAGGTAGCAAAATTTTTTTTTAAACCTACGCATTTGGGCATTTTATATTCCTGCATGTATGTTTTTGTGCACTGCAGGACCTACCGAGGCCTGAAAGTGGCATGAAAGCCTTTACAGACAGTCATGAACGGCCATGTGGGTTCTGGGAATTAAACTTAGGTCCCGAGTCACCTCTCTAGCTCAGGAACTTATTTTTTTTAACTATAGATTATTTCCAAATCTGTGACTAATGGGCTTTATTGGTTGTAGTAATCTTGTAGTATAGAAAAGTCAGCTATTTTTCTTCTGAAATACTTCATTTTGGTTTCTAAATACATTTGGGATATAGTGATAACAGTAAAAACACATATGTGTTAATATTGAACACAAATCATTTTAAAATAATTCACTCTGGTGTTAGCCTCATTTTTTTATGATTCAGATGATAGATTTCAGAGGGTTCTTTTAGTCTGAAAAAGCACAGCTTGAGTGCTTTGCAGAGCAATTTAGACATGTATATTTTGAACTTTAGTGAAATGAAATATGTATTTACATGTAATTAAGTAATGTTCTCTTTGACTGTAGACAGTCTGCATTGAGAAGAATGAAACACTAGGTGGAACGTGTTTGAATGTGGGCTGTATTCCTTCAAAGGTGAGCATGTGTTTCAAATGTTGCAAAGATTATTTTTCATTAGCTACTACTTACTGCAGAGATGTATTGAGACTAGATTGGTAATCTAATGCAGTGTCTTAAAAGGAATCTGAGTATGTTTATAAGCCTTTTCCTTTGTAAACCTTTGAATGCTATCATAGCCTACCATACATTCTGAGAGTCCTCCTTTTCCAGACTCCAGTGTTCTGGGTTTGTTCTTTCTTTAGCTTTCCATTGCCAGTGAAAAGATAGTTAGCATTTTTTTTTGTTTTTGTTTTTGCCTTTTGACCTGCCACCTTGAAATGTGTTCTTTTCATTTTACATTTAAAGATAACTTTGTTTTGTTTTTTATTCTTGTTTGTGTGTGTTTTAGTCTCTATTGTTTATCTTACGCTAATTGTGTTGGAAGAAAAGATGAATTCGTATCATAGTATGTACCATTCTAAATAGAAAATGTCATTTTGTAAGTTCGTTATAGAGTCTGTTTATGAGTACTTGGTAAATTTGCCTTACTTCTTTTAGGCTTTACTGAATAATTCTCATTATTACCATATGGCCCATGGAAAAGATTTTGCATCTAGGGGAATTGAAAGTAAGTATACTTTTATAGTTTAGAAGTACCAGTCATGCTTGACTCTTCTTGCTAAGAACTGGTATGTGTGAACAGATGTTTATTCAAGGATGAGAGAGATAAATATCTCGAAATTTAGAGAGATTTACATAAGAATACTTAGGTTCAGAATTCTACCATGACAGCTTCTGTACCTTTGTAAGCTTTTCCTAAGTTCTATCTTTCGGTGCCAGTAAAGAGTCAGTTTTCATTTTTCCCACACAACTTTTGAATGAGGGAAAGGCTAAGGCTTGATTTCTGAGTACTTTGCTATTGACGGGTAAGATTGAAGGAAGGAGAGCTGTTGGTGGTTGAAAGAACAGAAAGAGCTAGAGGAGAGAGAGAAGGGAGAGGTTTAGTGAGAAAAGAGGATTGTTTATAACATTTGCATTTAGTCTGTATTGTCTTTACCATGTTTTGGAGGGCTGTTTTTACCCTTCCCCCCTTTTTTTCTAGTTGTATTTGACAGAAACTTCCAGAAGATAGACTTAATGTACTTCGTGACATTTTTTTTTAGCAGTAATAGGTTTCTGAAAGAGATTTTGTAGGGAGTCAGCATATAGAGAAGTGCATATACTGCAGCAAGTACATCACACTTTGTGACAGTACCATGATGTTAGTCAGAAGACTTGCATTGTAGGCAAGCTTTGCCATGTCTAAGAGTCTGTATTTGTGTTGGCTGCATCGACTGACTGCTGTGTATTTTCCTCTGAGTTCTGTTGAGTTGAACATTTTTATCTTATATTATTGCTTCAGGATTCTGAGTTAAATAAATTTTAAAAATTAGTTGATTCAACTAAACTCATATAAAGCTTTTGTATTTTGAAGTGTTCAAATATATACTCAATTGTTTTGTTTCATGAAATTTTAACGTTTGTCTTTATAATTTCAGGTGATTTTGCCATTTTTATTTAACTACCTTTTAGACTAATAACCATCATAAATTACTTGTAGAATGTTGTAATGGAATAGAACATTTTTGTTTTTGTCTGCATTTTTGACATAGATGTACATTTAACAGTGCTTGATAGGGTCTATTATTGTGATGTGATGATTTAGCTTTTCTGGCTGTGGTTATGACAGTTATTAAAATTTAAAAGTGAATACTGTCTTTGATATAGTTTATCAACATTGAGATGAATATTTTCAGATCTTGATTAGTTGAAAACATTGCTCTCAGAGTTTAAATAACGACAAGATTTTTTAAAATAAATTTCAGTGTCAGAAGTTCGCTTGAATTTAGAGAAGATGATGGAGCAGAAGAGTTCTGCTGTGAAAGCCTTAACAGGGGGAATTGCCCACCTATTCAAACAAAATAAGGTCAGTCGGTGTTCAGTGCTCAGAGTGACAGACATGAAGTGGTGTCAGAGGTTCTTCTGTTCACATGTTGCTTTCATTGGTTAATCATTAAAGAAACTGCTTTGGGCCTGATAGGGCAGAACTTAGGTAGGCAGAGAAGACAGAACTGAATGCTGGGAAGAAGGGCAGAGTGAGAGACGCCGTGGATCTTCAGCCTGAGACGGACACTGGTTAGATTCTTGCCGGTAAGCCACAGTCATGTGGTGATACACAGATTAAGAGAAATGGGTTAAATTAAGATGTAAGAATTAGCCAATAAGAAACTAGAGCTAATGGGCCAAGCAGTGTTTTAATGAATACGGTTTCTGTGTGGTTATTTCACGTGTAAGCTAGCTGGGCAGCCGAGACAAACAAGTATGCCTTGCCATGTGACAATTGGTGGCTCAATGTGGCCATCTAACTCCATGTAAAACCTAAGAGAGCGTAAAAAAATTTCTAGAAAACACAGCTTTTTGCTGTTTGCTGGCAGCGTGTAGCAGAGAGATTTTCCTGACTTAGCAATAGCAGCAGAAAAAAAGCCACGCTATTTTAAAACGAGGCTTCCTGGGCCCTGCTGCCTATGCAATCTCCGGCTATGGAGTATTTGTGGGCCTGGGTGTTTGTGTACCCACTTGGGGTTGGGAGGAAAGTAGCTGGGACCATGCCCATGGCTCACCTCTTCCTGCCCCTGCTGGTGGTGGGATCAGGCCTACTAGGCTTGTGCAAGCCAGAAAGCATGGTGGATTCCCACCACCATACAAAGAGATGTTTCCAGGCTGCGCAGTGCTCTGCGTGGCAGATTTGGCTGTAACTCAGATAAAAAGGGTTTATGTGATGCATGCTCATTCTCGGGGTTGGACTGCTGAGCATGGCTCCTGCCTGGTGGCCCCAGAACTAGCACTGGTGGTGCTTCCACCATTTTAAAATTGGAGAGAGGCGGAGCCAACAACCAAGCTGCTTAACATTTTAAAAGCTCTTCTAGATAGGAAAGAATTACAGATTCACAATAGGACAGATTCAGATATAAAAGACCTCTATATGAGACACAGTGTTAAATAAATGTACATAGGCTTGGGAAAGAGAAGGAAAAGAGTATAGAGAGTCATAAAATAAAGTTAATGCTTTAAAAGAAAGGGTAAAGTCTTTAAAGAGACATAGTACAGATAGTCATAGATTAAAAGAAGTAAAGAATAATAAGCCACGTAAAAATGGGAAATTTACAGGGAGTCTGCATTCTGTATATTATTGTGTTTTCTTTGAATTTTTTGACTGTGAAGGAGCTAAGTACAGAGAGACATTTCATTGTATGGGCTACTAAGCTAAACCAGCATGCATATTATAAAGATATCATGACTTCCAAATTTGAGTCTAAGGATAAGTTGCTTTGGAAAGGAGGTTCTTCTTTTGTTTTCACAGAAGATGAGAACCTGTGGATTGATTCTACACCAATATAGTTTCATGGACCAAGGCCTCCTGAAGGGTCGCTGTGAACACCCTCAAAAAAAAATTACTTCACCCAACTGCTGACTGAGATAAACCTAGCACACAGGATACACCATGAAAGACCTGATTAACAGCGCCCCCAATCAGCCCGAAGCACTATGGATAAATCTACGCCCATATTCCCAAATATTGTTTATAAATGTTCTTTTACATTTAAAGGGGTATATGATATAGATATGAATAATTTGCATTGGTATGGATCTTCATTTATTGATATAAATTTAAGGTCAGTTTTATTATATGTATCTGTATTTCTGATCTTGATTAAGGTATTACAATTGTGTTCATTTAAAAATATAATGTATAACTAAAATATAGGTTAATAGATAATCATCTATAATATTCAAGCTTTTAGTCATGTTAGATTTTCTAGATGTACAGAGATGTATTTTAGATGGATAGGAATTCTTCATATCTTTCAAAGACTACAGAATATGGCATTTAAAATGTTCTAATAACTTAGGGCTTTTCATGACAATGAGACACGTCTGCTCCTGGCAGCACTAGCTACTTCAAGAGGAAGATGGGCATCGAAGAGGCTCCTTAAGGAGTTTGATAACCATGTGGGCAAGAAACTGTTCTTGCCTAGACTGATTCACTGGACATGCAGGACCCACAGGGAAATGACTGTTGCACTTGCCTAAAGGTGAGGTGGTCCTTCGGGGTTCCTGCTTGATGAAAGAGTCTGCGAGACATTCTGCAGACACAGAAGAAAGTGACTGAACTGTCTTTGAAATTTCCAGCTTCATGGAAAAGTCTGCTGGATACTATGGGCCTGTAGGCTGAAGATGGATGCCCCAACGGTACAGAAGAACTTTGGTTAAGTGTCCAGGCAGCAAGATGTCTGTGTCAACTCTAGAGTTTTGGAAGTTGTTTACAATGTACTTCCTGTTTATGTAGGTAATATTATATCCCTCTGGAGTCTTTGATGGAGTTGAAGAATAGATTGATAGTTATAGTTTTCCTTAGTTATGATAAAAGATAAAGTAAATATAAGTATTATAATTGTAATTCTTATTTGATACCTGTTTTATGTAATTTTACTATGTTAAAGTTAAAGCCTTTCTTTTTGTTTAAACAGAAAAGGGGAAATGGTGTAGGAGGTTCTTCTGTTCATGAGTTTCTTTATTCATTAATCAATGAAAGCAACACATGAACAGAAGAACCTCTTACACCAATGAAATCTTTATGCTTTTAGAGTGATGTTTTATGATCTTGGCCTTCTATGTGATACTTAATTTAAAATAGTGATAAAACATTTTTAAAAAATGATGTGATGCATTTATCATCATCCAAATCGTACAAAGAACAAAATCCAAAATAACACTACCCTGAAAACAGATGTCCAGAAGACGGTGTTTTTGCTGCTATATGTGTTAAGTATTATTAAGGAAGTATTTTATGTTCTGTGTTATCTAGAGTACTGTTTTTGTTATTTCTATCAGAAAAACATTTTAAGCATATAAATATTATTTTATAAAGGTTGTTCACGTCAATGGATTTGGAAAGATAACTGGCAAAAATCAGGTCACAGCTACAAAAGCCGATGGCAGCACTCAGGTTATTGGTACAAAAAACATCCTTATAGCTACAGGTTCAGAGGTCACTCCTTTTCCTGGAATCACGGTATGTATGTCTTCTAACTCTCACAACCTTTCTTACAAGATAGGTTTTTTTATAAATTTGTTCTGTTTATAAATGAGTAATTACTGACTGAAACACCGTAATTAGGCAGCCATTTAGCCTTGCAGAGTTACTTCTCATTTTGCAGTGATTATGATCAGATATAGAATATTTTATAATATATTTGAGTTCAATATGAAGGTAAACCAGGCATGGTGGTGTCTGTAATCCCAGCGTTTAGGAGGAAGAGGCAGGGAGATTGCTACAAGGTCAGTGCTAAACTGGTCTAGGAGTGAGGACTACACAGTGAGACTGTCTCAGAAAAAGAGCTGGTGAGATCACCCAGTTGATAAAGCGCTTGTTACATGCCTGTGTAAACAGCTGGTTGTGGTGGCATGGGCTCCTGAATGATGGCTGAGGTTGACCTTTTGCCTACACACACACACACACACACACACACACACACACACACACACACACACACACAATAAAGCACATAATATAAAGTTAAAATTAACCGTTTTTATTTTGGAATATCAAATGATAAAATTTCAAACTAGCATTTTGAAAGAGAGTTGATGAAATTGTGATATGTGGAAGCCATGACATAATCTTTTATGACATGAGATCAGTTAATAACTTACTAGGTTTTTCCAAGTTATTTTGCTTTTCTTATAGATTGATGAAGATACTATAGTGTCATCTACAGGAGCTTTATCCTTAAAAAAAGTTCCAGAGAAGTTGGTTGTTATTGGTGCAGGAGTAATTGGTGTAGAATTGGTAAGTAGTATCTTTCTTATATTACCTCTGAGGAGCTGAAAGGGGCTTAAAACCTCTTGGGAGGCTGGAGAATTAGCCCAGTGGTTAACAACACATACTGTTCTTCCAGGGGACCTGGAAGAGTTCAGTTCCCAGCACCCTTATCAAGCAGGTCACAACCACCTCAACTCCAGCTCCAGGAGTTCACCGTCTGTATTTGTGTACACATACCCACATACACATGCACGCATAATTAAAAATCGAATCTCTCTCTCTCTCTCTCTCTCTCAAAAAAACAAAAAAAAAAGGACAAGATTGGGCATGTTAAAAGTAGTAGACAAAAAAAAAATGGCTCAGTGGTTAAGAGTACTTGCTGCTCTTGCGGGGGACCTGGGTTCAGTTCATATGGTGACTTTTAGCTATATGTAACTCCTGTTCTAGGGGATCTGTGCCCTCTTCTGGCCTGAGGATAGCGGTATACGCATGGTGCCCAGACATACATGTAGAGAAATACCCATTTATACAAAATTTTAAAAATCTTAAAAAAGAAAACCCAGCCAGTCGAGGTGGCGCATGCCTTTAATCCCAGCACTTGGGAGGCAGAGGCAGGTGGATCTCTGTGAGTTCAAGGTCAGCCTGGTCTATAAGAGCTAGTTCCAGGACAGGCTCCAAAGCCACAGAGAAACCCTGTCTTGAAAAAAAAAAACGAAAGAAAGAAAACCCAAAACCCTAAAACCTGGTGCCCAGATGTAATATAGGCAAGCACCCATTCATATAAAATTTTAAAAATCTTAAAAAAAAAAAAACAAAAACAAAAAACCCAAAAATCCTACCTCTATTTGATTCTGTATATAACATTCTAGGTCAGTCAGCATTGAATTTTGCTTAAAATTTCTAATAATAGCTAATATACGTTTTTCTTCCAACATAACTTATTTAGTAATCATTAGTCTTTAGTATGTCCTTTGTTTTATAGTCTGCTTCTTTGTTTTCTCACCCTTCTGATCATTGGATCTTTTTTAATCTCATAACCCTCAACATACTGAAAAATAGTTCTCATTCTGAGCAAAACTGCATTCCATTAAAGCCCATACTCCTTGAGATAACGTGTGTGATGACTCTTCCCTCTTCTCTAACATGTTTTAGAAATGCCAAAGTACTTACAGTTTGAGCACAATAGTATTTTATACCTTCTATCTGCTACTTAGCAAGTTTCCACATATTTGTAACGAATCTTCCCTTTGTTTCAGGTGTCCTCTTGCAGGACCATCACACCTTCCTGTCCATGGCTGCTCTACTCTGCTGTCCTCAGCTCAGACTTACCCTGGTCACACGCTTCTCTTAATTACTCCCACTCTAATTAGCTGCTTGATTTTTCTAGTTCAGAAAGTCAGTAGCCTTTTTTTGTTATCTGTGTTTTCCTATCTTGACTGATTTCCCAATCAGTTTAGATTCCACATTCTATTACTTTTAACTGTTCTAAGTTTTCTTAAGTGAGTCACTTTAGCCTTATTTTATACTGGGGATTGAACATAGGGACTAGTGTTAGTTATTAATACAGGCCTCAAGCAAGCCCTGCACTACTAACCTGTATCCCCAGCCCTCTCCTTCCTTTTTATTTTGAGTCAGAACTTTTCAGTAAGTTGCCAAAGCTGGCCTTTTAATTCACTTGGTAGCCCAAGTAGGCATTGAACATATGATATCCTTGCCTCTGCCCCCTGGGTAAGAGGATTATAGGCCTGCTCTACCATCAGGCTTGGCTGACTTACTTTACTTTTCTGACATATGTGCTTGGGGAAAAATCAAAAACTATTGTCTTGGTTGAATTTAGCTATCGGTCTTCCTTTGCTATCTTCTGCCGCTGGAGGAAAGTAGACCCTTCAGATTGGTGCCTGTATTAAATTCTTATTGAAGTCACAGTTATCAACATAACCTCAGCCTGGCTGAGCCACTATTTCCCTAGCTGAGTTCTGCTCTCCGCCATGGCCACTTTGTTCCCCACTCCTGTTCTACATTTGCTGGCACATTGTCTCTGCTCTCTCACATGAGACTTCCTGTGTAAGGAGAGAGCATGGGATGAAATGCTTTTGTCTTAGGGTTCTCCTTTTGTTCTTCCTGCTGCTGTGAAAATACCATTTTCCCTAAGAGTAATCTCTTCACCTTTCTTTCATACTTTATTATATGTTTTTCTGCCTTCACAGTGACTTAGTTTTGTAGGTTTTTTTTCTCTTCTTTCTTTAAACTTGGTCTACTTTGTACCCCCTCCTCCCCCATTGAGAGAGGGTCTCATAAGGCCCTGATAGGCTTAGAATATACGTGTAGATCAGCCTGGCCTTGAACTTTGAGTAATCCTCTTGTCTCTGCCACCTGAGTCTTATGACTGTAGGCATGTACTACCACTCCTGGCTATTTCCCTTTTGATTTACAGTTGAACATGCCTCTGTTTACCTGGGTGTCACACACATGCTCAGGTGCATTTCCTTGCAGACACATGATTATGTTTGTGTGAATAAGTCCTCTTTTGAGCTTGTCCTTCAGTTACAATAATACTTTTCTCTCTTCGTTTTCCTACCAAACAAAGCCACACTCGTTTCTCATGTAACATTTTTTTCTTCAGTGTGTCTGCTGTTACTTTTTCTTGTAGAGGCATCCATAAGAACTCCAGGAGTTACCCCTGATTTTGATCTCTTGAACATAGTCATTCCCTGGGTTCCAGGGCTAACATCAAGTCTTATTCTAGGCCTTCCTGACTTTAACTTCTAGTTAGAGCCACTGGTTTTCACAGTGGCTCTAAACATATGTTTAATCATGTCCCTTCCCTTACCTAGCTGGTGACTGTTAGGAAAATCTAATGGTAGTGTTTTTTGAGGAGAAGCCCTTTGTACTACTGGTTTATTTCTCCAGCTCTATGGGCCAACTCTTCTTCCTCTTATGCTGTGTTTTGGTGATATCTGAATATTAGTTCTGAGCAAACATTACACCTACTGGTAAACATTCTGTTTGGAATAGTTCTTTTTTTGTTTGTTTAGTTTAGTTTGGCTTGGTACTGTGTATCCATGGCTGGCCTGGAACTTGCTATGTAGATGAGGCTGGCCTTGAGTTTATAGAGACCCACCTCAGCCCCTCAAGTGCACCTGGTGGGATATTTCTCAGTTCTCAGTTCTTGCAGTATTTTAAGCCTCACTTCATATGAGAGCGGAGGTTCTTTGGTGCTCCTGCCGTTCATTCTGTTTCTTTTTCTTTTTTTCTTTTTTTTTTTAAGGATGTATTTATTATGTACACAGTGTTCTGTCTGTGTGTATGCTTGCTGGCCAGAAGAGGGCACTAGATCTCATTACAGGTGCCTGTGAGCCACCATGTGGTTGCTGGGAATTGAACTCAGGACCTCTGGAAGAGCAGTCAGTGCTCTTAACCTCTGAGCCATCTCTCCAGCCCCTGTTCTGTTTCTTATAATTTATCTTACTTCCTTGATGTTACCTGATCCCTTTGATTTCATTAAATCATAAACACAAGGTCATAGCTGTTTTGTTCATCATGTGTCCTTAATATCCAGCACATTCCTGCTATGTAGTAAGTATTCATATTTAGCTTTTATTATTTCTTGGTAGACATACGGTGACTACATTTCAAAAGCTAGCTTAGTAGTTGCCTGTTTGGTTTTGAGATATAATCTTAACTGTGTAGTCAAGTTGGTCTGAAAGCCATGATTTCCCAGCCTCTACCTCTTAGTTGCTTGGAAGAAGACTGCTTTGCTTTTGTATCTTTTTCTGACTTGGGGTCACAAAAGGAACCTCTTGTGCTTTGTTCTGGAAGTTTTGGTCTTGGGTATTATATCCATGATTCATTTTGTATATATTTATTTGTGGATTTTTTATAGCCCAATGGTACCTTCTCTTCTGTTCATTCTCATCATAAAATATGCATGGAATTTGTAAATGACTGTAAATCTAACTTTATTAGAAAGATACTCTTGCCATTTAAACTTACTGGATGATTTTAATATGAAGTGTTAAATAATATATTTTTAAAAGGCTACCTTTTTGCTTTTTTTACAGTGCTAGGATTAGAACTTGAACCTTGCACATTACAGGCAAGCATTCTGCTACTGAACTCTACTCCTAGTCCTAACTTCAAATTTTATGTTGTTTGATAATGAATCATTGAGAAGTCAAAGCCAAACTAGTTAAATTTAATTTAAGTCAATATTTTAGTACAAATGTAAGCATTTCTCCTTTGTTGAGAAATTATTTTCATAGCCATCTTAATATTTTGCAGACCTTAGTGATTTTAGTAGTAAAAACATACTTCTTTTTTTTTAGTTGTTTGAGAATTTCTTATATGCATATATTTTGATAATGTCCACCCTCTGTTTACTCCACTCCAAATTTTCTCGTATCCAGTCCATCACTTTGCCCTCTCAACTTCATGTGTCCTCTTTTAAATTGACTGACTCCATTCATGGCTATCTGTATGTACATGGTGTAGGGCCATCTACCCGAGCATCCTTGAAGAACGTTTACTATACTATCCCTCCCCCAGCACTGTCAGTTACCAATAGCTTCCTGCCTATGGGTGGATTTTTTTTTTTTTTAGCTCCTTTCCTGTCCATGCTGAGGTAGTGACTGTTTTAATTTTGTATGGGTCTTATGCATGCAGTTATAATTGTTATGAGTTCCTGTGTACAACAGCCTTGTCATGACCAGAAAATAGTGTTTTGCTAGATGTTTGTTTACTACTTATGGCTTTTTTTTTTTTTTTTTGGTTTTTTCGAGACAGGGTTTCTCTGTGGTTTTGGAGCCTGTCCTGGAACTAGCTCTTGTAGACCAGGCTAGTCTCGAACTCACAGAGATCCGCCTGCCTCTGCCTCCCGAGTGCAGTGATTCCTGAGCCCTGGGGGAGGGGATGTGTTATAGATTTAGAGCTGGGCACTTCATAGCCTCTTATTTTTCTGCACAGTGACCACTTGTATGTTTCTGTATTAATCACCATCTACGGCACAAAGAAGCTGCTGTGATGAAGGCTGAGAGATTTATTAACCCAGGTCCAGAACTGGGCCCAATCCTGGATTTACAACTTTGTCCAAAGCCAGTGAGATCAATGTCCTACTTATTTAATCTCAGGACTCTGTATTTACTCTTCTCTGCCCTGAACACTCACTCTTCTCAGTCACTGCTACAGTTCACTTCCTTTACTCCTTCGTGTAAATGTTTCTCAGACTGAAGCCTCTGTGATCATGCTGTCCATAGGCCCGACTCTGTCTTCTCTCTTTCTCATGGCACTTTATTCCTCTAGCCCGAAGTTTACTTATTTGTTCCCTTCCTCTACCATATTGTAAAATCCCCAGAAATACCAAGTTTTGTCATTTAGTAACAGATGTTTAGCCGCTATAGTGGTACCTGGGCTATAATAAGTAGGTGCCCAGTAAATGTGGAATAGGTGGATAAACAGATAAAATTATCTGTTTAACATCTAGAGCTTCCCATAAACATTTGTAAAGAAGACAATACAATAAATTATTTGCAATAATTAGCAAATGTTGCTTTGGAAACTTTTTTATGACTTTTCTTAAAAATTAATTTCAGGGTTCAGTTTGGCAAAGACTTGGTGCAGATGTGACAGCAGTTGAATTTTTGGGTCACGTGGGTGGAATTGGAATTGATATGGAGATATCTAAAAATTTCCAACGGATTCTTCAAAAGCAAGGATTTAAGTTTAAACTGAATACAAAAGTTACTGGTGCCACCAAGAAGTCAGATGGAAAAATTGACGTGTCGTAAGTATGCTATGTTTGTTTTTGACAAATCATCCTGACTTGTCTCAAACAAGCACTTAGATTTTCAGATTAACAATGTAGTCTAGACTTTTTATAACTTAGACCCATCTTACTGCATTGTACTACACAGTATTGCCTATCAAATTCGCCATTTAAAATTTATGAATAAGTTGAACCCTAATCAGCTAGTCTCGTTGTGATATATTTTTCATTGTATATGTTCATAAAATTTAAAGATCCTTGTGTTTAGTAAAATTTATGCAGCCCTTCAGACAGATAACACGGGGAATTTGATGATAGCATTACTTAAAGTGATAGCATATATCTGGCACTCATTAAATACTTACCTAGTTTAACAAAATAACTTCTTCACAGTCATGTTGATAGATGGAGCCAATCAATACTTGAGCATTGATCTTTCTAAAGTCTTTGTGTGTGTATGTGTGTGGTGGAGGGCTTTCAAGACAGGGTTTTGTCTTGTTTTCAAGACTCCTTCCTGGCTGTCCTGGAACTTGCTCTATAGACCACGCTGGCCTAGAACTCAGAGTTCCTCTTGGCTCTGCCTCCCAAGTGCTGGGATTTAAGGTGTGCATCACCACTGCCCAGCCTGTGTTCTACGTTTTTACAGTACTGGGGACCAAATCCCAAGCATTCTCACAAGTACTCCACCACTAAGCTGCATCCTCAGCTGTTTTCTTTCTTTTGTTCTTTTTCAAGGCGGGGTTTCTCTGTAGCTTTGGAACTTGTCCTGGAATTAGCTCTTGTAAACCAGGCTGGCCTCGAACTCACAGAGTTCTGCTTGTCTCTGCCTCAGAGTGTTGGGATTGAAGGCGTGTGCCACCACCACCTGGCGAGACCTATGTTCTTACTACTGTGTTAACACTACGTGGTTTTATAAGATTTTAAGAATAAACTTTTAAGAATTTGTATGTTTGATTTCATGATTCATATTTATGATTAAATAAAGATAGTAGGAATATCATGGCTCCTTTCAGCTGTCGATGCAGGTTTGTGTTTAACAGTTACCGCTGTTGATGATTTAGTGTTGAAGCTGCTTCTGGTGGTAAAGCTGAAGTTATCACTTGTGATGTACTCCTGGTTTGTATTGGTCGACGGCCCTTTACTCAGAATTTGGGACTAGAGGAGCTTGGAATTGAACTAGATCCCAGAGGTAGAATTCCAGTCAATACCAGATTCCAAACTAAAATTCCAAAGTAAGTTGATAATTATCTGTTTTCTTCATTAAATGTTAATGTGCATGATAATATTTTTGGTTCTCTATAAAGATAAAAAATGACACATGAAGAGGTGTGTGTGTGTTGTAAAGGAATATGTAGCATTTCTTTTGTTTGTTTGTTTTTTGAGACAAGGTTTCTCTGTGTAACAGCCCTGGCTATCCTGGAACTCACTCCATAGCCCAAGCGGTCCTCAAACTCACAGAGTTCACCTGCCTCTGCTTCCAGAGTGCTGGGATTAAAGGCATGTGCCACCACCACCACCTGGTTGGAATACATAGCATTTATACCCTAATAATTTTACCAAGCTAAAAATGATAGTAATGAAGACTTCTTAAATCCTTTAATTACCAATAATTTATATCTTTATTTATTTTTATGGTTTGAATGTTTTACCTACATGTATATCTGTTTGCTGCATAAAGTGCCTGGTCCCGTGGAGGTCAGAAGAGGATATTAGATCCCATGGAATAGGAGTTACAGGCAGCTGTGAGCCACTGTGTGGGTGCTGGGAATTGAACCCAGGTATTCTTCAGGAAGAGCCAGTGCTGTTACCCATTGAGTCATCTCTGCAGCCCCAATTGCTAATTTTTTTTTGTTTTTTTGTAATGTGCATTGGTGTTTTGCGTTCATCAGTGTCAGATACCCTAGAACTGAAGTTAACAGGCAACTGTGAGCTGCCATGTGGATGGTGCAATTGAACCTGGGTCCTCTGGAAGACCAGCTAGTGCTCCTAACTGCCGAGCCATCTCTCTAGCATCACTTACTAATATTTTATTGAAAATATTTTATTTACATTTTAACTGTCTTATGTAGAGATGAAATTTTGCTCTATAGTTCAGGCTAGTCTTAAACTAGATTCAGGTGATCCTATCTTTCTTAGGCTCTCAAGTGTTGAGCATTTTTAATAATTTTAAATTTATTTCAAACATTATTTTGAAAATAAGACTGTTTAAATAAAACTAATTGAATTTTTGGTGGCTCAAAGATTGGATACTTAACTCTGGCTTTTGATTGTCTTTTTGGTGACTTATTAACCTGTTTAGATTTTAGAAGTTTACTGTGTTTCTTTTCTGGTAGTATCTATGCTATTGGGGATGTGGTTGCTGGTCCAATGTTGGCTCACAAAGCAGAAGATGAAGGCATCATCTGTGTT
This sequence comes from Microtus ochrogaster, assembly GCF_000317375.1. Taxonomy (NCBI): domain Eukaryota; kingdom Metazoa; phylum Chordata; class Mammalia; order Rodentia; family Cricetidae; genus Microtus; species Microtus ochrogaster. Next base: position 83,028,955 of record NC_022009.1, read on the forward strand.
GAAGGAATGGCTGGCGGTGCTGTGCACATTGACTATAATTGTGTGCCGTCGGTGATTTACACACACCCCGAGGTTGCTTGGGTTGGCAAATCAGAAGAGCAGTTGAAAGAAGAGGTAATCCTAAGCATGGGATTTGAACTAATGGCCCCAGTGACTAGAGAAACACATCTTGCCAGGCGTGGTGGTGCATGCCTTTGATCCTAGCACTCGGGAGGCAAAGGCAACCAGATCTCTGTGTTCAAAGCCAGCCTAGTCTACAAAATGAGTTTCAGGACAGCCAGAGCTACATAGAGAAACCCTGTCTCAAAAAAATGAAAACAACAGCAACAACCAAAAAGAGCCCTACATCTTTGCCTTTAGTAACTCTTTAGAATGTTATAGTTTATGTATTTGTTCCTTTGTTAGGATCATAAGGAGATATTTACTCCTTTGATTTTTCAGCAAAAGTAGTGAAGATTTCACTAATGGGAACCAACTTGTTTGTTCTCCACAGGGTATTGAGTACAAAGTTGGTAAGTTCCCATTTGCAGCAAACAGTAGAGCTAAGACAAATGCTGACACGGATGGCATGGTGAAGATTCTGGGACAGAAATCAACAGATCGAGTACTGGGAGCACATATTCTGGGGCCAGTAAGTATTGCAAAGTCAGAGAAATCCCAGTAAGATTTCTGGGGATCATTTAATAGGTAAAATTTAGTACACTTGCTGTTTCCATTCTGTTGTTGCTTATTATTGCCATTGAAAGTTTGCCTTTAGCAGTGGATCACAACAGCACTTGCACAGTCTCATTGCCTAAAACCCTCCAGTGATGCCTGACACCAGATTGTAAGGATGAGGTTGCGCGGATACTGGTTGCACCCTCCATTCTGACCTCATCTTTCTGATCGTCTTCTTTACTCATTCTTTTTTAAACTTTATTTTATGTGTATGGGTGTTTGCCTGCATGCATGTCTGTGTACTGCATTAACACAGTGCCCGCTGAGGCTAGGACGGGAATCAGGTCCAGTGGAACTAGAGTTAGGAGCCATAATGTGGGTGCTGAGAATTGAATCTGAGTCCTTTGCAGGAGCACCCAGTGCTTAACTGTTAAGTCCTCTGTACAGCCCCCCTCTTTAATTTCTTACCATGGAACGTGAGCCTTCTTCGTTTTTATAGCAGGCCAAATTTGGTTTGCAGTTTGGGGCCTGTGTATATGCATAATACACCATTGGTATAGAGCTCTCTGCTTCCAGACTTCTGCATGTTCTCAGCCCAGTGTTACTTCCTGAGGGAAGGCTTAGGTTTCGGTGAATATGAAGTGTATATTCCCTGATAAGTGGCAGAACAGTAAAGTTAACAGTGTTTGAATGTTTCCTATGCCACTTCTCATAACTTACAAACTCATTGTTAATATTTCACTTACAGTATTATGGGAGAGTTGCTAATTTTTAAGCAATGAAATTGCATGAAACACATAAAAATAGCAAAGTGGCAGAACCTAGGCCATTTGGCTTCAAAGCCCAAGCTGCTCCGTTACATTTCCTCCTAAGATTTTCTTGTCTGACTTCTCCAATTGCTGAAATAATAGGCAGAAGTTTAGAAAATTTAAGGTTTGAAAGCCTAAACACCTGATTTGTTAATCATAGCATATTGTTATTTTTGCCTTGGAAACATAATTGCTTTTTAATTTTAAAGGGTGCTGGAGAAATGGTGAATGAAGCGGCCCTGGCTTTGGAATACGGAGCTTCTTGTGAAGATATAGCTAGAGTCTGCCACGCACATCCGGTAATTATTGCACAACTTCACACAGACTTGATGACTGTCAGGTTTTCTTTTGTCCCACAACTATTTCATGTTTGTTTATTGCTTCCCTTGCAGACTTTATCCGAGGCTTTTAGAGAAGCAAATCTGGCTGCATCTTTTGGCAAACCAATCAACTTTTAATTAGAAGATTGTTTTTTCCTAAAATCTGGAAGCTTTTGTCAAGGTTACATTTTTGAACAGGATTATCTCTCAGTTTCAGGAATTTGTAGGATGAAATTATGAAACTTCTGGAAGGTATTTAGTAGGTTTAAACAGAATGGAATAACCTTGTATCTATATTTTAAATATTTTGTTCCAGTGTACTAATGTGGATAGAAAGCTACATATAGTAGCATCCTGGAAAGTTTTTGACTTGTGTTTTCATTCTGTCTGTGAGATTCAACTTTACTGAATTGGCATTAATGGATTTTCTAATTCAGTGGAGGTGAATCTGTCACAGGGAAGGAGCTGGATAATTCGTGTGAACAGCTTCAAGAAAACTGACCAAGTTAAATTTGGTTTTCATATTGGAAACGAGTCAGTGATTAGAACAAGATTCAAATATGTACAAACAACTTATGTAAATAAAAGTGATTGTCTCTCATTTTATTTAACTCCCAAATTCCTGGTAGTTTAGAGATAGAATTACGTGTTTTGAGGTTGTAGTAAGACCTGTAAGTTTAAAGGGCATTCAGTTGCCCAAATGAAGATTCTGTATACAAAACTATTAAATGGAGACTCATGATTATACCAGGAAATGAAGATACCAAAATAAACATGTCTTAATATTTATTTACTGGTTATTCTGAGTGCATATTAAGATGATTCTAATTCTTTGAACTACCTCTGATTGTCTTTTACTTTTTATTCTTTACCACTTTTATAGCACTGAATGCTCTCACATTTTGAACAGAGCTGGTCAGTGGTGTCACATGATTTTAGTTCCAGTACTCAGGAGAGAGAGGCAAGTACATCTTTTTGTTTGAGGCCAGCCTGGTTTGTGGGGCAATTTCCAGGATAGCTAGGAATACATAGAGAGGCTTCTGCCTCAAAATCTTTAAAAAAACAAAAAAAAAAAGTGCTCCAAAATTGTATTTACTGATGCTATTAAATGGCAAAATGCTAAAATAATTATTTCGAGAATAGCCATGAACTAAACGCTAAGTACTGCTTTATATAATTACATCTAAATTTGTCATTTTAAATTTGAGTAGCTCCTAAATTTGATAGTACAGTTTTCTAAAAAAAAATATTGTAAATTACTTATAAATATACAAACAAGATATTCATTTGACTTAAGCAAACTTGGAATAATACTGATTCTAATAATATTGTATAACATACAGGCTAAACATTTAGTGATCATCTGTAAAAACAAATGCAAGTACTGTGACCATTCAGATGCTTTAATATTGCTGCACAGTGGAATTGCTGTTCTTTTTTGTTTTTCTCGCCAGGGTTTCTCTGTGTAGTCCTAGCTGTCCTGGAACTCACTCTATAGACCAGGCTGGCCTCAAACTCACAGAGATCCACCTGCCTCTGCCTCCCGAGTGCTGGGATTAAAGGTGTACACACCACCTGGTGGAATTGTAGTTCGAGGGAAAGATTTCACTAGTTCTCAGGCTTTAGGGTTTAGAGCTGTTAGGGTAATGACTGTACATTGTCAAGGCTGGATTCACTCACAAACCTCTCTCTATAAATACATTTTTCCTTTAATCAGGAAGTTAAATTGGCTCAACTCTAAACTCTTGTTTGATAGCAGTTTGCAGCTGAAATAGTTCGAAGTTTTGTCTTGTACCAGAATTCTACTGAGTTGGGGAGTTTCTAACATTTTCTCTTTTATTTATATTTTTCTCAAATTCTGGTTACTTAACTATAGAAAGTTGGCTTTTAATTTTCAAGTGAAAGCTTATTTAAAAACCAGGACACTCTGCTTTGCTGTTCCTCTGTGTTTGCGGTGCCTTCATACTTTTTTGTTCAGACTTCACAGCTAGCAGAGGGTTTGTGCTGTACATGCTAATTTGTCATAGGGGGAGTGAAGTCTGTGTATTTTTAAATGGTTTATTTAAATCCCAAACATGCCCCCTCCTCATGGAATTTTCTAATTTGGAAATAGTAAAACATAATTTAATATGATCCCCTAGCTATGCAGATACACAAAAGTAATAGTTGTCTAACTGAAGGATTCTTATATATGAGAATATAAATAAAATCTGGGTGAATAAAGGCCTAAGAGTAAAACAAGCTTTAAAAGTCTCCTTGCTGTAATCTGCTCAACTCTCAGTGTCTGGGGTGTTATGCAAGAACCTTATAGGAACAGCCCTATTCACCGAGCTGATTTAGAGTGTGTGTGTGGGTGTGTGGGCTTTTGGTGGAAAAGACATGGGGAGTAGTGTGTTATTTTTTTATCTATTCATTTTTTTTAATAGATAAACCAGACATGGTAAAGTGTGGTTGTTTTGGTATTTACTAGGTTTTATAGCTATTTACATAACCTTTACCAATGTCCAGCTTTATTTGCACCTATGTCAGATCCGGGGGTTTAAGAAGGGTGTGTGAAGAACAAAAGGCTGGGCTGTTAGCCTTCTCTTTCAGCTACTATGTTGTGAACACACACCTATCTGTTTTATGCTAATGATTTTCTTTATGCTCTGGACATTTTGTTTGGAATATTTGATTGTGAAGTTACATAAAGTATAATATAAAAACTAAGTGTAAGTTGTGTGTTTGAGTAGCTTTGCTCCATTACCATGAACAGTTTCCCTACACTGGTCTAAATCACCAAAGTCCTGCCCATCGGTATTTTACCACTCAGAGTTTTTCCTTCTGATGTTTAGAAATGGTTGGAGCCACAAAGAAAGCTACTCTATATCCTCCCTATTTAAATTCCACTCTGGATTCTCCACTGGGGATTTAAAAGGAATAAAGTTTTGTTGACCTAAAACACGGGTGAATATTGTTAACTTATTTATACATATAGTAGAAATTAGTGTCTTTCTAAAGGTAAGAAAGTGCTATACAAGTCCATCTTTACAGAGAAAGTAACATTTCTTGGCAGGATTCATGAAAACCAAAACAATAAAAGAAACAAGAATTATAGTAAATATATTTATACAAAACCAATGTATTTTATTTAACTCCATACAAAAGTGGGTGGATAAAAACATTAAATAGATGAGTTATTTTGAAGATCACTGCATCAATTTTCATATGTAGTTAGTTTGCTTTGGTCACTGCAGCGCCCTTACAGCCCTTTTTCTGTGTTATAAGCAGGTGCTATAAACAGCAACCTTTTCGCTTATGTCCTTAAGGAGTGAACGGACCTCTCCTTCCAGTCGTACTAATTCCTGAGCTTTATCTTCTAAGTATTTTTGATTGTCTTCATATTTCCTTTCTAAGGCTGTGGAGATAAAAATAAGGTTAAATATGAATTGTTTACAGCATATGATCTCAATGCCAGACCACTCAAAACCTAAGCCAAAAATGAATAGATTTTTCACCTTTATAAAAAACAATAAACCAGAAGGCAAGACTTACCTTCCAGCAGCTGGAGCTTGCTGTTGGCTTGAGCCAAGAGTGTTTTTGCTTCATTTTGTAGCAGCTCAGCTTTCCTCCTGGCATCTGCTGACTCCTCAGTTTTTTGGGCAATTAAACTCTCTACCTTCTTGTACTTCTCATCAAGTTCGCCATCTAGAGCCTGCAGTTCATATTAAGACAGGTGAAATGTAATGTCAGTAGTTAAATCCAGTAGCATTAGATCAAAGACATCTTTCGACAGGCAAACAGTCTGGATTAAGGATCAGCAAAGTACTCAGGCTTCATATTAAGTTGTAAGTTTTAAAAACATTGCAAAGAAAATTTGAAATTGTAAGTCGTCTACTGTGGGGCTTAGCCCTGTTTACTTGAATGAGCACTTACTATGAAAAATGAGCTCAACAAGCCATACAAAAGTACACTGGGCATCAGGAAACCAGAAGGAACAGAAAGGTTTAGGAAAGAAGAGGTCAAGCCTGTAACACATACACATAAAGAGAAGGTGAATAAGGAGGTGGTAGACAGGAGTTTGAGGCCAGCCTGGTCGATATAGACTGTCACAAAAAACAAAAATAAAAGTAGAGAATACGGGTTTTTGGAATGATGGGCACAAAGAGTAAATTCATTCCTATAGCTTTAAAAAAAAATTCAACAGGGACTGCTCAGAGGTTAAGAGCACTGGTGCCCTTCCTGAGTTCAGTTCCCAGCAACTACTTGGTGTTACTAACAACCTCTATAATGAGATCTGGTGCCCTCTTCTGGCCTGCAGGCAAACACGCAGGCAGAACACTGTATTCATAATAAAAT
>NC_022009.1:83035691-83075868 GCF_000317375.1 Microtus ochrogaster
TTTTTTTTTTTTTCTCCTTCCAATAGGAAGAAATCAGAATTAGGTTATGTAGCAGTTTTAACAACCCTGACTCTACTCCCAAGTTTAAAAAGCTGTCTTTGGAGGTAAATTTAGAAATGAAATATATGTGTAAACCAGAAATCTGCTAAATACAGTGCCTTTCAATGAGAAGCAAAAGGCAGTGAATTCAAAACAAGCCTGGCAAGAAGTGAGGTTTGATTTCCTACTGCTCCTTTCTGGAGGGGACTCTTAAGCTTTCCCCATTCTCTCTTTAAATTATTCTCAAGTGGCCAGCTCTTCGCTATGTCGTAAAGACCTTTCTCTGTGAGCTACAGAACAGAAATACCAGTCTAGTGTGTATGCTTTTAGAGTACCACTCCAGGTCCCATTAATTCCATTTTCCCTAAGTTTAGAGATCTGAGGGTCTAAGTTTACAAATGGATCCCATAATTCATTATTTCTCATGTATCTCTAAAGACTGCTACTTTAAAATAAGTCATTGGGATATCTGTATCCTATTAATGTCAAGGAAGGCAAAGTGAAAAACTAGTTCTTATTTATCAACTTAGCTATGATGTTACAAATATTTACTTACCTTTTTAACATCGTCTGCACTCTGCTTTACACTATATACTACTTTTTCAATATATTCCGCTTCCCCAGAATTCTGGGCAGCTTTGCGCTTAAGCTCTTCCACATTCCTCTCAAGCTTGCTGATGCGTTGGGAGGCGTTGGTCAGGCTTTCCTCAGAGGCTGCAGTTTCAGATTCAATCTACAGGTGTAATGTTAATCATTACAAGTTAAGGGGAGTTGAGGCTGCTCTGCTGGTTTGCACTAGACCAAAAGCATTGACAGTTTAAAGATAGCTTAGATCAGTGGTTGCGACCAGATATCCTGCATATTATTTATTTACATTACAATACATAACAGCAAAATTACAGCTATGAAGTAGCAATGAAATAATTTTATGGCTCGGGGTCACCACAACAAAGGGTTGCCGCTTTAGGAAGGTTGAGAACACTGGCTTAGATAAAGTGCCCAGCTTCAGTCATTTCTGTGTCATATTTCACTTTTGTTTGCTGATCTAAAAGCTACGATTTTTTGTTTGTTTTCTGAGAGGGTTTCTCTATGTAACATCCCTGGCTGTCTTGGAACTTACTCTCTAAACCAGCCTGGCCTCGAACTCAGAAAGAGCCACCTACCTCTGCCTCCTGAGTGCTGGGGTTAAATGCATGTGCCACCACTGCCCAGCTTTAAGCTACGACTGATAAAGAATTTTTTCTTGATGTTAAGAACCACCTTCAGGCAATCTGATGTGTTTAGCTAAAGAACATTCACAACTGAGCAACTTTGAGAAGGGATTTCCAATAAAAATTCCAGATTATTGTGAAAGGAAAATGATAGCTTCCAGTCATTTTTTTTTTTTAGAAATTCCTGTCAGCTCGGTAGTGAAGTGGGAGTTAACTAGTAACTGAAGACACAGAGACTAGGAACACTAGGAACACTGAGTTACCCCAGAAGAAAAGATGCCTGGACCACTGGTAAGGGTCTATAATTGATCTCATCGGAAGGATGAACACTGTCTTTTAAAACCTAGAAGCAGCTTAGTATGTTTCACAAAACTTAGTATTACCCACAAAACTAACTGAAAGCAAAATGTTTAACAAAGCTAATGTTGGCAGAGAAACAGGCCACAATTTGCAAATCAAACTCAAGATTCTCAACCTCTAAAATGTACCATTAACTTGAAAAAATGTAAATAATTAAAATTAATTAATAGTTAAAATTTTGAAGCAATAGTGTTTAGTTTCGGACAAACTTTCACTTTGGATGAGGGAAAAATAAAAGGGTTTAATGTGTCTCAGAGCCCTTTTATTTTTTTCCCATACAAGTATTTTCCACTAAGAGATAATTTACATTTATTTTTACAAAATAATCTTTAGTGTTACAAGAATTCTTGTCCTTAAATAACATCATGTGAGTGTTTTCCCCATACAGCTCAGCTCTAAATACCTTACCGATGTCAGCAGGTTTTGGGTTCCCTGGATATCCTCATCAGCTTGTTTGATGGCCGCCTCTGCTGCAATCTGGGCCTTTTCAGCCTCTTCTAACGCTTCCTTCACCATGTCTGCAGTGACTTTGACATCTGTTGCACTTTTGCTGAGCAAAAGAACAACACTGCTTTTTAATATGAAAACATTTTTCTCTTGGGAAAATAGCATTTTCTTTGAAAGCATATCCTCCTGGAAGACCCTTCATTAGTTAAAGTTCTCTTTTATAGCAGGCTAGCTACAGCAGGTGACACCCTACCCACCCACCCACCCAGATTGCCAATGTGTCTTCAGATACCTTGCTCTTTTTGCTTCTTCCAGCAACATCTCAGCTCTGGCAATGTCAGCAGCACTTTGCTGCAAAATAACTTCGACTTGAGAAAGGGTTTCAACTCGTTCCCGAATGTCTTCTGTCAGGTTCTGTAACTGCTGTGGAGTGCTAGGCATTTCCATTTTCAGTACTTCATTAGCAACTGCTTCAATACTGTCCAGATCAGCACTATCCTCTGAAAAGTCAAGACAAAAATCAGGGCTGGTTCACTCAGCTGCAGCACGTCAGTACTTGCAAGGTTACAAGGATATAATCTTCTCATTTCAGAGACAAGCCCCTCCATGCTTTAGGCTGGAGAGGTCATGGAAGAGGAGGAACCACACAGGTTTTGAAAGACATTTTGGGCTGGAGAGTATTGTGGGTTAACTGTGGCTTCAGGTTATGGAAAATTGAGGCTGGCATTTAAAGATGGGGCTGCAAGGTGACAAAGCTTCACACTTAACATGAGGTTGGTATAATCTGTAAGAGGCAGGACTGAGTTCAAGACTAGCCTGATCTACAAAGTGAGTAGGGATAGCTAGGACTGCGTTGAGAATTTAATCTCAAAAACAACAACAACAAAAACATGATATTCCTTACCAGATATCTAAATTTAGGAAATCCTGGAAGGGAGAGTGAGTGCAACAAGAATCAAGGCAGTCTATTTTCAGCAAAACTCTGGAGCTTGATTTTCCTATGTGTTGTTAAGCTTTAATTATATAGGTCAGATCTGTTTTTATTTTTTGACTGTCTAAGAACATAAATATGGACCCCAAAGGACTTAAACAGGGAGGAAAAAAAAATACATGGTTGAGTCACAGGTTCCACATCATGTTTCCAATTGTCATTGAGAAGCAGTTTTTAGTAGTCATTTCTCTCAACAGGACAGTGTTCCTTGGATCAAATGAACACCAAGTTCCCATTAGTCCACTTTTAGAGTCACATTTCACTTCCAGTGGCATCTGTGTATGGGCCATGGCTAATTTCTGAAGAGATGCAAGGAAATGCCTAAAGGGTTCTTTCCTCCTAAAAGGGCTAGCAAAGGAGTAGGGAGGGGTCCTCTTCTTCCATCAGCCAGTGTCTTCATGTCAGACTACAATTTGTAATGATGGGGCCATCTCAAGAATGTAGTTGGTAGGAAAGAAAGAAGAGGCAAAGTGAATGAGTCCAGACCCATGAAGTTACACTATTTTTGGACTATTATGTGAGATCATAAATACTCTTCTTGACTAATTCTGATTCAATTATAAGTTTTCTTACAGCCAATTAGTATCCATGTTGATAGCATGTGAACTATAATCAAACTTAAAATTTGGACCAGATTCTAGAGATTTCTTTCTCCACAGAAAACATTGACTGTGAGGTTCTGAATATAGATGACACAGGCTTGGGGGCATTGCAAAAGTATCTCCTTCAAGGTCCTAATGATAGAAGTTGTAATTCAGTTTTCAGGGTCAATGTTTTGGCTTCTTGGTAGCTACTTGGTGTGGCAGTGCTTGCAGAACACAAGGGAAGGTTATTTACAACATATACTCTAAGAAAAGGAGGTCTACAGAGTTCAGAGTGCTTACTGCTCATCAAAGTACGAGTTGGAGATAACATTCACTTGGGCTGCTTACAAATGCCTGCAATGCCAGTTCTAGGGGATCTGATTTCCCCTTCTGGCCTCCATGGGCATCTTTGTACACATATGTACATATATACAATTGTTTCTTAAAATGCTCTCCCCGCCCCCGCCTTTTTAAGGCAGGCTGCATCTCCTGTAGTTTTTCTATGTAGTCAATGGTGATTCTGATGCCTGTTTTTTGCTTCTACCTTTCAGGTACTGGGATTTCAGACATGTACCTACATGCTTGGCTTGAAATGAAGATAAGTCTTAACAGGGATATTTTCTGTTACTTTAACTGAAACATAGATAGTAATTGTTGCCTCTCAAACAGAACTTTGTAGGAACAAATATCTGAAAGTCTCATAAAACAGAAACACTACTTACCAGTCAGGAAGTCTCTGATCTGCTTGATGAGGTTCCTCAGGTCCTCATTGCTCTTGTCCACTTTTTCTTTGGTAGCATTTGTTTTCAATAGGACATCCTGAGCATTCTGCTTAGCTTCATCTGCTCTCACTTTTGCTTCAGAGACCTAAACATGAAGAATAAGCCGTGTATGAAAGTATCTTGCTCTATCTAAAGCAGCCCAGGATGTCAAACAGTATAAAAAGTATTATTGACAAACACAGAAACAAATTCCTATTTTAAATATTTTAAACAAAATATTGTGCTTTTATGTAGACTAAAAGCACTCAATATGCACAGGAATTGAAATTTCTGTTCAGTATTCTTAGGGCTAGCATTAAAAATGTTTCAAAACTGCTTTTGGCTTCTCTAAAACACTTGGCGATCTAAGAAGGGTATGAGACACTTTAGAACATTGCCCAATTGTGAGGTACAACAATAATACAGTCTCTCAAATTATTAATCTAAAATTTATGCTGCTTTCTCCTAACATACATGTTATTCCCATGAAGAGAAAGTAAATTCTTAGTCGGAATAAGAACCTCACTGCCACCTTTTTGACCACGCAGAAACATCAGCTTTCACAATGGTCAGTGAATTTGGTCAGCATGTGGAACTGTTTTCTTTTCAAATCCTCTCTACAACTGCAAGCCAATAAACAACAAAACCTGAGTCCATTAAATGACTTACCATTTTGGAGAGCTGTTCCACTTCAGCCAGGGCACTCAGAACATCACGGTCAAAATCCATGGCTTTCTGCCAGGCGCTATGGGCCACAGTGACCAGACCACCACATCCAGGCCCCCCACACTTCTTCTCTCCTTGGTCAGTTCTGCAGTTGGGTCCTCCACATTCACTTTCAGAACAATCGGCCCCTGGAGGCGTTCCGCAGGTCTGCAATAAGCCAAGGGTCAGGCACAGGAGTTCAGGGTAAGTCAGCAGGAGAACAGCTGGGTGACCCAGAGAACACAGGTGGTCCTCGGCAAGGATACTTAAAAAGTGTTTGCAATGTAGGTGCCAGCCAGTTTGCTTCCATTGAACTTATCTCCATGCCTTCTACTCAAATGCTGAGGGATAGCATATGAGTTCTGCTTTATCAAGTTCTATCAGTATGAGAGTCAGAACTGAGTTGGACTGGGATGGGAAGGTACTCTGAAACTGGTTAGGCCCAGCACCAAGTACTCTGGTGAATATGGTCTGCTATCTGGTACATAACTTTGACATGTAACTCACATCATCAAGAACAGATGAGATGTAGTGAGAAAAGTTGCCAAAGGACAGACAGACAGTACTGAGGATTTAATGTAGACGGGGAAGCAGGAGTGAACTGACGAAAGTTCTAGAACATTTCAGATGGCAAGGGAGACAGTCTGTATGAACAAAGGTGGATGTTGCTATTCCACATCCCTTTAACAACCCCACCCGTCTAGCACTGAGTCCTTTCACATGGCTATGGCGCACAGATGCAAACAGAAATTCCAAGCATGCTGTATGATAGGAAAGGGCTGTGCAGGAAGAAAGTTATATTTAGCACTTTTATGGAAATTGTACTGAAGAGAGGCAGGGATTACTGCAATGGGAAGCAATTACCAGAATATCTCCAAACAGGAAAGTATTGTTTTAAAGACACAGTGTTTTTAGTAGAGATACTGTGAACTCTTTGGTCCAAATAATTGTAAAATAACTATAATTCCACATATACTAACAATTAAAACATGGATCTTTCACATATCGGGTTTATAGCCCATAAAACACTTTAGAGTAATTATAGTCTATTTGCTATGGAAGAAAAAAAGTCCTACTCAAGACTTGAACTTAGAGCCTTATGGATGCTGTTTTTAGAAACAGGCTGGCAACACAGTAGATCTGCTATGGTTCAGCAAACATGAGCAGGGATAAAAACTAGCATGGCTGAGCTTTTCTCTACGAAGAATGAGAAGTGCCTGAGGGACACGAAGATGGAAAGACCCTTCACAAGAAAATGGCAGTACAGAGCCCACAGAAATCTTTCATAGGGTACTGACGACAAGAAGAGTAAGAAAACAAACTGTGTCTTATCAGAAAAGTCTGCAGACAGGATGCTCATCTAGAAGGCCAGAGCCATTCCTTCACACCTACATACTGCCCACTCTTGAGTTGCCCTCCGTTAAGAAGCTGAATCCCATTAGCAAGCTTAGCTGTACCTCACTGCAATTTGTAGAGATTTTTTAAATGACTAATTTTTCTCATTAGGATTTGTAAAGAAGGAATCCTGAAACATGAAGAAAACTAGTATTTTATGTAGAAATGTGGGAAGCTGTGCAGTCTTATGTGTAAGTTATGCTGAAGCTAGGCCTTCTTTTTCTTTTCAACAAAATTGCGTTAAGAGATTTGTGTGTTATAAAAAATAAAAAAAAGAAAACCTAACTAAAAAAAAAAGAAGAAAGAAATTTGTGTGTTAAAGCATCATGCAATAATGAATTCTAAACCTTGCAGGTATCCATAAAATTGCTGACTATTTCAGACTGCATGTGGGTAGTGGGCAAGAGGGACTATGGCAACCACGGAATGGTTAGTAGAGTTTTTCACCATCTTTAGTAAGTTAGAAGCAGCTCAGCTTGCTAGGTTGTTGTTTTGTAATGGAAAGAACTTGGAAGTGGGTGGTTGGTAGGCATGGGTACCCCAAACCCCATAAATGGGTGTCTTCTTTGTGGGCTTTCTACCTGATTCTTAAATTCCTCTGTCTAGGCTGAGAAAAACTAGAAAATAATATTGGTGTGTAAGTAAAACTAGCTCTCAGTTCTCTGGTTCCCTCCCATGAAAAACAATAAGGAAACTGGAGGAAAAAACTGGCTTGGCTTTCTTTTGGCTTTTTGCCTGATTTTCATTAAGCTCACTACTCAGTTTCATATGGCTCCAGAGTTACTTTTTAAAAGCATCTAAGAAATTAATCTGCTTTCTAGGACAGTTCAGACTTTAATCCTTACCAGGTAATATTACTGGAACAAAGGATGTTAGCCAACACTGATGGAAACACTTGGCAAAGTCTGTCTCCGAACAAGTCTCGATTCTTCCACTTGGATATTGTAGTTCAAAGGAAAACATGCAAGTTTTTTTTTGTTTGTTTGTTTTGTTTTAGGGCACATTATAAAAAGGGTCCAATCTCAGTAAGAAGCCCCTCAGCTAATACAGACGATGGGGGGGGGGTGTCCTGACTCTTGGTGGTCGCACAGAGGTACAGCTAGAGGCAGGAGTAGCTAGGAAGCACTTGCTCTGGCTAACCCACACTGTACCCCAGCACCTTGAGCACTTGGAGTCACCTCAGCAGGTTTGCAAATGCAATACTAAAGACAAGGTGGAAGGTTTTTGTTTGTTTTCTCAGTCTCCTGGGAGACCACAGAAAATGAGACCAAATCCCAAGCCTCACCATCTCAGCAGCAGCTGACAGATCTAGACTCTGCAGTTTGCCGGCAAGTTCGTCCAGAAGGCGTGCCTGTTCCTCTTGTTTTTCCTTGAACTGGGACTCTTGCTCCAACATCAAATCTTCTACTCTGTCTCTGGTGAGTGCTGACTGCTCCACTGTGCTGTTGGGATCTGTGGTGGAGGCATTCACCCTCTTTTCTGCCTCGAGAGAGATCTGGAAATACTTGGTGATACTATCCAAGGCACCTAGGGCAAGAAGTGAGATTGCCTACAATTATTCTCCTTGTTCCTGGTTCTTAACCAACCAGGGCCCATATTTGGTATTTTGTGGCCCTGAATGATATTATAAAGCTTTAAGATTCAAGAAAAAAATTTTAGAAGTAGAAATTCCCTTTAATGAACAGTAAATCTCTTCTGTCCCATTAGTACCTGGTCAAAATATGGAGGATGCCAAACACTGGGGTGAAAATCAGAAACTAAGCTATCATGCACATGCTGTTTCTACACAAAGTCAAACATCTAAATCCCGGTGTTGGGCAGCCTGGAGATAACCAGATGACTCTTTCTTTTTATCTACTTGGGTCTATTAAAATGATTATTATATGCAAAAAAGAACACAATAAATTTTGGCTTTGGGAACCTACAAAAACAAAATGTATAATGCAGAATTGTGTCATTAATGTATTTTTACCTTTGCTCTTTGGGGAGAGTCTTATACAGCCCATGATATTAGTAAGGAAAATAGTTTCAAAAGTTACTTCTTAAGTAAGCAGTAATCTCAAATGTGAAAGGATTTGCAGAATTAACAACTTAATGTTTTTAATATTCACAAGGCTAAGGAAAGGGTAGGGAGTTAAATTGGGAAATGGACCACATTTTAACTCAATGTAGCCTGTGCTACACCTTGCTTCCAGGTACTATATTGGAAAGCCAAAAACTTTAAGCCCCATTTTGCCAAAGACTAAAATAACAAAAGATTTAAAATTGTTAGAAAAAACCATTTTTTAGGAAGTATTAAGAGGGTTATTTATTATCCAAGTTTGAGATTCCTGCACAACAAGTCCTCACCCTGAATATCGGAGTTTTTGATGAATTCTAGCTGCTCAGCCAGTTCTTTCACAGTCTTGTCAAGGCTCTTTGCCTCTACCTGCAGTGCATCTAGCTGTCCAGCTGTGCTATTGCTCTGTGAAGCTGTTTCAGATAATTTCATTTCTACTTGACTCATCTTTTCTGTAACATCTTTGGTTAATTTCCTGTAAAAAGAAAAGTAAAAATTGGCCCAAACTGTCAAATCTCACCACACTGGCCACTAGTATAGTTCCTCTCCCTCCATTTTCACCAAATTCCTCTATGTTCTACATTTACTCCTACAAAGGACAATTAGAGCTAACAGCTTGTCACCAAATACTTTGGAGAAAAACACAAGTGAAGCCTCAGCTCCTTGGTGGTAGTGGTGGTGGAGGGTTCCAAGACTCTGATGTAAAATGAGCAAGGGTCAGTGTAGGCTGCCAGCTCTCGATGTTAAGCGGCTACAGGCCCTGTAAGTCACAGACTCAAGACCCAGTGCCGAAGAATGTCTCCCACTCACCTGCCAAAACCCTTTTCTCTGAACCTCACCTCAGCATTCTCCTTCAAGATGGGATGTGATGAGAGAAAGCCCTGCACCCTATCATGAAGATAGCAGGAGCCACCCGAAGCGCTTCCCAAATATTCTATGCTCCACGCAAAGTTGCATTCAGAGAAGTCTCTTCTGTCCACAAAACAATACCCTTTTATTTAGAAAAAGCTGAAAAGCAGTGATCACCTCTAGAGAATGAAACACAGACTCGAGACCCATCTCCTCTCCTACTTGTGTATATATGATGTCTGTGTGCACACATACCACAGAGGAATGTTCAAGAAGACATGACCCCTGGGAATTACTGGCTCACCTCAAAGAATCTAATGTCTTCTCAAAAATATGATAGTCACTGTAAAGTTCTGTAAAATCACCCAGCAGCCATCCTGGCAAGTCTTTTCTTATCTACTCTGGATGCTGAGGGAGGACAACCACCTTAGATCAAGAATCTGGGTTCATTAAGCAACAGACTATACAGGCCCTGTCTTGTCTCTTAAAGAAATCAACAACAAAACATGTAAGGTGTAAAAATTCTAAAAACAGGCCAATAGAATGGCTCAGCAGTTAAAACTTTACTAGCCTGACAACCTTAGCTCGATCCCCAGGAGCCCCACGGTAGAAGGAGAAACTGACTACCCACTGGTTGTCTTCTGACCCCCACATGTGCTCCATGGCACAAAGGCTACACACCTACACACACACACACACACCTACGCACACACACACACACACACACACACCTACACACACACACCTATACACACATACACCTACACACACACATACACACACACACACGTTAAGAGGAAAAAAGCTAAAACTTTGGGCATTTTTTTTTTAAATGCTACTTAAGAACTGATGAGATGGTCAAGTCAGTAAAGTGCTTGCTGCTAACCCTGACAAATCCAGTTCCACCCCAGAACCCATGTGGTAGGAAGAGAACTGGCTCTGCCACATTTTGTGTTCTACATGGGCTCCAAGGCTTGGGTATACCTTGAATTTCCAAATACATAAATAAGTATTTTTTTTTAATGCTCCTTAAGCTGAAAGGATACCATGAATGACCCAACACAAAGAACAAGCACTGAAAAAGATTATAGGATTTGTAGAATGATTTTCCTGGTGATAATTTTCCCCAGTGTTTCACTCTTATTAACTGACTGATTCCAAAGGCTTCCACTTCTTTTCAGGTCTCAAAATCTTGCTATTAAAATAAACCTGGCTGAACCATCTCACCTGGCTGGTGAGATGACGGTTCCACAGGTAAAAAGGTACTTACTGCGAAGTCTGATGACCTGGGAAAAGCTGCCTGCTGACCTCTGTAAGTATACCATAGCAGGAACATGTCTACACATGTATAAATAGGCAATAATTTCAAATATACTGATATTTTTGCTGAACTGGGGAACAAACCTAGGACTTGATGGACTCTCAGTGCTGAGCTATCTCTCCAGCCCAAAGAGTGTATTTACACATTCTTTGTTGCTGTTCTGTTTGTTCTCACCATATATCCCAGGCTGGCTTCTAATTTGTGATCTTTCTGACTCAGCTTCCCTAGTGCTAAGATCTAAAGGCCTGTGCCACCACACCCGTCTCCATTTTCCTTTTTGTCCTTCAATTCCTAAGTCTTACTGCTTGCTGTTTTGGGGTTCCTTTTAACAGTAGTTGAAATAGTGAGGGCAGGGAAAAGGCTAGGATACAGGGTAGAAACATGGCCCTCAATTGTATCTCCACTCAATTCATATTGCTTTAATTGATACAAAGAAACAGTATTGCATCAAAGAAATGAATATCAAGAGAAGGCCCAATGAGGAGGTTGCTTTGGTGCAGGCATTTCATGGTTACATCAATGGTGCCTTTCATAGGACAGCAGCCGAACAGAAAAATAATTTGGGAATAAGAGTCTTATCTGTGGCCATGGGTGTTCCCTAGTATTAGCGATACTTAAAATGACAATTTAGGGTCATAATTTTTCTTTGAGTGTGTTATCATTGCATAGATCAATCATTGTTGGGCAATGGCAAGAGAGAGACTCAGGAATGAACATGCTACCCACATTCACAAGCCTCATACATATCAAAGCCGAGACTCTACGGACCTTCTGCCTCAAATCCAGCTTTGCTGCAACAGACAGAAGTGGAACACTGAACTCACACTTGTTCTACTCATCTTGAACACTGCTGATAAGCAAGGGGCCCAGAGCCGGAGTAACTGAACTAAGAAAACCTAGCAGAAGTACTACCCTGAGAAATCTTGGTTATTCAAACTTTGAAAAACCTTCATGAGTGGTTTTCAGCTTATTAGTTACTTACTCTGCTTCCTCAAAGAGATTGCCAATGTTTTTCAGTGGTTCTGCCGCTGGGCTCTGGGCCAGGATGTCTTTTATCTCATTGACTTTCTTCTCCACAGAGTCTACGGTCTCCCGGTATGGACCAATCACACCACTGATTTTCAAAGCTTTGGCTTTCTCCAGGAATTTGTGGGTCCTGTTGGTCAGCTCACCAATGATCACATCCCAGAGAGCAAAGCACTGGTGGCAGGGTGTGCAGTCAGGGAAGACCCCCGAGTACCCTCGGGTGCACTTGTCACAGCGTGGACCCTCAACACCCTCCACACAGACACACTGGCCTGTGGCCTGGTCACACTGTGGGGTCTCAATTCCCCTGGGATCACAATCACAGGCTGGAAAGGAAACAGAAATGCTAGCTGACATTAAAAGCATCAGTGACAAAACTAGGCAATTAAAATCCTCAAACTGTTACAGCCTACAGTGGCTTGACTTAGCATACATGACTCAACCCTGATGACTCTTTCTTAATAAGAGTAATGGTAATTTAAAAATCAACAGATACAGCACAAGCATTATAGACATGTTTTATATATATCACACCATTTAATTTTCACACCATCCCTATGGGCTAGGCAAAATAGTTATCACCATTTCTCTGAAATGGAAACAAGGTAGAAACACTACATGACCTATTTCAAGTCTCACAGCATGGAAAAGACCAAGCCAGGAGTCAACTCTGCGTCTCTGAGAGCCCATCTTGGCCTCCATCCCACTTCTGCATCTCTTTGAGTCTGAGCTCCCACCTCCAACAGCAGTATAGACGATTCAGACTACATCCTGATGTGATAGAAGCCTTATCCTAAAGAAATAGCACCTGAATAATTAAACTTACCTGCTCACAAAACAAAGCACTGAGTACCAGGCAGTAAACTTGGTCAACAGAAAACTAAAATGAATAAACCTAAAATGAACAATCCCCAGATCACAACTTTCTAAGCACCAGACATTTTGTTTCCCTCCATTTTTTAGGCAATGATTTATCAAACCAGAAGCCGCTTAAGCTGTCAATCACTTTGGGTATGATTCCTATACCATTTGTTCTCTACGTTCCTTAAAAATTAAAGAATCTCTGCCGGGTGATGGTGGCGCACGCCTTTAATCCCAGCACTCGGGAGGCAGAGGCAGGCGGATCTCTGTGAGTTCGAGACCAGCCTGGTCTACAGAGTGAGTTCCAGGACAGGCTCCAAAGCCACAGAGAAACCCTGTCTCGAAAAACCAAAAAAAAAAAAAAAATTAAAGAATCTCATGGTCAGTTTGTGAGGTTATCGTCCCTTTTGAAGATTAAAAAGAGATTTAAACCAGCTGTGGTAGTACACGCCTTTAATCCCAGCAGGCATAGATATCTGAGTTCCAGGTCAGCCAGGGGAGTTGGATGAGCAGGCAGCATATTAAAGTCACAGGCGTGCAATAGGCCGAACTTTGCTTTAAATCATTTCACTGTGGGTTCTTACAGTGGAATGTGTAGAGACCCAAAAAGACCAGGGAAAGGCCTGGCCAAGTCTACGTCTGTCAGTTTTTCAAGTGAATAGGAAGAGTTCAGATAACACTTCTGTTAAGTTTTAAGAACAAGTTTCCATTTCATTTGGTAATATGCAGCTTTCTCCCAAGATCCTACCATCTAGTAGAACTGTAAAACACAACACAAGAAGCAAAGTAACCTAGTGTTTTAAAGGAGCCAGGTAGTTTCTGGATGGGCTGGTGACTCAGTGTAGCTGCTACAACAAAACGTGATTATTTAAGGGACTTTAATTTTGAGTAATTAAAGAAAATGTTTAAATTGCAATATCAAAATAGTCTTCAGTAGAAAGGAAGAGACCAACAGAATATATGACTAGTGTCATCAACAGGTCAACAAGAAGACCGGTTTTGCCATCAAGGCTGCATATCCAGTCCTGGAAAGTCTTTGCTGATGGTAAAGTCGGCAACACAGGTCAGGGAACTATCAGCATAAGACTGTTATAGGTAGGGCTGGAGAGATGACTCAGTGGTTGAGGGCACTGACTGCTCTTCCAGAGGACCTGGATTCAATTCCAGCACCCACAGCAGCTCGCTGCTGTAACTCCAGTTCCACTCTCACACAGACAACACCAATGCATAGAAAACAAAAATAAACAAAAAATTTAAAAAAGCGTTATTGGTATTTCTGAGAAGTTCAAAGCCAAGGAACAGAAAGTTAACCTGAGAAATTGCCAGAAATACTACCAAACACACCTGTTAAGTGATGACTGTATTGAAAAAGTTGAAATTGCAGACCCTAGTTTCATTAAGATTTCTTGTTTCTGAACAGTTAACTGGTTTCCCCATAAACAGAGTTCAACTATGCCTTTTGAAGTTGGCTGGCACTCTCCTAACACAGCTAGAGATGCACGTGGGCCACCTCCATTTCTCTATATAGGAAATAATATGTGCTGCCCCTTTGAATTTTCAGACTATGAGACTACACCATGTAAGGATACTGGGGAACCATAGGTGGCATGCTCATTGCTCACAGAGAAGTTTCCAGGTTACCTGAAAGATCTTCCAATCTGGGTACCTTTGAGGCCCTTTAATAAGAACTGCATACTGAGTATGATATTCAGGAGAAGAGCTGAGCTCCAGGGTACTGGAGAGAGAGTGCATTAGGTAAAGTGTTTGGTGTATAAACACAGGGCCTAACTTTGATCCATAGTACCCACATTAAAACGTCAAGAGTGATGGCTTATAACTCAGCCCTTGGGAGATAGCTCCTAGAGACTGATGGCCAGCTAGCTGAGCCCAGTTGGTGAACTCCAGGCCAATGAGAAATCCTGTCTCAAAAAACAAGGTGGACAGCTCCTAAGGAAAGGCAGAGAAGGTTGTCTCTTTGCACGTGCACACACATATGTGTGCTCTCTCTTGCTCACTCTGTCTCTCTCCAGAGTAAAAAAATCTAGATATTATAGAAGCTTGGAAACTTACCTGTGATGTCTGCCACAACAAATACAAAGAACTCTACGACAAACAGGACATCTCTTATCACTTAGATAGAGATAGGGAATCCCTTTATCCAGATAGAATGAATGAAGTAAAGAAATTTGAAGATGAAGGATTTATGGAAGGAGATGATGAATGAAAGATAGACTGTCTCTGGTTAATTAATCATAGCAGGTTTTACCTGTGATAATCTGACCTGGCTGCTAAAAAGAAAGAAGAAAGAAAGAAAGAAAGAAAGAAAGAAAGAAAGAAAGAAAGAAAGAAAGAGCGAGCCTATTTGAGGGACAAACAGATATGGTCTTCTAAGTGGTAGACAGTAGATGTGTTCACTTCTGGGTAGGATCTGCCATACTGTTCAAATGATTGCTTGGATTAACCCTTAAAATAACTCTATATTGTTTGATCTGGTGTGGTACTAGGGGATAGAACAGTTTAAAACACATTTATGTGAATTCGTGTACTGCTCAGACCTTTTGGAAGGATTACAGTGGTCTATGGTCTTGATTGTGGCAGGATGTAAACTGCTCAGACATCTGCTGCCTGTGGTTATTTCAAATATGCTGACCTTGCCCATATCCAGTTAACAACTATATCTCCTTTGACAAAATGTTGGCCATAAAGGCAACACAGATGCCTTCACTGGAACTAGATCCATTGCATACCTGTCACTGCTGAAGAACTATCACAATGTTATTCTTCCATGTTTTCTGTGAGTATGTTTATAGCTGGCAACTACTTTTACAGCATTTTGACAGCTGCTATCACAGGCAGAAAGACTACCATGCTGGAAATGTGCTAAAAGTGAATACGAGGTGGATGTTACTACATGAAGTGGAGCTGCTGTCATGGCTAAGGATTCAATACCTGGGAATAAAACCTGCCCAAAGGATGTAACTTTTACATTTGAACAATCTGGGTTTTTGTTATTGCTGTTTTAACCAAACTGGCCATTATATGTATGTATATATGTATGTGTGTGTGGTGTGTGTATGTGTATGTATGTACGTATATATGCAAAAAGTGTTAATCATGTGTATTTTAAAAACTAGTAAAGAAAATATCAACAGCAACAATGACAAAAACCTAACTCCATTATTATCTGTGTATATATGCTGTTCTGTTACTAAGGCTGTTATTTTTTTAAATATTTATTTATTTATTTGTTATATATACAATATTCTGCCTGTGTGTATGTCTATAGGCCAGAAGAGCGCACCAGACCTCATTACAGATGGTTGTAAGCCACCATGAGGTTGCCAGGAATTGAACTCAGGCCCTTTGGAAGAGCAGGCAATGCTCTTATCCACTGAGCCATCTCTCCAGCCCTGATATTTTTTTTTTTAAATCATGATTTCTAAGAGGTAGATCCACAAACAATACTGCACAGACTTAAAAACCACTGAAAACATTAACCAACTTCTCTGACAATGGAAATTCACCTATGTACCTATTTCTTGGACATGTAAGGTTCCTGCTTCCTTATAGCCTCCTCTTTCTGCTCATTAAACAGAATCCACTTTCATTGACTTGACATTAAAGCATCTCACTACCTGGTGAAACCAAACCTTCCCAGAACTCAAGCTAAAATCATTTCTTGAGGGTCCTTCTCATAGGCATGTTGTGACATGATGTCTGTGTTGTCTTCTAGCTAGGATAATCATTTCCTCTCTTTCAACACCAGCTGCTGGCAGGAGCACCAGACTTGTGGCAAGAGCAAGGACCCTGGGCTCCACAGGCCTGCCTGTGGTCCTGGTTCTGCCCTCATTAGAGGTATGGCTCTGGGAAAGCCACTTAACCTCTGAGCCTGAGATCCATCAGCTATAACAGAGGCTATATTCATCTGCATAGGTTATTTGTTGTATCCACATAATTAAGAAGGGGTGTATACTATACCTAAAAAGTGCTCAGTACTAAAATAGTTCTTTGAAAATTTATATACCCCATTTTCCCCAAATAGCCCATTAAGAGCCTTCAGGTTAGGCAAGAGCACCTTTTGAGATAAGACCTCATGGAGCCCAGGCTGGCTTTAAACTCATTATGTAGTGAAGAATGGCTCTGAATTATTTATCTCCCACAAGGGCTGGGATTACAGGTGTATCCTGTCAGGCCTACCTACTCACTTTTCACTGTGCATCTACTATGACTGTTCCCTTTCTGATTTTGAACATAGAAATGATGCAACTTGAGAATCAAGTAGTGGGTATCTGCTGCCCCCACTTCCTACCACATCCTACCCCATGGCTTTGCCCATAAGCATCACCACAAGTTAAAGATTTGCTGACAGTTTGCATGGAAGTTACCATTTCACTAAAAACAAAGGGCTACAGGGACGACCATGAGTTTAATCACCAGAAGTAACAAGATAGGAGAGAACTGACCCCTGTAAGTTGTCTATTGACCTCCTTATGTGTGCCATGGCAGTCTCCAAATATTAAAAAAAAAAAAACTATTCTCGATAGCAAAGACATCTTAATACTTTCATTCTTTTATATGCAGTTTTCATCTTTCTGACATTCCAATCCCTTTCTTTTTTCTGACCTTGGTAACAAAGCTTCAAGTCTGGAATGAAAGTTGAAGGACAACTGATTCCAGCTCCCATCATTCCTGGAGTCCACAAGCTTTTAAATGAAGACTAAAAGAGTAAACATGTTAGGTTTTGCTGGCCATTCTGCCTGTCTGTACTATTAAGTCTGGCATTGGAGCACAAAAGAGCTACAGAAAGTTATCAAGACATGAATGCAAAGCTTTACAGGGTAAATAAATCTGGGTTAGTTGCTGTGCTGTCTATAGCATGCTCACCTATCAAGTGTAGCCCAACTCAGGGGGTACATGTGTTCTGTCATTAGGATTATACAAGACAAACCTTCTTCATAACTGAAATTATGGTTCTCTAAAAGCTCAAACACAGTCTTATTTCCTGAGTCACAATGGAAGTAGCAAAAAAGAAGATAGGCTGGATTTGGTGGTGTGTACTTATAACACTTGGGAAGTCAAAACAGAGAATTAGGAGTTCAAGGCCAGCCTATCTCAAAAGAGCAGAGGGTGCAGGGAGGAGAGTAATTGTGGAAGAATGAATATGTAGGCAAGGAATGTATGGTATTTCCTTCTCTTTTTTTTTATGGTCTTGAGGAATGGAAATTAGGTCTTCCCACGCAGGGGGTGAACACTGTAACACAGAGTTTCCCAGCCCACCACCCAGAGCCCACACCTATGCCCTGACATTGCAGTTTCACTGATTAGAAAGCCACTGCCTTTTAGGAACCTGTGGCCTTACAAGGGCACTGCACTCCTCCCTTTGCCATCTATGAATGGACAGAAAGATTCCTCCTGTGACCTCGACCCTTGTGGGATACAGAACAAAGCTTCAGGCTGTACATTGAACTAGCACGGTCAGCCCTGGGTAGATGTCTTTCCATTCCAGCACAGTGGTGGGCTTGTTCAGACTTGGCACAATAGGCCAAGAGCCCCAAGTTCCCTGAACAATTGGAACATTCAACCATTTGTATGCCAGAGGCTCTAATCATTTGCTTTTCACATAACTACATTTTTTTTCCCATAAGGAGATGACTTAACTATGACCTAAGTCCTTCTACAAGCAGTTTTCTGGATGGGAGCAAAAAGTCCAAATTTGTGCCCTCCAACAAACTGTTTCAACTGAGAATAGATTGGCAATTCACTATGAAATACCAGAAGAGTGTGGTCTTTAATATCTGATGCTCTATGGGGTCCTCCCATTGTCAGTGCATTCCAGTATCAAGATCCCTGAGCCGTGTCTCACTCCACACTGCTGCCCCTGCCCTCAGCCAACAAGAAGCCTTGTTGCCACCCAGGCCACCCACAGCTCCAGGGCTGGCAATGAACCCTATTCTCCAACCCTGGTAGTTCCAGGCTTCTCTCTTGGGGCTTTGTAAATTCTGAGTCTTTGTCAGAGTCTCAGATTCTTGTTTAGGGGCCTGCCTGAATGGGGGCTAGAGTCCTATACATTTCTTTTGGCTCCTGAATACCAAGAGTCTGCTTAGTTCTCCCTTTCTACAACCCCCACTTCCCCATCTCAGAGACTGTGGAAAGACAATGTGGAGTGTTATGTTAAAAAACACAGTGATGAACAAATTGCCAGTGTGAACGACTAGGTCAAGCACCCTAGACTTTGACATTTTAGGAGATGGAACTTCCTGGCTCCATCTGAAATAGAGGAGGTTGGAATGATGGCATGATTTGGGAGGAAGCAAGGGAAAACAGAATTTGTATATCCAGGTCCTATCAGTCTCTCTTAGGGTGTTTTTTCCTTGAGCCCACATCCAGAAACTGTATTTCCAAGGGGCTTGAAAACAACTTTTTAGTGGTTGGGCTAAAGGGATCTAAGAGTGACAAATGTAGAAAGATGATTTACTTTTAAAAGTAAACTCTATGTGTATTATATGAAAACTATGTATGTTTTTATATAATAAGAGAACTAGAAAGATCAATACCATACAGAGAGAGGTACATGTGGCATTGCTTGAACTGAATCAGGCAGTGGCCCCATCAATGTGCTCTTTGCATGGAGTCACTCCATTTGCCTGCCTTCCTGCTGCCCTTGAGCCACTGGGACCAAGCCAGCATAATAATCTTTGTAGTGTCTTTACAGCAAGTCTGTTATCTTAAGGAGAAAAAGGAAATACAAAGGGAAGAGCAGACAGAGCGGGTATGCCCAGTGATGCGTTACAATGATGCTTTCAGGACCTTCTAATAAGAAAGTCAAACCTTACTAGGAAACAACATGGGGTGTTAGAGAACTATAAATGGGAATGTACTTATTTATGGACAAAAGAACATCATCCCTGTGCGAAACAAACCATTACCTAAAATGTCTATATAAACCTGCCAGCAAACCTCATCTCACTGAAAAATCAGATGCAATTTGTTCAAGTCTGGACCACTATTTCACCCTCCTATTCTAAGGCATGAAATCTAGGTCTCTACATCTATAGGAGAAACTGAAGAACTAGCTACTCCTTGAAGAGCTATTTCTTGTTATCATTGTACTCCAAAGAGGAAAAGGCCATTTTTACATTTTGAGTTATACAAGGACCTACAAGAAAAATACATCAAGAAGCACGTAAGATAGTTAACTATAGGGAAGATTTACCCCAAAATATGCTTAAAACATAGGGAAGGAAAAGTTGAGAACAGATGGATGACAGGTTAAACAGCTTATAAATAAATAAATAATATTTTTTTTAAGGTCTGAAAAATAACTTGCCTGGTTAAAACAATGGTACGATATAAAAATTAAGCAATCCTTCTGACTCATGGAGTTATAATAAGTGGGATTTTTGTTTGTTTTTGCTCGTTGAGATAGGTTCTTATTAGGCTGACCAGCCTGGCCCAGAACTTTTGCTATTCCTGCTTCAGACTCAAGTGTTAGCATTTACAGGCTGAGCTACCACATTCGGCAGTAAGTTCTATTAAGAACTCTCTGCCTGAATGAGAATCTGGGTTTGAATCACATTGAAAAGACTTGGAACTCCAACCATATTCACTTAACTCAGGGTTCTCTATTACCCCCTTCTAATCTCACTGGTGGGCGCTGTATTAGCAGCCTGTTTCAGAGTCTGCTTGAGTCTTGGAATTGACTGGCTTACTGGAGTAACCACATCTATGTAAGCACGATTAAGGGAGCTGTCCACAGAATACTGCTCAGAGAAGGAAACAGATCAGTTTGTTGGCAAGCATGGCTCAGGTAGCCTCACTTCGCTGAGACTGTGTATACTGTAGGGTGTGCACGTGTCCTTGCCTGTTTGTGTACCAAGACAGATGACACTCCCCTTGGTGTGGGGCTGAAGAAATGAGCACACCCTCTGTTTACTAGACACATTTATCCATTAAGGCTAGATTAGTTCTTTCAAAAAAAAAAAAAGAGCACAAATTTATGTCATTTTGACTACACTTTAGAGTTTACCAAAGGCCCTTGCAGACCTAAGATCCCCATCCTCACCCAACCAACCAAAGAATCAGCTTGGGGCTTGCCCTCACCTCGGCATTCCACATCAGGGTCTCCCCAGAAGAGCTCCTGGCACTCGCTGCAGGTACGGCCTCCAAAGCCCGGCATGCACTGGCACTGCCCGGTGAACTGCAGTCCAAACAGAAGACCTGTCAGGTGGTTTCAGTGAAGAAGCTAGTTGTAACCTGTCCCAACCCAGTTAAGTGACAGAAGTGGAACCTGGACACCTGTAGTGCAGACTGGGGAGAAGGTGTCACACCAGCACTTCCTAGCTGCTCTCTTGTAAGGGGCTTGGAAAGGTTTCTAGCATGGGAGGATTTCAGCATCTTCACTCTTTCCATAGATTGACACCAATCCTGGACCCCCTCTTGCTCATCTAACTCTGGGGTGTGTCAGTTTTAGCCTCTGCCAGCAGGTGCTATGCTGCGGATGGCTCTGTATTTTCTTGCAAGCCGAATCAACTAGGGCCAGACAAGGGAAGGAATGATATGTGAGTCTGCCTCCATGACTGCACACTATTCTGAAATGCTATGGATGGTTAAATGAGGACCTTGTGCACAATAACATTGTCTCAGTCAAGGAGGACAAGCAGAGACCGACAGCCAGTATATATCCGCATACCAAGCTGGGTGCTATATGTTGGCCTTCCTCCATATGGGGCAAAGTCACCTGATGGGCATCTCAGAGGCCTCACCCCTAGTCACAGTCCCTCACCTCATTGCAGGATGGCCCAAAGGAATGCGCAGCATTGCAATCGCATGGCTCACAGCCGGTCCCACTGGCCAGCTGCCAGGTATTGGGTGCACACTGATCGCAGTTCTGACCGATCACATTGGGAAGGCATGAGCATTGACCAGTGGCTTTGTCACAGTGGCAGTCAGAGCCATTACAGTGCTCCTTCACGGTGCCCAGGGAATTGCAGACACACTCTGAAATTGAACAGCATGATCAAATGTACATCTGATCACATTCACAGCATACAGAGGTTAGTTCCATCTAAACAGCTAAGCTTTGCTCTCTCAAAATCTCAATGTTGACATTCAAGAAAAAAACTAAAAGTAATCTTTACAAAAACCACACACACAAACCTGCTTAGCATCCTATAGAAGTTCTCATGATAACTATGCATTTGAAACTTCCCAGGCAGATGACAGACAAGCCCACACAAATGTAATGACAGATTTTTACTTGCCTAGGAATATTTTCATGATACATAGATTCAAAAGATTCAAAATTTGAAAGATTTCAAACTTTAAAAATTTAATTGGAAATTATAAAAATACACCAGTGGGAACTGAGACACTAAGTGATTTCAAACTCTGGGCAGGAAGCAGCCACAGCATATGTCAGAAGCAGCAGGTACAAGCCCTGTAAGCTAAAAAGATTTTAAGGAATCCAGCCCTGCGGGTCCCCAACATTCCACTTATTTATAAACAAAAACAATGCCTGTGTGCTTTGCAGCCAGAAAGCCTGGCTGATCTCCCGACAAGACAGATAATCAGGTCTGAATGATTTTTCTGCTGTTACTTCTTTCTCTGCCTTAGGCGAGAGGCCTACTTAGAAAGGTATAGCCCACCCACAGTGGTAATTTAGGTCTCTAAGACCCACCCAATCAGCAAGTTCATGGAAAGACCACACCACCACGCACTCTACTGCATGGTATTCATCTTGATGACAGACACAACTTCCCCTGGCACACAGCCACATCTTGAGATTTGTCTTGCCAAAGAATAAAGATTTACAGATTGAAAAAAAAATCCAGTCTCATCTTACATTTGTTGATTATGAAATTTTGCCTCACTGAACCAGCGTTTCTCCCTGTGAAAGAAGCAGCCCAACAGCAAAATCCTGATTTTAAAAAAGGGGGTTGTTGTGGTGGTGGAGATCCCGTAGTGGGCACGCTGTATGAATCTTACTTCTACAGTCCTGCCGAAGAGCGTCACCGTAGTATCCATGCTGGCAGAGCTGGCAATGGTCCCCTTCTGTGTGGTACAGGCACTTGAGGCACCTTCCTGTCTCCTTGTCACAAGCTTCTGGATCAGTAGTATCAATGTTGTGGTGACACTGACAAGGCTGACATGACCCCCCAAAATCTGAGGGATTGCCGAAAAACCCAGAGGCACACTCATCACATCTGGGGCCTATTGGAAAATAAAACCAAGCACAATATTCAGTTTACCCTATCTAAAATCACGCTCATAAGTCCACTGGCATTCCCAGCCTGGGGACCAAACAAGCAATCACTCATTAGTACCATTATATAATTTACCAAGTCTATGATCTCAAAGAGAAGGAACAGACTTCTAGCTGTGAAGGAAAAGTATTCTGTGCTCCCCAACACTGCTAAAGCAGGCTTAGATGCCACAGCATGGTGGGTGGAGAAGGCAAGGAGCTAAGCAGAGATGAGACCATGAAAGTGTAGTTGGGTGTTAAAAATCCTAACCCAAGCATTAGCTAGAAATAATCAGTGATCCCCGTGAAAAGCCAGGAAAATAAGTTCCTCTTTGGTGGCCCCATTTCTTAAGAACCCTAAAATCACATGCGTGAAATACTTCTTGGGCTGTGCATGAGCCTATCCAGAAGTTTGTCAGCAGCTTCATGGCTGGAATAAACAACTTCCAACACACACATGCACGCATGCACACACATACACATGCACACACGCACACACATGCATGCACACACACATACACACACACGCACGCACACACACGTACACACACACGGCTAGCTTCACTCAGCAAGGACCAATCCTGCTCTCTGATGTATCTCCTGATGATCTTTTTTTAGCCTGCCCTAGGGCCACCACAAGGCTTCCAAACACTCACTACAGGTTAAGTTATGGGAAGAAAAAACTAAAAAGTAAATTATTAATCTTTATTGTACTTAAAACTGAGAAAGTATTCCTGAGAATTGTCATGTATTCAAATGGTGGCGATCCTGTTGCTTTAACTCCATTATCCTGCACACCAAATCAACTCTGCCCCATATGCTCCTGAATCCCTTAAGTTTTAATGAAGGACTGTAAAGGTGAACTTTACTGCTTCAGTCTTCATCTTTTTCTCACTAATAATAAACTCAGACGCGTCTTCTCCCATCGCCTTTGTGTGTATGACTTACCAATGTAACCAGGATCACAGACACATGCAAGCTGGAAAGTAATGGGGTCTTGATAACAGCTCCTGGCAAACTGGCGTCCACTGTCAGGACCATCTGGGCAAGGGCAAGGGCGGCAGTGGTCTCCAGACCCAATGATGGGATCACCATAGTAACCAGCCAGGCACCTGTGGTGGGTGCAGAAGACACTGAGCCCTGACCCAGTCATAAGAACAGGTTTGGAAACTGTAATCTGTTTGAGGACATGATTCCTCATTTTTCCTATTCCAAGGAACTTTTTAGAGCAGCAACAGACGTTCTTAAATTTTAGTTAAAATCCCATGAAGGACTTTGTTTAAACAGGTTGCTGGGCTCCTGAACCAAATATTTTGATTAACAAGGTTCCTGGTGCTGCTGAAGCTGGCTGATATGGGGAACACTTGCAAGATAATGTATTTAGGATGATACCCTTGGATGAGCGTGATGATCTTCACTAACTGTTACCCAGAGAAATAGTTTCCAATGTGGACCTCACCATCCATGGGCTGCCTACCTGCCCTGGACACTTGGCTTTACATTCTCTTTGCCTTAGGGAGTCAGTCTGCATGGCTTATTCTTCTTAGCCTGTATGTGAGTATGGAGGATGGGGTGAGGATGGGGGTGCTAGAGGAGATACAGTTAGCAAGACAATCATGGCCATGGGGCTAAGCCATCCTGAAATCCAGCTTTCACCCAACAGCACTGATAGGGATGCTTTACAGCTGTGACCCCTGAGTCCATCTCTTACGTGGTTCCAAACCTGGGCAAGAAAGAGGGGTGTTCCTAGCTTTCAAACCCATCACGTCCAGAATTTTTAAGACTGGAGATCTGTGAGGGCTGAATGCTTTGCAAATGCTTGTACACCTAGATGCAGAGCCTCATTTTGACTCAGCCTCCCAACTTTGAGCAAGGAAGACTGCTGACCTCAAAGTAAATGTTAACTAGGGTGCTTTTGATTTCCCATATAACACGAAAGCTTGAACCTGGCTATCACACATACAGAAGTTCTAATTCATTCTCCCACAGTTTTAAAGCAATTAGCACAGCTGGGCCTGCAGTTCACCTTCAAAGGTTTCTACTTCAGTGTGTTGTCTATGCTTTTTTAAAAATTTATTTTATTTTATTTTTCCATTCAAAAATTTACACTTCCTCCCCTCCTCCCATTCCCCTCTGGCTCCCCCACTCACCCTCCTCCCTCACCCTCCCTCCTTTAGAAAGGGCAGGGGATAAAGAAAGTGTGGAATATATAGACATTAGAGTACTACTCAGTGGTAAAAAACATCTGCTAACTGGAGAATAGTTTTACTTTGTATATTTAATGTCTCCAGGAAACTGGGTGCATACAATGTTTTGAATAACAAAGCTATATAAAGTGAGTAGTCCCACTTGGATGAGGCTTCTGCTTTGACCCAAACTAGAGAAGAATATTTCTCAACTCTTATCCAAGCCAGAAAGTGTCAAGTGGGAGTTTCTTCTATCCAAGGCTGACTCGCCAGGCCCCTCTCAAAGAGCAGACTTCAGGTGGTTGTGTTCACCACAGCTCTAGCACCAAAGCAGTGCGTGGCACAGACCAGGTGTAAGCTGTACTTGTGCTAGATAAACGAGTGAGCTGTTAGAAAATGCTGGGATGACCAAAAATGAAAGAACCATTTGGAGCCTACAAGAGATTAATTCTGTCGTTTGTCCAAGATAATATTTACTTAGCCAAAGATGGTGTCATTTTCTTTTTTTGAGACAAAGCCTCATTATGTAGCCCAGGCTAGCCTTAGTTTAGACTCCTGGTCCTCTTACTTCTGCCCCACAAGAAATGGGATTATAGGTGTTCCAGTCTCCATGCCCAATGTATTATCTTTACTTTCAGGAGGTGGTGCCCACATACCTTTCACAGTTGTGGCCAGTGGTATAGTCCTGACAGCTCAGACACTCCCCTGTCACCGTGTCACAGTCTTCAGCATGACCGTTACATTGGCAGGGCTGGCAGCTGGGAAAGCCCCAATACCCAGGGAGACATCGGTCACACTGCCGAGCATATATGCCCTGGAAACAGTGGCACTGGCCCGTGACAGCATCGCAGAAAGCATTCACAGATCCTTGCAGACTGCAGTCACAAGCTGCAGACAAGGCAAACAAAGAACTCATTAAATAGACAGACAAGCCTTCACATGTGCACAGCCCTGATCCATAGTGATCACAGTGATTAGGCTCAGAGCTGAGCATTGCTCTCGGAAGTCAGGGAATCTCCAAGGACCATCCCAGAATTTATTACCAAGTCTGTGATACACCTACGTTTGCATCCGTTGGGGCCGAAGCCAAAGGTGCCTGGTGCACACCTGTTGCATGTTCTTCCAACCACATTAGGCCGGCACTGACACTGACCTCCGTTGGGGTCACACACAGAGCTTAGTGAACCCTGAGGGTCACATTCACAAGCTGCAGGAAAAAGAGCAATGGTTAGGCTGATGACGGGAGCAGAACATCACACCTATCTCCCCCTGAACACTCCCCGACCCCTTTTCTACTCAAGTTCTGAAAATTCCAGTTTAAAAACTTCATCCTGTGCTGACTGGGAGGGAACAAGTCAGCTGCCCTAGCAGATCAAAGCAGGTTCCGTAAGCAGGAGGTCATTAAGAGCTCAAATATCTGAAAGTATTAAACCTCTGTGATCACTGGAAGCTGGTCTAACCTTTCCTAGAGAAAAAACATAACTTTTAGTTAGGTGATGCTTTTCTGATTCTCAGTCCTTCATGTCCACAGCCTATAGGCAGGCTACATCCTTACATACTGTGTATACTTAGGATTTATTTTTATTATTTTTAATTATGTGTATGTTTGTTAGGTAAGAGCACATGAATGCAGGTGCCCATGAAGGCAGAGGTACTGGATCCCTGGAAGCTGAACTTGATTCCTCTGCAAGGAATCTGAGCTATCTCTTTACCCCCTTCGAAAATTGCTTTAATGCAGATTCCATCTTTGATGATGCTAAATTACAAAAGCATTTGTTATTTATTATTTTATTTTTTTGAAACAAGGTTCCACTATAGAGGCCCTGTCCTGAAACTTGCTATGTCGACCAGGCTGGCCTCAAACTCACAGATAGCTACCTATCTCTGCCTCTTGAGCACTGAGATTAAAAGTGTTCAACTATCACACCAGGCTAAACTAAACTAAACTAAACTAAAATACTTGTTAAATAAAGTCAAGCTCAGGTTAAAGATACTGCTTCCTTCATGCTGTGTCACAAGGAAGCATAGGCATGTACCCCATTGTACCTCTTAGTGCAAAAATATACCCTGCAGACTCCGTGGCTGCTCAAGTGACACCTACCGAGACCTGTCTGGTGAATCAAGGCAGAAATGCTGAAGATGATGTTTCTGCAGACATCTGTCATTGGTGTTTTTACTACACTCCGGCTGTTCTCCAGACACCGGTACCTCTGGAAGGTTTCCCAGGCACTGTTGGTGACCTCCCCATCTCCTGAGCCTCCAACAGTGAAGATGTCAAGGGATTTACAGTAGGGCATGAGAACCAGCTGTGGGGGAAGAAGAATAACACAATGACCTCATGAAGGTGCCCACATTATCAACCATAGCAAGAACCAATGCTAAAACCCCACAGCCTTCTGCTTTTGGAACAGAAGCTAATAACACTCATGACATAAAGCAGAAACCTTCCTCATCGTAAATATTCTGATTAGAAAATGAGATAAACTTTATACTGGTTGGTGGGCTTTGAAACAACTATTACTGAAGCAGTTTACAGATTTGTGGGGAAATGATTTGAACACATCCTTCCCAGAAAGGTGGAATGCTATTTTAACTGTTACAGCTCTGAAGGAAAGGTTTCTCTGATGGAAGTGTCACAGCTCTGAAGGGAAAAGAATCCTGGCAATCAGGAGCCAAGGACTACCACAAGGTTACACCATTCAACAAACCTCACAAAGATTTATTGGGAAAGACACGAAGTGGCCGCATCTGCTTGGGTGAGAAGCAGCAGGGAACTGAGCAGGAGTTATGCTTATATAGGGTTTTTTTTGGGGGGGGAGAAGTTTTCCAGGGTAGAGATTTCAAGTCCTCAGCTTGGAGTGAGCCCAGAGATTGGTAGGATTTTGTGCTCAGGGACTGGTGGGTTTTAGTCAGAATTTTTTTTTTCAATCCAGAAGTGAGCGCTGTTTACCGTATAAACAAAGAAACTCTGGAAGCAAAAAGGGCCCACTCAGCCTCACTACCCAGAGCTGTCTCTCCACACAATACTGTGGTAGCAGCTGGGCACTTTCTATTAGGCTCTCTTACATGGACAAGAACCTGGCACTCACTGAGTCAATGAGCGTGTAGGGGTTCTCCACATCATTGCCAGATGCTGTGTACTGGGACAGCTCCAACCTTACTGTATAGTTCATTCCCTTCTCAAAGCACACTGGGCGAGGGAGGACGACATATCTGCCCCAAGACAAGAGCGAAACAACAGAAAACAACTTTTAAGCTTCCAATAATAACAGGAAGTAAAACAAAAGCTTATTTATGGCGACCATTCCAACAGAAGACTTTCCACAGCCAGTGCCTCACTCTGAAACGGTGACTCAGTCTGTAGGACCTTACTGTCACACTGACCTTGAGCCTGGTGACAAAGACACCACCTGGTTGTCGTCATCAGGAACAGTGTTACCACATCGGCTGCTGGTTGGAATCTTTCCAGGTCGCTGTACGGTGATGACAGCTTTCTCCCAATGGTCCGGCAGCTAGAACAGGAAACAGAGGACTAAAGGAACTTCTGTGTTAGCCCACTGCACTCCGTTCAGTTCGGAAGATCTCTCCACTGTGGCTCAGTTTCAATAGAAACCTCACAGTTGCTTTCCCATCCCTAACACTTCCTCTGTTCCTGACCAGCTCCAGCCCTAAAACCTGCTTTCTTCCGACATGCCTTTGCTGTCTACTCTCAGGAAGCTCATGTAACAACAACCTTCTGCTCAATACACAGTCCAGAAGCCTCTTCTCATCCTGGCACTTCCCCAAGCACACCTCTGACCATATCCTTTCTAGCATTAAGATTGATTCTCACCAAGCCCCTCCTTCATCTCTTCTTTCTTCCCTTTGAATCATTTTATCAAACTCTACTTATGTGCTGCATGTGTTGGCTCACATCGTAATCCTAGCATTGAAGAGGCTGAGGCAGGACTTTGAGCTCATGGTTAGCTTCAGCTACAAAACAAGACCCCATTTCTAAAGAAAAAAAATACCACTTAACGATTAACTAACTCATGCTGTAAGGCCTGGAGCTGAGTCTTCAGGAAATACTCTAGAAACCCTGGCTCAGTTCCCCCATACACGTTTCCCAACTTTATCTCTGTTATAATGTCACCTCTGGACTTTCACTACACTAGGGGACCAGACACTGGGCAGCCAGGCCTCAGGGGGAGGATAGCTTTGATAACCAACATCACCTCTTGCTGAATAAGAAGCTGGATTTAAAAAGGCACACAGAAAAGGTTAGAAAAACCAGTGGCCAGTATTTATGTCAGTGCAAACTCATCTTCACAGAATATTCTAGTACCTATTAGGGCTAAATTTTACCTAGAAACAGCCCCCTCGATCCCCCACACAATGTATATTGATGGCTTTTTTTTACCTGTGGCTCATAGCGAATTAGGATATCATACTCCATGGAATATGGTATATTGTCAATGAAAAACTCCAGATAAGCCCCCTCAGGCACTTGGACGAAGCCAGGTCCTGTCCAGGAAGGAACCCGGTCCTGAATGTACTGCCGTTCCACCACAACGACTCCCTGGGGACACAATGACACTAGTTATTCTTTGTATGAAATGGAATTCACCTACACCTCGTAGCCAAAGATGTCCAGTAATTCAAAACTATTGTCTGTCTCCTAGCTACAAATGCCCTGAAGATAGTAAGTTGTTTTTAGGTTTGTGTGTGTTTGTTTTTTTCCTCTCTCACATAAAAAGGTAATTAGATGCTTTTACTTTTATGGTTGAAGTCGTCTTGGGACAAGGGAGATGGAAGTCAAAAGTTTGGGATATACCACACTCGACATAATTAGTTGATAATCAAAGGAAAGAACATGGTTGTCGAGCCTCCCTAGGAGTGCTGAGGTACTCCACAAGTCTCTGCATGGCCAGCTCAGTATCTAGTGCAGCCCATTCTCTCTCCTCCACTGCTCTCTTGACGAGTACACAAACAGGAGTGTGATTTACTGGCGAGTATATATGATCCCAAATGATGACTCCACTCTGGTGGACTGCCCACAGTTGTTACATAGAACCTGTGACTGGCCATCTCCAAAAATGGCCATACTGAGTCCTCCTTAGTATCTGTGAGGGGTTTTGCCTGCCAATGCTTCACTCCCTGTAAACTATGCTGGCCCAGGGAATTGTGATTGACAGAGTATTAGGGGATAGCAGTCTAGAGCTTTAGGAGTTCTGGCAGCTTGTTTCTTTCTTATTGGATGTCAGAAGCCATACTATGAGAATGCTCAAGGCAGCAAGTCATGTGGGGAAATGATGTAGGATTCCCCTCTGTATGCTGTGAATATCATTGGTTAATAAACGAACTGCTTTGGGATTATAGCAGAGCTATAGGGGAACAGAGCTAGGCGGGGAAAACTAAACAGAATCCTGGGAGAAAGGAGGCAGAGTCAGGGAGAAGCCATGGAGCCACCTCCAGGGACAGACGTGTTGCAACTTTGCTGGTAGGTCACGACTTCGTGGTGATGCATAGATTAATGGAAATGGGTTGAATTAAGATGTAAGAGTTAGAAAATAAGAAGCTAGAGCTAATGGGTCAAGTAGTGTTTTAAATAATATAGTTTCTGTGTGATTATTTTCGGGTCTAAGCTTCTGGGCAGCTGGGAAACAAGTGGCCTCCTTACTACAGGGAAAAATACCCTGGTTCCATCTGTGTCAACCAGTTATGCTTAAGTGCCAGACATACATTTTACAGCAGAAAGGTTTGGGGTGGTAAGTGAAATATGTCTGAGTCTTCATGATGTCAGATCTACAATAATCTTGAAGCACAAATGAGAGAATAGTGTAAAACACTTATACTTGTAGACACACCAACCAAAAGCCTTATTATAGAACTCTCCAAAGTCTACTTGTGAATTCTATATTGACTTACCTTTAAATATGACAGCATGTCCCCACCCTTATTTTGTGCTGACAAGATCTACAAATATACTTCTTAAATGACATTGTTATAAAGCTTGTGTAGCCGGTAACAGTGCTGCTCTCCCACGCTTCCAGAAGCTCCCCTACTTACAGGCCCCAGATTGGCTTCCTCGGCTTCGTAGATGTAGTGGTCCAGGGTGGTGAAATAGTAACCAGATTCCACCTCATTGCACTGCCTCCCAATCATATGAGGCAGGCAGGAGCACTGGCCGGAGTCCTCTGAACAGCTGCGGAGAAAGCACAGCTCATCAGAGCTCACTGGAGACGCAGACAGGTTCTTATGTTTAGATATCAAATTTATCATGGGGCCATCTATTTTTATTTCATTCAAAAAATGAAGTATAAGGGAAAAAAACAATACCTGTAAATGAATCCCAAACTTAGTCTAAACACATGACCCTGAGTATTCTCGGCCTGGTCCTCTAGAAAGTTTCCTATGCTCCTTCTATATGACACTGAAACTTCTTATAAACTTCACAAATTTTCTTGCTTTGGAATCTTACTTACACTGTTTGCTTTTCTTCCCCCTTCACTTTGTTTTATGTGTGTGGCTGTTTTGCCTATATGTGTATGCATATGGCCACATGCATGCCTGATGCTGAAGGAGACCATCAGAGAGCATTGGATTCCCTGGGACTGCAGTTATATAATAGCTGTGAACCACCATGTAGGTGGTTCCTCTAGAAAGGCAGCCAGTATTCTTAACCACTGAGCCACCTCCACAGCCCTCTTTTGCTTTTCTTTTTATTACAACTCTTTTTTGACCTCAGACCCAAATAGCCAACTCCCTGAAGGAAATCTTTAACTCAGCTCTCCAAGTTTCTTTGGAACAACCCATCCAAAGAGGCACCACTACCTCCCTCCTGTGTTCTCCACTGGGCTGATGGCATCCCACCCCACAGAGTCATGGAGAGCCAACTACTGTGCCCTTCCCCTCCCAGTGGCCATGCTGTTCTCTCAGTCAGCAAATGTGACAGTTTTCTAATTGGTATCTGTGGTGGTTTGAAAGAAAACAAATAGTGCCAAAGGGAGTGGCACTATTAGGAGATGTAGCCCTGGAGTAGGTGTGGTCTTGTTTGAGGAAGTGTGCCATGGTGCAGGCAGGCTTTGAGGTGTCATATATGCTCCAGTTGTGCCCAGTGAGAGTCTACTTCCTGTTGTCTCCATATCAACAAGTATTAACTATCTCTCCCGCACCATGCCTGCCTTTACACTGCATGTCCTGCCACGACGATAATGGCTGAACCTCTGAACTGTAAGCAAGCCACTTTCATTAAATGTTTTCTTTGAAAAAGTCGCTGTGGTCATGGTATCTCTTCACGGCGATTGAAACCCTAATTAAGACAGAATCCTTGTCAAATATAGAACCTAACACAATTCCTCCATACAGCTGCCCCTCAGGACCTTTCTAGAAGGCATCCACCATGTGACTTCCTGGCACAATGGACAGGCATATTATGCCTTCTAGTGTGGCCCTTGTCTGCCCAATGTCTCCCCAGTTCTCCCCAATCATACTGCACTACTTGCAACTTCTCAGATGCACTAGTGACTGTGATTCCTCCTGTGGTTCAGGCTGGTCCTTTAGCCTAGGATGATCTATCTTCCCTGCTGTGGCAATTCCTGACCACCAGCCCCATTCCATAGCTCAGACTTCCTTCTTCATGTCACTGCCTTGCTTCTGTACACATACTGTTTACAATGCTTTGTCACTTCCTTAAAGTGGAGGCCCAGAGCCTTCACATCTGCTTCTCAGAGCCTAGACCAACTTCTAACGCTTATTTAGTTTCCCCAACCACTGCCAATGGATGCTTTTTAAGAATGTGATTCTTCCTTACTTGCACATAAAACCTTTGCTTTTTCTTTTATCATAATCATTAGCAGATCTCTATCCACCAACTGGGTCTTCACACCTCAACTGCCCACACCCACCCAGGCCTAATGCTCTGCACAGGGAATACATTCAGCAAACAATGAATAGAAAAAGAATGAACGAAAGTTAGAAAAACATTTAATATAGATAAATTCTTACTATATATTATGATTTTAGGTAATAAATGCAACTGTATAAACCGTAATGTATTTATCTTTTGCTCTGATTATTTCTTTGTTTCTTCCCATGCTATCATTTTATGAGTCTGATAAAACCCAAATACATGTATCCTTTGCTGACTTTATTTTTCTTAAGATGGGTGTCTCTGTAAATAGCTCATGTTAGCCTGGAATTTGCCATCCTCCTAACTCAGCTTGACTGCTGGGATTTCAGACTGAATCACCACACCTGGCTTCAGGAACCCCTTTTCACTCCACTAAAAGTCAAGATGTGATTTACAATGGTACTTAAGCCCTGCGCCTGAAGTTTAGGGAAAATCAAGCTTCAGGCAAGCTGCAACTCCAGAAGATGGAACAGGCCAAGGCTTGTTTGTCGAGTGATATCCTTGCTAGAGGAGCAAGACATTATCCCAAAGGAATAGGAGTTCTTAAAGCTACAGAACCAGTTCCAGGAAGAGAAAGCCTGTTCTAATTAGGACCCAGCACTCTTGGCCTAGGCCACCAACAACTGTCATTTTCAGAAATTCAGCCATCAGACATTGTATCACATGGACCCACTTCCGCTACAGCAGATGGTTACTGGGAGCCTAAATGAATCAACAAAGGTAACTAGCTCTCCACTATCATTAGAAACAATCGCTGAAGATGGAGAGATACTGGCAGACCCTTGAGCCTGTCTTTCCTAGGCGACACAATTCTAAACTAAGTGAGCAATAATCCCAGGAAGAGATGATCACATGGAAGGATCTAGAAGCTTCTGAGCCCTGTGACCACAAGTCTAGTGACAGACTGGAATCACTGCCACTGTTAAGCAGAGCTTCAATTCCACACTAATGTTTTGTAAATGTCCCGTGCCCCACAGACGTTCTTCACCCTTACAGCTCTAAACAGCCCAAGTTTTACGCTCATTTCCATTATTCCAGCTGTGGATGAGGCACTCCCAGCTGCACTCCTGAAATACTCAGCATCATTCACACCCCCTTCTCATTCTCTCTTCTTAAATGCTCAGATTTTAAATCCTTTCTCATGGTGGGAGATAAAACTTTATTCTTCCTCAACATGAACATCTAACTCTTCTTCCAGTGTGTTTTTCCACGTAGCAGCCTTCTTCTCCTGTCACTGTCATTATCTTAGGCCACGATGCCACCATTTCATGCAGTTTCCTAAGCCATCATTACCCAATCCACCTTCCTAGAGCCCTGCTTCCATAGACCCACAAGTGTTTCTCTGCACCTTGTCATGTCAGGTGATGATGCCTCTGTCTGGCTTCCTGCAGCTCCATAGTTCATCCTAATAGAGCCCTGCGCTGTCAGACGAGCCACACTCTTTGTACTCTTCAGCAAATATTTAGCAAACAAATACTGTCCCTGGACACTGTGCATGCTGGCATCAGTACCCTCATATGTTAGCCCAACTTGCTCTGAAGCAACCCTTAATTATTTGTGGATAAATAATATGGGATGGGGGGGACGTCTCTCTCTTAAACAACTTGGAATCTTACTGGGAAGATAAGCAGTAAAGCAATTAACCAAGACAAAATGTAGCCAGTAGCACTCTGGGTGTACATAGGAAGTTGTAATTCACCTGATGGAGAAAATTAAGGAAGGTGTCCTGGAAGATGTGGCCCTGATACTTGGGGAGGCTGATTCTGATGTGCAGAGAAAGGATGGGAATGATGAAAGCAAAGAAGTGGAAGAACCTGACCTGCCCACCCCCCTCTTAACCTTTACCCTCTCTTTCCTCCCAGCTAAGTCTTCCCCCAACAAACATGAGGCCATTCAACTTTACTCTGCTTTTGAAACTCATTCCCAAATCCAAGCTCCTCCTCAACAAAAGATGACATGTAACTATTCTTTACTGGTCTAAATACAAACAAGCAAACAAACAAAAGTCACATGTCAGAAATACTATACAATATTTCGCACTCTCACTACAAATTCTCCTGTAACCTGAATACAGAGTTTATTTAATCAGTATCAGAAAGATAACACAAAACAAAATAAAGGCTCTGAGCAGCAGAGGCTTGGCATCGAAAGACACATTCATCCTCTCTGGGACCCACTGGTCCATGACCACGCATGGCAGATGTGATGAAGGGCAGGCATCCCAGAATGGGTGAGATGATCATGGATTATCTAGGTGGACTTAATCCACTCCCAGGAGCTCTCAAAAGTGGGAGAGGTAAGCAGAGAAGTGGGTTAGAGAGCTATGGTATCACAAGGACTTACCACAGCTTTGAGGAAAGAGGAAGTGGGTTGTGAAATCAAAGAATGGGAGCAGCCTATAGGAAAGAGCCAGCAGCAAACAGGGTCACCCTACAGCTTCAAGGAAACTACCTGACACTTGAACAAACAGAGAACTCTCTCTTTCCCCTATTGTCCATTGAAAGCAAAGGACCCCACACCAACATCTGTCTGTAATCCACAGAGACAGAGACAGCTGCCCTACCAAACTGCAAGATATTAAGTTTATATTGTTTTCAGCCACTAAAGTGTGGTAATTTGTCTGGCAGCAATCAAAAGTCAATACAGGCTCTAGGTTTCCCAATAGGTCAAGGTTAAGATGATTTAGCCCAGATTTCTCACAAATACAAACAATTAAAAGTTCTAGTGGAATATAATTACTCTTAGTTACACATGAATGAGCAGGACAAGTGTAAGTTGCGCTTCTCTCTATTAACAATGGAAATTTCTAAAGTGTAAAAAGTACCATGCATCAGGGCCAGCTGTTGTACTCAGCGCCATCATCTCATCCATAATTGATTCCAAGTACGAACTACTTTACCTTGAAGACCAGCACCACCCATTCTTTCTGGGTAGTATCACCACCACCCCAACTACACTTCCAAACAAGAAGGAACCCCTTAATGTCCACCCCTTGTAGCAACTAACAAAAGCTAGATAAATCACAATTATTCAGAGAGCTGATCAAAGTGTCTAGGAACCTGTGTTCTGGGTTCACAGTTGGTAAATTTCAGACCCTTGCAGATGGAGCAGCTGCAAGCCTCAGTCTGGTGCTAAAGGAAATACAAACAGAGTAAACAAGTGCTAAACAAACATCAGGCGAATGCTGGGAACTTCAGAGAAAGTAGCACCTTCTCTTTAAAAAACAACCTCACTTTTATCTGCTCAGGAAGGACTGGGCGGGGTGGGGGGTGACAGTGTGAATGGAGGGATCAGGATTGCATATGTGGCAGGCCAGAGCCTCCCCGCATCTATGGGAGCATCCCAGCTACTCCTCTCGGGAGTTTCTAAGAACAGAGTTCCACAGAGGAAGAGGCCACAGGCTATATTGCATTCCAGTATACTCTGGAACAGAACAAATCCAAATAAAGAGGTCAAAGAGAACACATTCTTGAGACCTCACATCTTAAGAGAGTGTTCGAAACTTCCGAGAAGGTAGTATGCACCTCCTGATGTACTTCTAAGAGGGAAGACTGAGCTCAAAGCTCTTACCAAGACATGATGGGCTACAGGTTAGATGCCCAGGGCTGGCCCAAGGGCCTACATTTAACTGAGAACATTTGGACGGATGCTGCAAAGATGTTGATTTAAAGTACTGTTTATCTACCAGCCACTGCCATTAATTCTTATTTATTCATTATAGTAAGCAATCTGGACAAAAATTCATTATCTTGGGTTTGGTTCTTTTACTTAAAACTATTAGGTCTGCCGGGCGATGGTGGCGCACGCCTTTAATCCCAGCACTCGGGAGGCAGAGGCAGGCGGATCTCTGTGAGTTCGAGACCAGCCTGGTCTACAGAGCGAGTTCCAGGACAGGCTCCAAAGCCACAGAGAAACCCTGTCTTGAAAAACCAAAAAAAAAAAAAAAAAAAAAAAAAAAAAAAAAAAACCTATTAGGTCTGAGTTCTTTAAATATTTAAAACATACTAGAAGTGGTGGACAACTTTACTGTACAACTCAAATTCCATTTGGCTAGTTCTACAAAATGTTTTGAAGTGTTTTTCACTTTAAATACTTTTGTACTAGATTTTGTCCCTAGCTAAAAGTAACCAAAAGGTGTTTGATATCGTATTTAGAAACCGCTTCACCTAAGAAGTATGTATGCAGTTACTACACCTTGAAATCTTTCGTTTATCAAGTTCTCTTACTCAATCAACACTTATCTAGCATTATTAATGTGTGTCCACAGAAAAGGGCTGGTGAGTGTAGAAGTGCCTGGTGCCAAGCTTGGGATAACCCAGAGATCGATGGTAGCGGGAGAGAATCAACTTACTGAGGACTGTACTCTTACTCCCTCCCCCACACATAAAGTGTAAAAACAGTTTTTAAAAGAGAAGTAAAGAAATATCATAAAGTTTAAAATATACTCCTGGGCCACAGGTCAACCATGGGCAAGTGTCCTAGTTGAAATAGTGGTTAAGGGACAAGTCTAAGAAAATCTTTCAGAAACATCTCTTGGAGGAAACACTAACCACTACAGGACTCTGTAGGGCTTTCGGGCTGGCAAGTATCTATTAAGGCTTCCTTTCCCCCATGAAAACGGGGGGTCTCATCAGTCATGCTAGATTGGAGGACTGGAATGCACCACACCTGTCTGCGCTCTATGCACTACCACACAGTTTGTGCACCGGGCACGGGGCTGGAGATTGAAACACACAAAGACAGACAGAGACACAAGTCATCCTCGATGCCAGAATCCTTGAAACAGAAATCCCCCCCTTATTGTCGCTTATATAGAGATCCTTAACGGATAGCCATGCCCCAGCCAAACCCACCAGAAACCACTGCCCTGCCATCAGGAATTCCTGAGGGTCTTGTGCTCAGAGCAGCTGCAAGCATTACAAGTTGTTTACCAGAAATTCAGGATCTGGGAGGTTCACAGCTCCCAACAGAGGACTACCTGTTTTAAAATTCTCACTAAAACTTTTTGTTTCACAGACTCTTTGGATGAACATATTCTGGTGTTTGAAGTTTTTGCAGGAGGAATTAGAAGACAGGGTAGAACGGAGACCAAGTGTGCAAGGGAGAAAAGGAAATGAATAGAGACCTTGTAGGGTAAAGGGACCCCAGACACTCCAATTATGATGGTCACTTTTATCTGCTCAGGAAGAACTGGGCGGGTGGGGGTTGGTGACAGCTATGAATGGAGGAATCAGGGGTGCATACATGGCAACCGGAGTCTCCCTGCATCTATGGGAGCATCCCAGCTGCCTCCCCTCAGGAGTTTCTAAGAACAGAGTTCTTCTGGAGGGAGAATTCATCTGCTGTATTGTATCCCAGTATACTCTGGAACAGAACAAACCCAAATAAGAGGCCAAAGAGAACACATTCTCAGACCTTGCCAGCAGATTGTGCAGTTGGGAAATAAAGTTGTCAGAGAGTCAAGTTTTGAGCACACGAAGCTTGCTCAATGAATTCAGCATGTTCTCTGAGGGAGGACTGAGGAGACAAGGGAACATCTGTCCCTGCAGTCACTTACACTCTCCCTGCCAGA
This sequence comes from Microtus ochrogaster, assembly GCF_000317375.1. Classification (NCBI taxonomy): domain Eukaryota; kingdom Metazoa; phylum Chordata; class Mammalia; order Rodentia; family Cricetidae; genus Microtus; species Microtus ochrogaster. The sequence goes on from NC_022009.1 coordinate 83,074,190, forward strand.
TGTTCTGAGTTGGGTCCAGGGATAGAGACCAAAGTACTTTTCGTACTCAACTGTGGTTAACTCAACTCCCATAAAAAGAACTGGCTAAACATATTATATATTTCTGTAGAGATTCCCATGTTATGTCAATTCAAAGGAAACTAGCATATTTCAGTAACTTAAAATGATAAGTGAACTTTATGAATAGTTTAAAAGTTACAAAAGAAAAGAAATGAAAAGATTCTCCTAACCAAATGAGAATCTATTTTCTATCTGTTAAGTTAGTGAAAAAAGAGCCAGGCAGTGGTGGCACACACATTTAACCCCAGCACTCGGGAGACAGAGACAGGTAGACTTCCGTGAATTTGAGGTCAGCCTAGTCTACAAAGCGAGTTTTCTAGGACATCCAAGGCTACACAAAGAAAGCCTGTCTCTGGAAAAACAAAACATAGCGTAACATAACAAAACAAAAAGCCAACAAAAATCAGTGAAAAGGAAATTGCTGCTACCAGCTGAGGCTGGGGCCAGGGGAGCCAGCACTTCTGTGACAGACAGAAAGGAAACCAGCTGGTTTAATCCACCTCGAACAATATGGCATTCTCTGAAAATGAAAATATGTACGGTCTCTGGCTTAGCAGTTTCATCACTGAAACCTGATCTACAGAGATGCAGGCATTTATCAAGACATGTCTTCAAAAAGCTTCACCACAACACATTTAAAAAACGGAGATAAAAGTAACCAAACTGATTATGCATTTTCACCTGATAGATAAAGTTATTAAAAATAAAGATGTGGATAAGTGTAAGACAAAGTTCTACAAGTGGAAAATTTGCACGTTTCAGGATAACACATTTAGGACTGGCTAGACAAGTCATTCAGTGGGCTAAGGTACTTGCTATTAAGCCTGATGACCTAACCAACACACCAGAATGAGAACCAATTCTCTCACATTGTCTTCTGGCCTCCACATGTGTGCTGTGGTGTGTGCACACTCGTGGATACAGATAAAAGAAGATAAAGGCAAGTGGGAAATTATGGACTGGTTTTTCTCTTTGATGTTGTCTATTAAAATATAAATAGGGGCCTGGGGAGAGGACTCAGTATGCAAGAGGATCAGAACCCGTGTAAGTGCTTGGCAATCCACCTGGAATCCTAGCCTGGGGATTGCAGAGCAAGCTGGCTAAGGGGACTAGCCATATAGGTGAGCTTTGGGCTTAACTGAGAGACCCTGCCTAAAAAGAATGAAGATGGAGGGCACTCAAAGGAAACTCCCAATGTCAAACTGCAGGCTGCCTCCCACACGTATGCATACAATATATACACAGAAAGAAAAAAGAAAAAAAAAGCCGAACACATAAAACCTAACATCATTTTAAAACAGAGAAGAAAATAACACCGACTTTCAGCAGGCATACTGAACTCATAACTGCCTGTTATTAACTTTTTAGGGAGCAACAAGAAGTTGCTAATAATGATACATCTAGCATTACCTAGGAGAAACTTAAAAGAGAAAACAGGAGAAAAAATGCCTTTGCATTTCAGTTTATAGTTCTTTGAAATGTTTGAACTCTTTTGTTTTCTTTATAAACTATGGGCATGCACGGCTTCAATAATTTAAAAGGTATGGATAAATAAAAGTACAAAACTGAATAACAGCATTATTTAAAAAAAACCAAGACATAAATTTCCTAGATTCAAA
>NC_022009.1:83076055-83088824 GCF_000317375.1 Microtus ochrogaster
TGAGTTCAGGTGCCTGTGGAGGCCAGAATAGAGTGTTAGAGCCTGGAGCTTGAATTCCATGCATTTTTAGTGACACGGGTGAATCAAACTTGGCTCCTCTGCAAACACTAAGCCACCTCTAGGCCAACACAATAACTCCTGGCATGATAACAACCCTTGAACTCACTGAGACTACAGTACAAATGATTAGCAGATACTCAAACCAAGGATGAACATACTTTACAAACTTTCTTAAGAGGCAACAAAACCTCAGATTTCCAGAAGTCATGAGTTTCCTTGGCACCTGGGTCAGTGTACAAATAAGATTCCACTTACCTATTGTTCAGTGCTCCTCCAAGGTCACAGTCACAAGGTCGACATCCATCCAAATCGTTACTTAAGCCCCAGTGTTGTGGCTACAGAACAAAAGATCAAACATGTAAAGATGGGTTCCTTTGACTGTACAAGAGACTCAGCAAAGAACAAGCTCCAGCATGCTTGGTTATTCCAAGCATTGCTTTCAACCATGAAAACAGACAGAGGGTAGAAATATTCTTAGTTAACCCCCCTCCACACACACACACACTCATCTTTGAGTCATTTGAGGGAAAGTGCTGTCCTGCTCTGAGCAAGCAGTACAGAGATCAGTTTTCTTCATGCAAATGGCTCTGGCAGTAAGAACAGTTATGGAAAGTATTCGGCATGTCTTTACATTTCCTTCAGTTCAGTCTGTCACAAGACCCACAAGGAAAGGCTTTAGGATTTGTGTTCATGGACACAGCAGGAAAAAAGGAGAGCTTCTTCTCTAATAAAAAGAAAGGCAAATGCCAGGTCTCTTCATACAGAGATCTGATGTGGGATTCCCCTCTGTATGCTGTGAATACCATTGGTTAATAAAGAGTCTGGCTTAGTCTCATAGGGTAGAACAGAGCTAGGTGGGGAAAACTAAACTGAATGCTGGGAAAAAGAAGGGCAGAGTCAAGAAGAAGCCGTGGAGCCGCTGCCAGCGACAGACACGCTGAAACCTTGCAGGTAGGCCACGGACCTCATGGTAAAATAGAAAATAATGGAGATGGGTTAATTCTAGATGTAAGAGCTAGCTAGCAATAGAGTTAAGTAATTCGTCAAGCAGTGATTAGTAGAGTTTTTAATAGAGTAATTAATAGAGTTTCTGTGCGGTTATTTCAGGAGTCTGGGCAGCCAGGAAATGAACAAGTGGCCTCCTTACAACAGAGATTCCCCTGTATCTCAAAAGCAAACAGAGGTTCATCTGCTCAGATGTACTAATTTAAATCAGACTTCAAGACATTTATTAACCATCTCAGGATTGTACACAAGCACACACACTTAGGGGTTGCAAATGCATGTATGTATGGGGCAAGTGGATCCTCTAAGCAAAACTAAATAAAAACAGCATTAAAATGCCACAGAAGCTATAAGATAATCTATGTTAACTACCCTCATAATCTTCTACTCAGGGCTAGAGCTGGGGTTCATTATTAAAGCCCAATATGTGCAAAATAGAGGGTTCAATGCCCAGCACCCACTTCCCCCCAAAATACTATTCCACTGAACTGCTATTGGTGTACTTCCTCCAGATTTTCTCAGTCTTGATGAAATTTTTTCCTACATGAAGTCTCTGTGTTATTCTGGTTTGTTTGTTAGTATAACAACACAAACATTTCCTTGCATTAGTGTCATTTTCCACAGGAACTGATATCACTTTGTATGGAAATCCCCAAGTTCATGTACCTACTTTCCCACTGTTGATTCCAAGTCTTCTGCCATAATTAATAAGGACAGAATGAATCTTGAGAGGGATACACCTTTGTCCAATTCTCTGAGGATCTCACTGGGAGCCTCGGGAGTAAGTTTACTAGGTTAGGAATATGTACATTTTTACTAGCTCCTGAGACATTTCTCTGAAACGCTTTTTACAGTATGAGTCAACCTGCATTTCTGCTAGCAACTAACAAGTCTTAGCTCATCATGTCCTCACTCGCAATTAGCACTGCCACTTTTAAAAACTGTTCACTTGTCTTCATAAGCGTTATTTGTGGTGCTTTGTCAAATAACTCACTCTGAATCCTCATTTTGACTTTTCTCATTGGTCTCTTAGCATTAACTTGTATGGATGATGGTAAAATTCATAACAGGAGACACATTCCTTATTTTCCAGGTACACACATACCATACAAGGACATGGGTGGCAGGTTGAGAGGACTGTGGGTTCAAAGCCAGCCTTGAGTATATACTGAGACTCTACCTCAAAAACAAAACAACCATGCCATATTCACTAACTTCTTATCGAGAGATCAAGGTTTACTTACCAGACACTGGTCACAGCGCCGTCCTGTCACCAGTCGCTTACAGTAGCAGTACCCAGCCTCAGAATCACAAGGATTCCCTCCAGGAATTGTCCCCAGAGGATTGCAAGCACATGCTTTATTAGAGACAAAATGAAGCAAAGAAACACAAACCAAGTGAGTCCAAAGCTATTGTTTAGTTTTACAATTTCAGTGTAAAATGGAACTATATCCCTGGAGAATGCCCCAAAACAAACTTACATTTACAACCAAATGGGTCTTCAGCGCTTAAGTCATAGAAGCCTTCTTTACAAACGTCACAGCGCTCTCCTTCCACATGCAATTTGCACCGACACTGACCAGCAATGAGACCCACAGAAAAATCAGTGTAACTGTCACAGATTCCTCCATTTTCAGAACCAGCTGGGTCACAGGTACATGCTGAGAAGAACAACTCCAAGTTAAAGGCATCAGGAATTAAGTAAGCACATATATTTTCTTCCACCCTCCAAATCCAGCCAAAGAGAACTTAAGAAGGTTTGATTAGCGTAAATGCTTCTCCCCGTATCCTAGACAGCAACTGATTAGCAATGCTGGCTACGCTGCTCAGAGTCTGAGCTCCAAGAGGAGGATATTGACAACAATTATTCTGCATGAAAAATGATTAAAACAAATAAACAAAACAGGCCCTATAAATGACATTTCCCAACGTACGTTCACAAAGACTGGGGTCTCGGATGTCCCTCTCGGGGTGCTGGTAGTAGAATGGTTTGCACTGTTCACAGTTGCGTCCCATGGTGTTGTGCTGACAGTCATCACACACTCCCCCGCTGACATTCCCAGTGGCCAGGAACACCGCCATGTCAAAGTGACATGAGCTGGAATGTTCGTTGCAGTTGCATTCTGTATGACAAGACCAATGTCAAGAACAAAACTTTTTTTTTTTTTTTTGAGCCTGTCTTGGAACTAGCTCTTGTAGACGAAGCTGGCCTCAAACTCACAGAGATCTGCCTTCCTCTGCCTCCCAGGTGCAGGGATTAAGAGCATGTGCCACCACTGCCTGGCAAGAACAAAACTTTTAAATCTGTTTACCCATGGAAGATGGAGGTAACAGGAAGGAAGTTTAACAAAGTGGGGACTGAGTTTGAGTAGAACAGCAATCAGTGAGAAGGTCATGAAAAAGAATCCTGGTGGAAACCACAAATCAGGTTAGCAACTTTAAGATTGCTAGGCCAGGTCGTGGTGACAAACACCTTTAATCCTAGCACTGTGGTGGCAGAGGCAGGAGGATCTCTGAGTTTGAGATCAACCTAGTTGATTTACTTGGCTGTTTTCTCAGTGAGATCAACACAGGAGAAGGGTGCTGTTCCACTGAAGGTACCTTTGGCACCACCCTACTAGGTAGAATTGATTGCAGTACTTTCTACTATTCTGAAGGACATGCTGGACAATGTATTCCTAGGAAATCTTTTTGGGCTTCATATTTGAAGAATATGGCAGGAGGTGTGGGGGATGACAGTGGTAGACATGGTGCAGCCTGTAATTCTAGCACATGGGCAGTCCATCAACAAGGCAGACTTCTTTGATTACTGTGAAAACAACTTAAAGGAGGAAGGCTTTACTTTGGCTCATAGTTTTGGGGGTTATACTCTACAGCTGGCTCATTCTGGTGCTGCTGGCTCTGTGATATGGCGGAAAGGCATGGAATAGCAGAGCTGCTCACTTCAAGACAGTCAGGAAGCAGAACAAACCAGACAAGGTTGGGAGCAAGAAACATCATCAGAGGCATACCTCTGAGACCTACCTCCTTCTCCAGGACCTAACCTAGTAAACCTAGGTTCAGCAAGGAATGTATCAAGGGACTGATCCACTGATCAACTTAGTGGCCTGGGAACCCAATTACTTTTCAACAGTGCCACCAACTGGGCACCAAGCACTCAACACATGATCCTTCGGGGGACACCTCAAACCCACACCAGAAATATACAATATTTGCCTTTCATTTGTCTTGTTATCCTCTTGTCTTAAAAGCAGATGCAATGTCATGGACACCATTGCTGTTTTCCCAGGTCAATGTCAGACATACTAATTATTGTTAATTTAACTCAATGCATACATATTATTGCTCCGGAACACTCACAGTCAGGAGAATGGCCCTATCTTCCTCCCCTCTGCAAACGCATTCATTGTAGAAGTGGATCCCAACTGCCCTTCCCACTGACACTTACTTTTGCAGGCATTGCTGTTTCGACCTTCAGCAGGTCTCCACGGCAAATCATGGTAGAAATCCATGCACAGCTCACAGTTCAAGCCTTTGGTGTTATGCCTGCACATGCAGTGTCCATGAACCTGGGAAGTTACAAACCAGGAGAAGCAAAGTCAGAAACACACAATCGGCCACACCTTTTCCACAGTCGGCAGAAGATAGAATCTTTCACACACACCTCTAGCTCCTACCAGTGAGGGCTTCTTTTATTTTCTTTCCTCAACTAAGCAATTTCTATCCATGTAAGATAATAGCAATTATCCTTGTTTCTGGAATAGTTTCTATGGTACAATAGACAGTGAACTGAATATCTACGCAAAGGATTCAGATGAGAAAAATTAACAATGTAAGAAATTTTTTTAAGGGACTGCAGGCAACTGAAGAATGCTTACAGCAGGATAAATGGTCTTCCTCAGGGAAGAACATACCAACTGGTTATCCAATACCAAATGATTATCCCTGAAAACACACATATAAGTAAATTAAAGACTGAATAGGTTGTATTTATGTATTCAGGGATATGTACATATATATGTATGTATGTCTTATGTATGTCTGCATACATACACACGTTCATATATATAACAACAATTAATGGAAAAAAAAGCCACAAGTTTAAAAGAGAGCAAGGAGGTGTGTGTGTGTGTGTGTGTGTGTGTGTGTGTGTGTGTATGATGGTTTGAGAGGAAGGAAAGGGATGAAGAAAATGATGTGATGTAATTATAATGTAAATTATTTTTAAGTAATTATTTACGAATTAAAATAACAGCAACAAAATTAACCTAGAGTCTGTGAGATGGTTTGGTGGGTAAAGGCCTTTGCTACCAAACCTGAATACCTAAATACCTAAATTTTATCCCCAGTATTCACATGGATAGAGAAACTGACTTCCTCAAGTTGTGCCTGACCTCCATATGAACTCAGTGGGTCATGAGTGAGGGGACACACATACACACTAAATAAAATGCAACGTATTTTCAAACTAGTTATCTAAGAATAATTTCTTTAAAGCTACTGTAATAGAAACCTATAAAAATGAGTGTAGAATGCCATATGCACTTGTCTCCAAGAACCGGATCTGACCACTGTGCATTTTACATTGTGCCAGGTGACAATTTCCTCCCTTTAAACAAAGCACTTAATTTTTCTTAACAATAAAAAAAAAACCATTTTCAACCATTTACCATGTTTTCTTTCAAGCAAGAAAATAAAACTATCAGAAAGACACAAATTAATTTTTCTAAAAGATTCAGGATGTACTACTGAATGTCATTTTACGCCAAGGCATTCTTAAGACCCTTGTAGCCTGCAAAGGATAAATAGATCCTTTCTACCAAACAGGTATAAGCCCTTTGCCGTAACCCTGATGTCTACTGCCTGGAATTTGGGAACAGGACAGACAGGTCTCTCCTCTCTGTTTTGACAGAGTGCAGTTAGGTAGAGATTAAACTCCTCTCGTTCCCAGGGCTTGCACTGAACTGAAAAGCAGTGGGCCAGTTCACATCACAAGACACTCAGCGCCTGAATATGCATATTCTGAGGCCACGAGAATGACTGGACATAAAGTCACAAAGATTTCTGTGCTGCAAAGCGAAGTCTGTCTTGAATTCTCAGAAAGATGTACTGATTAGAAGCATATCCCTGCCTTCGGGCTGTTAAAAAGCTAACTTGTTTACTCATGAAGACTTCCAACTGGAGTAAAGGGAAGGTAGAGGTTTTAGAAGGGCAGAGCACGCAGATTCTGCACCCTTTGTACAAAGACTAACTAGTTTTAAAGAGACAGAGAGAAAATAAGCAACATATGCCTGTCGTCAAGGGAGGGCCAGAGACTATGGGAGGTGCCTGGGATAGATCTCTCAAGGACAGCAGAGTCTCCATGTGGTATTAAACTCCTAAGGGTTTGAAGAATTTTTTGGGAAACCACTTAAGTGGATTAAAGTACAATACTCCAGCCTAACTGCTGTAGTTTGCTGCTGTCTTGGGAGAGAAAAAGGGTTTATTTGGCTAACACTTCCAAGTCACAAGTCACAGTCTATTATCACTGAAGGAACCTGGTGGCAGTAACTGAAGCAGAATCCTTGGAAGAATGCTGCTTGATCCCGTATGGCTCATTCAACTTGTTTCACCACCATAGTGAGCTGGGCCCTCCCACATCAATCACTGAGCAAGAAAATGCCCCACATATTTCTACAGGTCAGTCTGATGGAGGCAGTTTCTCAATTGTTCATTCTTTCCAGGGTTTGTCTGTGTCAACCAGACAAAAACTAACCAGCATATTAACCATTTGCCAAAGAAATGAAATCTAAAATTCCAAGTATTTGGTTTGCAAACACAATATAAAGTTGGCAAAGAAAGGAAAGTTAAAGGAGAGGACAAAGAGAAAGTATCACTTGCTCTCTGAGAGGTATCTCTGGTTGGTCCTGGGTTATAATTGCCAGTCGCTCTGAGCTGAGGCCACCTTGTTCTTACCAGCATAAAGCCTGGAGGCTTGTGGTTTCTTAATCTTCTTAATGGAGAAAACTATCTGGGTTGTTATTTACACAATTTTTTAATCCTTGGTAACTAAAATACTTCAGCAACAGCCTAAAGCAATAGATTTCAAAAGCCAATTAAGGGTCTATGAAACTAGTAGTTTTTGCTCACATTCTCATAACCTAAGCAACTCTCCAAGACAGGGAATCAGTAATCAGCCACTAATGTGACTCAAAAATCAAAGTCCATTTTGGGAATTTAAAACTGCTAAAAAATGTGACAGACTTAAAGACAGGTTTTGCCTTTCAGATCACCTGAACAAGCATCCACAGAACACTCACCATTCCTTCCACCTCTTCATCAATTCCATCCACAGGGGCACATTCGCTGGCATGGCCATAGCAGAAGCAGTTCCCACGAACCACCATATCATAAACAGCATAATAGTATTTCTCTCTGATTTCCATTCTAGAGTCCAAAAGATTATCTCCCAAAGTGTGCAGTTTCACAAACTTTATTCTCAAGTTGGTGATTTTTAATAGATCTACAAAGGTCACCAAGATGAAAGGTCTCATCAGACAGATAAGCATGCTGTGGCAATTCTACATCATTTCTCTTTAGTGACAGACTGGGCAGATGACAGCAGTCTAAGTAAGCTTGACTCCTCCTGAATGAATGAGATGATGGCGTAACCCTTACCATAGTTAATACAGTGCAATAGCCTCCGATTAGTAAGAATGTCATGTCAGTTACAGTCTTGGAGTTCCAAACCCACTGTCACTTAACCTAAAAATACTGCAATGTCCCTGGTTCCCATAGCCACTGCTGTCAGAGTCAGTAATTCCTTTCAGGTAGAAATGGGTTTATCCTGGGTGCCAATTGTAACTACAATAGGAACAGATATGTATTTGTTTTTGAATGAGAAAACACTATCTGAAATTTACTGCCTCGTAAATCCAAGTAATAAGACTAGAGAAAACTCCCTCTCTAGGGGAATAATGTCTCAACCAAGCTTTTCTTAAACTAGTATTTTGAAACTTATATATGTGCACTGTATTTCTATTACCCTCCCTTTCCTTCCTCCAACTCCTCCATAGTCCCCTCAACTCCCTCACAAATTTATGACCTCTTTCAATCAAGTTTTAAGCAACATTGTAGTCTACATTTTTTTGAAAAACATTTTTATATTTTTTTTAATTCAGTATTGTGACATGAGGACAAAGGGGTTTAGTTCTAGGTGGTCAGGCAAATTGTTTTTCCTACACAAAAGTTTCTTATAAATCAACTTATCTTCTTTTATCTTTCCTCTTTCTTCCTGGGTCTATAAGCCTAAGCTTATTCCAGAAGCTGGGCTGTCAGGGACATTCTATCTGACTAGATAGACCAAGGGCCAGTCAACCTGTTACTCAGGTGGCTTTCCTGAATGGCCAAAGAGACCAAATGCAATTTTAAATAGTTATAACACATGCATAGCTTACAGTGAAGACAGAAATAGCTGAGGCTGGAAAGAGAAAGTCCATGCATTAAACTTAGGCTCTTTGTAAAAATTAAATACAAAACAGAGAACTCACAATCTTGCGCTGAATGGCAACATCTGCAAAATGCTCATGCACACAGTGAGCACTATTGACAAGAGGCCAGAAAACAAACATGAAGGGCAGCTGGACTATTTAGAAACCCTCGAACTTCATTAGAATCCTTCAGAAGAGCAAACAGCCCCCCACTCTCTCCTGCCATATGGAGGAACAATAGAGCCTCGAGCTGCCTGCATTTCTAAGAGGAACATCACTTTGAAGGGAGTCTTCAAGATCTCAATGATAGAAAGAAAGTCTGTTCCCTTGATTACTATAAATCAAAGGCACAAACAGTTAACATGGGTACTTCCTAGAAATAGGTCCAGATGCCACTGGACAACAAGTGTAGTCAAGAGAACTGAGTCATAAATTTAATACGTTCTTCAAGTCCCATACACTTAACCTGCAAAGCAGAACGTAAGTATTTCTAGGGACTCCAGAGCTGTTTGTCATGACCAGATGTTGAGACCTATAACAATAGCCTCATGACTTGCTCAGAGATTGCATGGATATGTCATTAAATACTTGTTTTACAATAGAATGAATGAGTAAACTACACTCCCAAAACAGTCTGGAACACATGTCAAATTAAGTTAAGTTGAAAAGCAGACTTTTCTGTCAACATCCCCTGGATATCTTCTACTCTATTCTCATGTTGTAAGCTTGGAAGTGCATGAAACTTTGGTTATAAAGAGGGCCGTGCAAAGACCAACAAGAACAGTTACTTGGCTGATTGTAACCTCATAGCAAGGCAGAATAAGGGAGGAGGGTATCTCCCTCTTTTACTCTGACAGGGATGAGCTCTATGCAAGACAAACTGCTGTTGCTCGCAATAAGGTTAACATCACTACCAGCAGCAGCTTCAATCATCTGAAAACTTTCTTCCTCTCTGGCTCTGGGCTGGTCACTTATATACGACTCATTTTCTCTCAAACAACCCTCAGGTTGGTATTTCTATTTCCACTCAAAGATGGGAAAGGTAAAGTTTTAAGTATGTTACCAGATCATGTTGCTACAATATGATAGAATGGTATGGAAGCCGATGAGTTTAATTATTGAACATCAATATGCAGTCCTGTAATATAAACAACTGTTAAACAGTGGCAAGAGCTCTGAACTAAGAATTATATCATATGAACTCAAGATCCACCTGCCATTTCACTGCCCCATCACCTTATGCTTGTTATCCAACTCTGCACTTGGGTCATTCATCTATCAAAAGGCTATACAATCCTCACCTTACTACATATACTGGCCACGACTGGAATTTCTGATATTTCTCAGTGTTCTTACTTCCTATTGCTTATGGATAAGAGCCATTGCCAAGAGTTTTAGCAGAGCACAGGCCACATAGGCAGACAAATTTCCCAGTTTCTTTTGTGCTCTAGCTACAAAACTAATTATAGCAATGAGCAAATGTGATATGCACAACATCCATGTCTTATCTTTGTACTTGACTTCTAGAGTGAGGAAACAGTGATAGTATTCTAATTCTGCTGGTGTGGAGAATCCTAGGGAAAGAGATAGTCTTATAGCTATGATTACCAGATTTAGCAAATAATAAAGGATACTCAGTTAAATTCGAATATTGGATGGGACACATTCGTACCAACTACAAATGTTACACGTGATCTTGAAAAAGAACTTGTTATTTAACAGTCACTTAAATTTAACCGGGTATCATCTTGCATTTTTATATAGTAAAACTAATTGTGGCAACTGAGCTGTATTTTTTAGAGAATCCCTCCAGTGCTAGAGAGATTGCTCCGTGGTTAAAAACACTGGCTACTCTTTCAGAGGACTTGGGCTTGATTTCCAGCAAGTATGGTTGGCTCACAATTGTCTGTAACTCTACTTCACAGGGGATCTGACATCCTCTTTTGCCCCCCTAAAGCACCAGGAATGAACATGGTGCACATACATGCAGGCAAAACACCCATACGCATAAAATTAAAATGTAAAATCACTCCCGCTAGTTTCATACTTACAAAAGAAACACCTGTTTTATTTGAGCAACTGTATTTGGAGGAGGTTTACTATAGCAACTCAATTTATACTCTAATACGCTGAGCAACAAAAAGTATAAGGTGGCATGGTCAGTATTCTGCTGACATAATCAAAATGTGTTCCCTATCAGTGAAGACTGATTACTGTTAATTTGAAGAGCTTCTGAAGACTATAAAAAAGGAAGAAAATGTAGGTGAATTTAGGACTGGGCATCAGTATATTGGTAGCAGGACACTGGGAAGGAAGATACTTGTTCCATGATGACTGTTTCCCACGTAAGCATTTATTTGAAAACAAGCTTACTCTGTATCCTTGGGCTATAAGGATCTTCTATCTTAAAAGCAGGGTCTAAAGCACGAAATATCACCTAAAAAATAGATAAGAGGGTTAGTATTTTTGCAATGATCAAAAAGTAGACTAGCAAGTAGAATTAAAACAAAGAGACATACAAACCTCTCCTTCTGTTGAGGGCTCAATATCAGAATATCGAGAGTCACAGATGATGTCATCCACTTTCTTCATGGGGCCAGTCGAAATGCCTGGGAATGAGCTCTCACAGTCATAGGCGAAGTATCTGTACACACCCCAAGTCTTCCCAAAGTCAGAAGACCGCTCTATCAGCATAGCAGCTGGACGGAATGTCTGAAACGCAGGAGAAAAGTCTCGTTTGGTGCTTTTGATTGCTGATCTGTCCTTTTCAAAAATGTCACGCATTGTGTGCCAAAAGTCCAACTTCATGTGGTTGGTATATCAGACTTAGCTCACTTTTGAACACTACACACTATTCTGTGGAGGGTGTTCTTGCAAGGAAACACTTCTCCCACCCTAGTAGATCAACAAGCTGCTTCTCTTTGGAAGCTGATTATAAACAGGCCTTTGTAGCTAGCATATTTTGGTATATTTAGCCACTGTTCCCATGACAGAACTGAATTTGAATGCTTGCTCTTTCACTTCTTCATTTAATCATTCAATAGATGTAATGAATGCCATCCATATGCTGCACAGTCTAATAAGAAATACATATGACCATAAAATATCATAGTGCAATATGTCAAACACCACAGTACAGTCAAGAAAACAAGCAGAATTATTCACAATAGCCAGAGTGGCAACATCCCAAGTGCCTATAAACTGGTAAAGGAAGAACAAAATGTGATAACACAATAGAATATAATTCAGCTGCAAAAGGAGGGGAACGCCATACTCACTGTAACACAGATGGACCTTGAAGGCACTGTGCTAAGTGAAATAAGCTATGCAAAATCTCAACTATTATGATTCCATTTATGTGAAATACCTAGGGTAATAAATGGAGGCAGAAACGAGGTCCCAGGAAAGAGCAGGACAATGAGGGACTAGTGCTCTGTGACTAGTTAGAGGCCCTATCTGCGGTGACGACAAAGTCCTGGAAATTGACAACAGTATGACATCTTGAATATGTCTAACATCATTGGGTTATACATGTAAAAATGGGAAAATCTGTTATGCATACTTTACCACAAAAGGAAACATTTTTAAATAATAGAAAAATTAGAGACCATTCACAGAAAAGATAATGTCAAATTGGGATCTCAAGGGTTGGATTTCTTCAATAAATGAAGATTATACTTAGAAAAACAACTCTGATAGCATTGTCATTAAACATGGAAGATGAAAAGATGCAGAGAAACCAAAGAAAGGTGAAGGCTGTTAACTCCACAGTTATAACATGGACAGAGAGATATAAAGTCAACTATTCTGTATAACTAATGACAGTATAATGTATCTAATTACATTTGGTCAATTAGACTGTAGTGAAAAAGGAGACAGGAAAGAAACACAAGGCCCTAAGGCATGGGTGGCTGTGTTGAAAATTATATGAACGCTCCTTTGGGGCCAGATACATGGGCACGGTGCTCAGTTTTACAAACAGAATTTGGAAGTTACTGCACTCACTTAATACTTGAATCTCTCCAACAAAGTGAATGGATGGTAAGGGAAAACAGGTCAGTACTCTAGAAAAGTGCCTAAGAGGCCGAGCACAGGAGTTCTGTGTGCTCATGGGTGAAAAGCGGGTGCCAGAGGAATAGGAAAAAAAAACCAAATACTCAGAACAGGTTGAAGATTTCAGGAGGGTGTGAGGAAAAAGTTCAAGTGGAAGTAGGAGAGAAAGCAGACAGAACTCT
>NC_022009.1:83089368-83100062 GCF_000317375.1 Microtus ochrogaster
ACGAAGGGGAAGTCAGATTACCCTGGGGGAAAAAAATCAAAGGAAAATTTAGTCAACCTAGGAAACAAAACTTAAATAAAGATGAATTTCTGAATTAAAATCATCACTTGGGAAAAGAAACAAAGTAAAAGAAGTAAAATAAGATCATCATTTGACCGAATCCTTTGCAGAGTGCCGATCTTGGAAATTAACAAAAATTCACTAACCTACCTTCTACCTTCCTTAATAATCTAATCTGATTAACAGATAAAGTTACTTTTCTATGTATCCAGGCATAGAAGAAAACAATGCTTTATCAAACTGAAGAAAATTGTAGACTAAGAATTTTTGAAAAGGGAATAAGAAGCACCTTTGATTATCTGAACCTGGTATGACACAGGTACGGCCAATCCCATGAGATCAGGCAGGGACGACGAGAGCAGGCTTGGAAGGGACACACCTGGTCTGATGTCTCAGTATCAAAAGGCAGCAGGGAAGTAACACACAGAAGCCTGTCCCAACTATGCTTCCTTCTCTCTCACTTCTGAAAACTCCGAAATCCCAAGTGACATTGACCAGTCATCCAATTTCCTGTGGAGTTATGAAGCTGCGGGAACCGGAACAGCTCACTTCAACTAAAGGATGGAAACCTTCCCCCCACTCTGCTTAGTCATCAAGCTTCTCAGGCCCCTTATTGCTACACAGGGGCTGCTGAACACATAATAAACAGAAAAGACTGGAAACATCTGTCTATAACAAAAACACTGGGTATACAACACACGAGTGAGTTTTTCTAGTCAAAGAAAACCCAATCCATCTAGCAACCATCCATCCCGAGCCAGCCTGTCGGAGAATAAACGTAAGTTTTTCATCTCTGTCCTGCTTCCTCTTCTTTTCCATTTACAATGCTTTTAGGGACTCGCATCTTCCTAAGGACTTGTGCTTCTAGGCTATTTTGGACACAGCCCTTTCCTTCCCCTGTCCTGCCTCCAATCCTTCTCAACTTCAAGGTCAACCTTTGATTCTCAAGCATCCAAGTGACGTCTCAGGAAGCAGAGGATCCTCCTCTCTACAGTTGTTCCCAAAGCAGCAAGAGTGGCAGAGTGTAGAAGCCAGTAAATTTCAAAAGTGTTTAAGAAAAGGTGAACTTCTGGAATTTAAAATGCTCTATAATCCAAAACTATTTTAAAAGACAAGGTCTGACTATGTAGCCTAGGCTAGCCTGGAACTTTCTATATAGCTCAGACAGGCCTAGAACCCACAGAGACCCAACAGTTAGAGTGCTGGGTTTGTGTCACTATGCCTGATTTCCTTGGTGAGCTTTTTCTCTGACCTCTGGGTCAGTGGTTCCCTATTTCCTATACAGTTTACATTCCCCAGCAAAGAGTCAGGCTCCTTAGACCTGCTTCTCCATTTTTACTTCCCTCGTCACCCTGAGCTTGAAACATGTAAGAGCAAGTACTAGTGAGTAAGTCTGCCCAATGATCATACAAAGGTACACTGCTCTCAGACTCATCCATAAAGAGCAGTTTTTCTGTCTCTTCCCTCTGAAATCCTTCTCATCCCTGAAGATTTTTCCTTATGCCAGGTTGTTGTGTAATAGTTTCCTCTAAGATAAAAACATCCATCCTGCAGGAAGCTCTATTAGCAGGAAGATAAACAACTCAAAATAGCTTCAGGATGTCCCTGAAACTGACCAGAGTCTCTAGACCCCAATAAAAGCTAAGAGTTCCTTTTCGAGGGAAGAAGTCAAGCTGCAAAGAAAACTCTCAGACAAGACCAGCTATGAGACAAGCAGAAATCAGCTGAGCTGCCTAGAAGAGGTTTAGACCAATTGAGACACTTAGGAAGGACTCGCCACCTTGTTGAGTTGCCTGCAAGCTGTGCAGCGTGCTGCAGGTTCCCAGCTTTTGTGAGCTGCCATCCATGCTGCAGTCCTTGGTGATGCAACTATCCTTGAGTAATTTCTGCTCCAAAGTAACCCTCAACGCATATTCCTGTAAGTAACTCCAATAAAATTCACTGGTTCACTAAGTTGGACTTAGGTGGCATCTGAACTTTGTTCTGTCATGGGTTCCCTATCTGGGTTAAGTAGAAGAGCACATTTTGTCTGCCCAGGAAAAGTTTTGTTATAACACAAGCTAACATTAATATCACCATTTACAAAAGGTGTCAAGAAAGCTTGCCCCTGTTCCCAGAGTACAGGGGCATGCCAGACAACCTTTTGATACAGGCATTTTCCTTCCCATTTTACAGTAAAGAAGTCACAGCTCTGGCCACATGTGCCAGGAAAGGCAGAACACAAATTGCCAGTTCTGCCGTACCCCAGAGGTTTTGTTTTCTCACAGAAGCTTGGAACCTGAAGGACAAACCTCCTCCAGTGTGCTGAAGTTGGTACCATGTACCCACGGTTCATTTGGCACTGGCTCCTCAGCCTAACCTTTAGCACTATACCTAACCTTTAGGTATAGAACAGAATTTCATCTCTGGCCCCCTTGAATTCAACCACAGAATATGCATTCAAAGGACTCTGAATGTAAAAGAACTCAGCCATCTGTGTATGTCAGACAGATGCTTTCTCCAAAGTAAGATAGGGCCACAGACATCAATAAAGAATATCACGAATATTTTAAAGAGTCTCATAACATGAAGATGACACCCTCATGTGGGGCTGAGCTCGAATTTAACCACTAAGGTTGAGTGTGGTTAATGAAAGCAAAAAAAATATGGCAAGGAGTCCCTGATAAGTTAGTGATAGCCCTTATCCAGCCACTTTCAGTATTAGATGTCACTATTAACATTCCTGCCCCAGTAGTTGTCACTGTGGCTAATTTGAGGGACAACAAGGGAGTGAGGTGCACAGACTGGGAACCATGGAGTTTGACACCCTCCTACTCACATTCTGATTCCCATGCCTGCCCTTGTTCCTTGGCTTCTCAGGCTTGAGGGTCAGACAGAAACAAAACTTCTGTGCCTCCTTGCCAATGAGGTAAATCGATCCCCAACCCCTTTATCTAACCTGAGAAGATGCCAGTAAGGTCCCCAACTCCCAACAGAAAACTATTCAAAAGTGGTTTTAATCTGGAGAGAGTAAGTAAATTATGAGTTTTGTGTGTACTGACATGTACTTTAAGCCAAGTGAAGTCTGTCATTTCCAGGCAGCTGCTTAAGAAACAAAGGCACTTTGTACAGAGACACTCCTGGTCCTAGAGTCATTTTACATCTTGAAAAGAAAAATGGAGAGAAAAAAATCTGCATTTAAGAAGGTATGCATTTTTTTTTTAGGGACTGAGAAACTCTTCCCACACTTTTGCAAAATCTTGGAACCTAAAATAACACACTTTCTTTTGCGTTACCAAATTCAGCATTTAAAATATAAACCTGAAGGATCAGATATATACTATGCAAATGAGATTTGGGAGGGAGCCAAACACTATTTTTCTCTATGGGAAAAATAAAGAGATCTCTAATTAAAAGTTTATAGATGAATTACCTTGGGTTAGAGAAGTTATTGACATGAAAATAGAACGCGGGAAGGGCAGTTATCCATGTTCCTGTTTGAAAGCCCCTCAATTATTCCAATACATGACAACAGTAACATTTAAGTTCCCAATTATGCCAACACATAATAAACATTGTTTTTTTCTCAATGTAGAAATCACAGTGCTCTTGAGAAAGGGAGGGATTCCTTACCTTAAAAGTCATTATGAGATGAGTGAAATGGAATTCTGCCTCTAGATCCAGTTGGATAGTTACATTCTCCACACCTATAGATTTTTAAAGCAATAAAGGAGATGGTGAGAGTAATGAGGAATGTCTGTGAAGAGCTGACTTTCTTCCTAAATGGCCTGTAAGCTCCAAATACAAATCCCTCTTGTGTCTTAAAGCTGGAGTTGAAGCTATTAACGGGGGCCCTTTGTACTTATTTTAGAGGTGAGGCATGAGCCAGAATGATTCTTTAGTTTTCCATATATTATTCCAGAGTTCAGCTTACTGAATTTGCTCACTGCTGCAAGACATCTGGCAGAAGATCTCTCAGTGCTGTCTGCTTAGTGGCCATAACCACTGCCCCAATCCTCTAAGCCAAATGGGGGAGGGGGCACACATCTAGTGCACAGTAGGGGATGAGTTTGTAGAAGTACAGTAGGAACACAAATATTCCTTTTTTTCCCCTAAATGATGGGAACGAAAGCAGGTGAGTATCATGTGTGGTAGTACATGTCAACTCAGGGAAACGCATCCTTGATAGCAGCAACCTTTGGTTACACTTCTACATTTGAAAAACATTTTCCTTACCAAGGAGGCAGAGAACAAGCCAGGAAAATAAACCTGTCCCCCAAAAAACAAAAACTTCTTCCCTTTCAGGGGGAAAGCCTGAACAAACAAGCCTTTGCACAGTGTAAGAGACCCACTTGAACACACACACACACACACACACACACACACACACACACACACACACACACGTCACTGGAATTCCAGGGATAAAAAGCACCTCCCCCAAGGCCCTAAGGACCTCTAAGATGCCCCCGGGGTTAAGAGGACTGTTCAGTTGTCCCTGTAAGAAGATGCCTTTAGGATTCATCTTCTCAAGCAAATAAGTCTTGAATGCAGGAAGATGGGAATGTGTCAGAATGAATCATGTTACAGCTGGTATATTTTCAGGAAGTCAGTAGGACCTTTTGAAATAAACACGCCTGCTGGAAAACGGCCAAGTCGACCGAGGGGGAAAAGTGGTCACTGGAACGGATGTGAGTTAGTTGGAATGTTAAAGAAAAACACCATAATCATAGCCATGAGCCTTATCTAATTTACTAAAAAGAACTATCGTACAAAACTACTCTAAGCATTTCTTTCTGAGTGAAACATTAGCTAAGCAACTATACATTTCTGCTTTTCTAGGCTTTAGAGATAATGTAAAGCACAAAGCAAGACTAGCACCATTCCTGTAACAAAGGGACTGTCTCAGCAATGTGTGCCCTAAAGCACATTCCATTTAGAGTCCAGGCTGATAAAGCAGGATGGTTTGCTCTTCTTTCTCTTAATATGGGAAGAAAAAAATCTGTGGAGAACATAACTATTTTACGGTGTATCTAATTTACTAGATTCAAGAACATATCCCTATGAAGAGTGAGAAAAATCCCAGTCATCTCCCGCCAGTCCCTGAATCTGAGCACTTAGATTCAACCTCACCCTCTGACCACTCAGCACCTGAGAACACACAGAAAGGAGATAAAGTCACAATCACAGAGAGTCTGCAATTGTGAACTATCAGACAACAGAGATGACAAGGTACAGGGACAATCAGTGATTTCTGGGCGCCAAGCCCCATCTGTCTAATCTTATCTACCCTCTGTGACAGAGCTCAGGCCTCACTGTTTGCAAAATCTTTCTGGCATCTGGCATCTGGGATCTTTTGTTCCCCTGAAGCTATTGAAACAAATGAACTCCTGACATCATAAAGAAAAACCTCTAATTACATTTAAAACTATTTTACCATTTCTTAACTAAAATGGGGCCATCCTTGTCTCTCAGTTTCCACTCACTGCAGGGTCACTGCAGAATGTGGGTAGTCAGGAAGAGCTCCCAGACCCTGCTCATCAGAAGGTTTATGCTGTTTATGCAGTCCTCTGGGACTCATTGGTTGAATCTTTTTTCACACTGGACTACCAACCAGTGTGTTTCCTTATAAAAACAATCCATTCTAAAGAGTAATCTATATGCTTTCTTGAGGGTTCATCTCTCTCAAGCAAGTTTGGAACCAATAGGATTCATGATCAATGAACATGCAACCTTCCCTAGAAACCAAGCCCTTCTAGAAAACACACAATTCATAGCCAATTACTGACAGCCATAAAAGAATTCCTCATAATGAGATGAATGACAGGCGCCTGCAGGCCCCTTAGAACTCCTGAGATAGGATCTGTAGCGAAGATCTAGTTGTTTCCACATTGTTTACAACCAAGCTTAGGTTCACTTCTGCAAAGGCTTCTTCCATAATTAAAAAAAAAAAATGAACTCAAGTGTGCACAGCAACACACACCTGTAATCCCAGTAACTTGAAGACTGAAGTAGGAGCCATCCTGTGCTTCATATAAAGCAACAAGGTTGTTCAAAACACACATCTAAGGTCTAGTATTTCATGGTTAACTAGCCAATATAGCAACTCTTCCTATATTCCCTAAATTTGGTTTTATAACAACATTAACAGATTGATTGATTAAGCCAAATGACCAAAAAAGAAGGAAAAAAAAAGGCTGAATTCCCATCACTGCTAGCAAAGAGGCACATTGACAAACTGTACAATCATATCACATTGCTTATTTTATGGGATGATCATTTGTTTCATGAATCCTCTGTAGCTAGAAGGTGGGGGAGGGGCCATGCATTTGCCTTTTCTTGGGGGCTGGTAACAAAAACTGCTGTGTTCTGTGTAAGACCGAGTATACAGTCTTCCTTTGCTCTCTCCCCACTCCCCTAGGCACACACCCACTCCCCAGAAGCCCCCTCAGGGTGAGGCCTATGAACACTCCTTTGGTCTAACATCAAACACTGCTTCTGACAAGACACAAACTTCAGGAAGGAGGGTCAGATTTGACCAAGCAAGTTGAATGCTCCAAACAGTATTCTGCCAGTGGCTCTAATCACAGGGCCAAGACTATACAATCTGTCACAAATACCCATGGGAACTTGCTTCCCAGTGAACAGTCAGTCACACTCCATGGAACTTGTTCTCACACCAATCACGTACCATTTTCAGATTGCCACCAAATCTTAAGGCGGTTTGGAGCAAATGTGGTGACCACATTTTCAATGAGATGGCTGTCAGGATTGAGGGTCTCATGATAAGGATCCCGGGAATCACATATGAAGCATTTCTTGTCCTCCTAAAAACACAACATTTTCATGAGTCTATGAAACAATCTCATTAAAAAAAAAATCATTAAATCCACAATACAAAAAAAAAAAATGACCAACCACCTTCAAGAAAGGTCAATGTGGAAAAATTATGCAAATGTATGTTATATTTTTCACTTTTAAACTTATTGAATTGTCTGAAATGCTCTGGAAAATTATCTCCTCCTTTCTTGCAAACTTAAGATCAGGAGTAAAAAAGGGGGCATTGTTTCCATAAGCTACCAATTTAATCAAACTTAAATTTCTAGGCTTAACTCTTAATCTCAGTAAATAGCTTACTCAGTAGTAAGAACAGGTATTAGAGAGTCTTTGCTGACATGATGCAAACCGAAAATTAGGGGGGAAAAGAGAACAAAACCCAATTCAGTTGGCCTAATTTTTCAAAACATACATGAAGCACAGACCATATATGAGGCAAAAGTATTGAGTCCTTGGGGTCCAGACAGCCAGATTCTTAGTTTCTACTTCATCTGAGGTTGGTGGTGAGCAGGCTAACACAAAGCTGCTCAGAATAAGCAGTCCTGAGGAGGAAGGTCTATGCTGGGATCCACATAAACACAGCTATTCTGGCACCAGATCTCCACTCTTCACAATACATTGTGGTGAACCAGAAACAGAACAGTTTAAAGATTCCTTTCCCATATGGAGCTTGGCTCTGTGCCTTTCTTTTCTGGAATACAGATTATTTTTACATCTAAAAATTATGTTAAGGCTGAAATATCTACAGGTTAATGTATATATAAAACAGAATTTGGTCAAGGGTGATATAAAGTCAAGACAGACTATATCTTTACAGTTGTATTTATTTAATTAAATTCTTGTCAAAAATGATTTGAAGATTGGGGGTGGGGTGGGGGATAGGAACCCTGGAACGATCAGGGTACAGATGCAAAGGGATCAGGAACTACAGTTCCCTGCTTTCATTTTACCCCCGTCATTTCAGAAACAGAGAAGACCTTGAGATCTGTGAGAAGCACTCTACAGTGTCACAGCTAATCATACAAACCAGGGAGTCTGGCTCTACTTGCTTTGAAGTGCACTTTTCACTGTAGCCCAAACTGATTTCAGAGTGTGGTGATCCATTGACAAAGCGCCCTGACCTCTGAAGTAAACAAGCCAGCTTAGGTGAAATTCAAATGCTATTATTAGAAAAGCTAACATTAATTGCCTTCATTAACTTGTAGTCAAGGAAACTAGTACTGAAGAACAATTACCAGAACTTAAAAAAAAAAAAAGTTTAATTATAGCCTCTCTTCTAATCAGGAGGAAGCAGTCTAGACAGCTCTGTATAAACCTAGAGGCGTATGAGTGGGATCCACTTTGCCACATTGTGACCCCACCTCACTAAACGTGCTAAGCAGTCCCAGGCCGCTGTCCTGATGAACCACAGTCACTCCATAACCTTCTGTTATTGTCAGAAGTCCCATTCCATTTCCAGTCTCTGTTTTAATTTTTCCCAGGGGTTGGGGGTTGGGGGAAAGAATAAGCAAAAAGATTCTGTACACACACACACACACACAATTTTTCCCAGGGGTTGGGGGTTGGGGGAAAGAATAAGCAAAAAGATTCTGTTTCAAGATATTTTATGATGTTCTTTCTTTTATATTAGCTCTTACATAAGTATGGCTTCTGAAATCTAAACCTGAGTCCACATTTAGAAGCATGTCCCACCCAGAAATTTCATTTTGGTCTTTCACCATCACGATGCCATGACAACCAGAGGCATTTTTCAGTAAGGAAGTGTGTCTGATCCTGACTGAATCACCTCACAAGGCTTCAGTTTGGAACATCCTTATACTCAGGTGAAAGATGGAAAACCCAACACCAATGATCAGTACACAAAGATGATGATTGACCCATCTTCAACACACTTTCAAAAGGATTGAAAACACAGCAGCAGCAACAACCACATCAAACACGCAGGACCCTACAGGGCACAGACGCTAAGTTTCTCTGCAAACCGGGCTTCCCCTACTGATTGATGGTGGTGGTGGCAGGAAATGTTTGGCAGATTCGACTTTGCAAACTGAGACTGGGAAGACTGGGTGAGCTACCAGCATAAGCCCAGGGCTCCTCTGCTGGCTGAATTCCAATCTGAATTGACAGCAGGATGTGAAGTCTCCTGGGCATGCCTCTTTGGTCGGCCAGGAGGAGGAGATTCAGTCCACAGTCAGACCCGCCTTACCTGCAGGTGGCTGACAATACAGTAGGGCTCTGGTTTGTGCAGTCCGCATGTCGAGGTCACTGTGAGCTTTTGAGCTCGGCCGATGAGAAGGTCGCCAGTGGCAGGGTAACAGCTGCCTTCTGCACAGCCGTAACTGAACTCTGGTTCCTGGGCACACACTCGGGTACCCCACAGGGCTATAATAGGGAGAAGGAGGAAGAAAACAAGGGACAAGCCAGAGCAAAAGAAAAACAGCAGGAGGGGCAGGGAGAGAGAGAGGATTCAAAAGAAAGGAGAATACATAGAAAAACACAGAAGAGAAATGAGCGCAGGAGAGACCAGGAAAGTCGGGACAAGTAGAGAAGGACGAGAAAAGAAAACCAGACACGTCATTAGGCTTGACCAACAGTCAGCTGAGTGCATCACCTAGGAAATCCACCCGACTCTTTTGTCTACTCTGATCTGCCCCAGCCAAGCAGCCCCTCCGCTAAAGGTGGACCTTGTGAACCGGCCACTTCGACGTACTTGGGCCAGGGCGCCGTGAGGCTGACCCCGCCAAGCGTTACACCCCCGCTTGTGAGAACTCGAGTGTACATGGCAGGGCCCGCATCCTCGGTGCCAGTGTGGGAGATCTGTGGGCGTGGGGACACAAGAACAAGTACTCATGCACGCGCCAGGGTCACCGGCGATCGCGCCCGGCTGAGGCACAGCGTTTGCCATAGAAGCCGATTCCCTGAGCTTAGAGGCGGTTGGTGTCTCTCTAGTTCGGTAGTGGCTTCAACGTTTCGCCATTCCAGCAAGGCACCCGGCCCAGCTCTTCATGGTGCCACCCCGCGACAAACAGCGATAGTTAATTGAAGCCACATGGCCCCCAAACTGTTTCCAAGACGAAGCCTGTTCTGGGTTCTGACACTTTTGTGCGTAATGGGTTTCTCGTGGATCCTCAACCAAGCCAAGGAGCCAGCCTTCGGCGGTGGGGAAACAGCACGAACTGGTAGAGGGTGCAAAGCCCCGGAGTGATTGCCTCGGAAGTCCGCAGGACCGCGGTTTCTGTGAGCAGAACCCGGAGATGCGGGTCCGCGGACCTCCGCGTGCGCGTCCTTGACCACCACCCGGGCGAGAGGTGTGGCGATTGATCCCAGGGGCGTCAGTTCCAACCAGTCCCTCTCTCCCGATCCCCCTTCAAAGCAGGAGCAAACCGGTTTAAAGGTTTCTTCCCCAATGCCCGAGCACACCGGCCCTCCCCGCCCCCACAAGCCCTTCTCCTGTGTTACCTAGAACACCGAAGGCGAACACCTGGAGCAGCCCCATGTCCAGTCCCTGCAGCCGAGGGGACACAGCCGGGGAGGGAGGGCGCGGTAGGGAAGCTGCCTGCCTTTTTTTCGTGTCTTCCTTTCTGGAGAGGTAGAGGGGGAGAAAGGCAAATGTTGAGAGAGAGGAGAGGGGTTCGTCCATTTTCTGCAGCTCCCACGGAAGCGGGGTGCTGGGCCCAGGAAGGGGTCAAGTCGTTCAGCTACTTTGTTCTCCTCAACCAGCTGGGCGAGTGCTCTAGCCGCTCCTGGCCGCCCACCGGCCCAAAGAAGGGAATTACAAAGTTTCGTCTTGGGAGGAACCGAGGGAGGCGCCTCTGCTC
>NC_022009.1:83100179-83110105 GCF_000317375.1 Microtus ochrogaster
GGGGGCTGAGGTCCGGGTCCCACCTCCCTAGGCGCCTCTTTTGTTTTAAGGCAGCGTCTGCGGTCGCCGTAGGGCTTTGGTGCTTCCAGTTCCCAGCGTGGGCTGGCGGGTCCACTCCTGGGCGCGCTTCCCCAGCAGTGCGCGTTCGGGAGGGATGCGTTGGGGCTGGTTCTCGAAGTAGGTGTGCAGAGCGGTAGGCAAAGGGGGCCGGTGGGACCTACCGCGGACTCCTACATTTACATTTGCAAGAAGTGAGTCACTAAGTGAGCCCAAGGCTAAGAACTCTCGCACCTAAGGCTGGGAGGAATGTGAGTTGGGTTAAGCCTTTAGAAAGAGGGTCTGCCTGCCAGGTTTTTAGGAACTTGAACTCCCATGAGCGTTGTCACCCGATATCTCAGGATGAAACAGCTAGAGCTTTGCGTGGGTGCTACATGTGTGGTGTCTTCATATTTCATAGGAAGGACATCATTAGCTGCTCATTTTTTTGCGTACGAATTTATTCAGGACATACCTACAATCTTTGTTATCCAGGGAGTCCTGGCTCTAAATTATCTGTCTGTTCAAATATACGCAAGGTTAGTAGCCCGCATCTTACCTGAACCCAGGTAAGTTCTTGATTTCCTTTTCCCACTTCAGGGTAGAAAGGTTGATACAGTCAGGAAGCTGGAGGTTTTTGATGAGACTCCCTTCTCCCATACTACAAAACAGAATCCTGCTAGTAACTTCACCGTTTGGAAAAGGCGAGTTGCCAGGAGGGCTCTCAGGAAACGTCTCCTAGCACTGTACGGTTAAGTGGAGGGTAAACAGAAGGTTCGCATTACTGAGGATTTGAAAGGGAAAAGATTGGGAAAGAGATTTTTCCAAATTTTCCTAAGATCCCAATTCAGTTGCCTTAAAATTGTCTTTAGTACTGCCCTGGATAAATGTTCCTGGAATGAGGGGAGCATAAGTCAGTTGTTAGGCCAGGCAGACTTGATTGTTTTCCAGCCATCTCAAGAAGGGATTCAGTGGCTGACTGGTCAGTTTTTAGCTTAGCTGCAATTAGATTGGGCCTGGGGAAGTTTATAATTATTAGACCATAGAATAAGCCGTTTTTCAAGTTTAGAAATGTGCATTAATTATTCACCAAATTAGCACTTACCCAACTGCAGTTTCTCCAGCCTCTCCAATGCTTGAGATCTTCTAGGGCTGGCTGCACACACAGCCTGCAGGGCACCGAGAGTGTACCGTGCTATTGAAAGGAGATCTATAGACATTAACAGAAAAGTAGTGCAAACCTCTTTTCTCCTTGATCAACTTACAGGGCTCTGAACCAAAGGTTTATATTAGCTTTTCATCTACCCCAGTTACAACTGCCATCCCATTCCGCTCCTCTTTTCTGAGACTGGTCTTTCCTGCAGGAGCAGACAAGTCCTCCTGGTCACCTGCCCCTGGTTAGTGTGCAAAGCATTTGCAAAGGATTAGTCCTGCCTTCAGCACTCTTCAAAAGACTGTTCTCCTGACCACCTCGCTTGTGCGTGGTGCATGTACAGCGTGGGGGACGGCTGTTGAGGTCTGGTTTCTTTCTCAGGTGTTCTCCATATTTATTGAGACAGTCTCTCGTTAAGTCTGAAGCTCACTGATCCTAACTCTAGGACACAATCTGAATGTTTCTTACTGGATTTGACACTTTTCCATTTCTCTTGGCCATCTCTGACCCCTTAACCATCAATGCTCCTAAAGGTTGTATCTTCATCATTTCTTTCCTCCACGCACGTTCATCCATATCCAGGGACTCCACCTCACCCCCTCTTCCCGAATTTACATCTGTCCCCAGTATCTGGTTCAGAATTTGCACCTAGTTTCTAACAGGCCACAAAGTTGTTCCTTTACTGGCAAATAGAAATATAAGCGCAAAACTGAGCTCATCTCTCCATCCACCCTTCGAGAACAAGATAAGTTATTTCTCATTTGGATCATCTGTGCTATGTGGTTCACCTCTTACCTCTAAACAGAAGCCCAGGCATGACCAGCAGGGCACCAACTTGTAATTCCTTTATTACTAATACTGACAGTGACAGCAGAGCACAGAGCTCTCCTGAATGTAACTGTATAAATCACATGTTAACGAAGCCAGCCCAGCTTTAAGTCATGGACACATCTCCTTCACTCACCCTCTCCTTTGGCCCAATTGTGAGGTCCTGTTATAATTTTTCTAGCTGTTAGCTGCCATGTCCCCCTTGGTGCTGTTCTTATTTCCAGATCCTCTCCAGTCAGCTCCTCCCAGTACTCACAGGAGTCTTCAGAGGTACAGCCTTGCTCATATTCTCTTCTTCAAAAGCTATAGAGCATATCTTGATGACTCCATTCAGGGGACCTCTGTAGTGACTTTGCTACATTTCCACAGAGCTTTTTACACACCTGTTCCCTCTTCCAGCACTATGTCTGATGCAGCATATGTGGTACAATGTTGTAACTATGTGCTTATGTGTTTATCTCTCCCGGGAGACAATGAGGCAAGGGCAAGTAAAACAGCCCCCGACACACACGCTGTCTAGCATACCACCAGGCCCATCACAGATGCTCAGTATACAGTTTTTTTTTTTTAATCAAAATGAAGAATAGTCTGTTTTTAAAACTTCCTTAATTCATATATGTCTACCTTCTAGTTTCCTACTATGAATTTGTTTCTAGGCAGAAAATATCACTGCCCACTTGAATTTGTGTTATGAATATTTCCAAATTTCACATGAACAAATTCTTGCAGCTCATTATATTTTATACAACTTTCTTGATTTCAAGAGGAGTGGACTTGTTAGTATGCCTGCTCAGGACTTTATTCTAGATGGCAACACATTCACTCACACTCACCTGCCCCCATCCCGGAGAGCTCTCTGATTTGGAATGGCAGGTGGGATTGCAAATTGTTGGCTATTTGTCTCCAAGAATATGGGACAGTTATCTCCTGGAGGCATTTATTATTTCCACTTGAAAAACTTCCGCCAAGAATCATTTTCAAGGTCATCTTCATCTCACAGTATTTAAATGCCAAGTATGTGTTTCATCTTACATTCTGATTAACAGTGAGGCATCAAGGACTTTGCATTCAAGACTTTGATCTTTAGGTCAGAAAACTAACTATTTACATAAGCTTGTTCTCCAGAAAAAAAATTAGATTTTTTTTTTTACTGCTTTTAAAATTAGATTGGACTGTATTTCTAGAGATTCAGAAATGATGTCTCTTTCACACACACTAAAGTTCTTAGGTTTTTTGTGTCTGCTTTGAGAAAAAATATGAACAATCACACTTCTTTGGTTAAGGAGAAAAATAACCGACACCGCCTGACTTAGTTAATTTCAGGAATACAAAATTTCATATACAAACCAATTCTTCTTGTATATTGTAGTTCTTACAAGTTTCTTGGTTTCTAAACATGTTACAGGTTTGGGAGGCAACAGTCAGATGTCACAGATCCCTTTGTGCATAGCCCTTCTTTGTGTATACCCCTTGAGGTGTTTTGAATGAGAATGTCTTCCATAGGCTTAAGTATTTGGATATTTGGTCCCCAGTTGATAGCAGAGTTTGGGGAGGTTTAGGAAGTATGGCCTTGCTGGAGGAAATATGTCACTAGAGATTTCATAGCCCATTTCCAGTTCCCTCTCTCTGCTTTCTGATTGGTTATGAAGGTGAGATCTCTCAGCTTCCTGCTCCTAATGTGTTGTCTATATTTGTTACATACTCTCGCTTCATGACATACTCTTATTCCTCTGGAATCCTAAGCCAAAATAAACCCTTTCTTCTGTAGGTTGCCTTGGCAATGGTGTTTTATCACAGCAACAGAACAGTGACTACTATGTCTCCATTATACCATGCAGATCATTACTCCCCTGTTTTTACAAAATGGCCTTTTCTCTAGGAACTCTTTGAAGGCAGAGTCTCTATTTTGTTCAACATTGTATTCCCATCAAGGAAGGGTTTCTAGAATATTATAGATATTGAGTATCATTTGTTGGATGAATAAATAAATTGAATAGCCTTTCTTTCACTGTTTAGAGATCACACAGGGACATTACTGTCATCCTCCAACATACAGAAAGTGTAGACAAGAGTCATTGGCACACAGCGCCTCAAACTTTATAACAGAAGTTGTCATGTGTGCTTGTGGGTTTTTTTTGTTTTTTGTTTTTTTCTTTTCTTTTTTTTTGTTTTTTTTTGTTTGTTTGTTTTTGATAAAGTCTCTCTTCCTCTGGTAACTTCTCTTAGATTGCCTTGAGAAATTAGTCCTCTTTGTTTCGGCCCAGATGTTACAGTAGTGTTTAGTCATTACCCTTCTCCATTCTTCCAGGGATTGGTTCAGGCATGGTTGTGAAACTCACGTTTTCCAGGTACAGTAACTCTGAGATTTTGTTTGTGTGAACTCCTAGGAAGAAGTTCTCTCTTAGTTCCCATAACTTAGAGTTTTATAGCTGCCAGCCTGCAATGATGAAAATTCCTTGAGCTTAGTGAACAATGAAGACAGCAGAAGGTATATCTTCTTTCCTAAGAAAAATATTTATTTATCTTTTATGTGCATTGGTGTTTGGCCTGCATGTATATCTGTGTGAGGGTATTGGATCCTCTGGAACTAGGGTTACAGACAGATGTGAGCTGCCATGTGGGTGTTGTGAATTGAACCTGGGTCCTCTGGAAGAGTAGTCAATTCTCTTAACTGCTGAGCCACTTCCCCAAGCACCAGACGGTGTATCTTAAGGTCTACCTTGAGGTGTCTTGATGAGGTTGTACCTGAAGTCAGATTCTTCCTTTAGCTGGTTAGTATTTTTGGATGTGTAGCATGAGTGAGGAATAAATTCTTTTACTGCAGCGAAGCACAGTTTATACTGTCTGAAGCTGTCAAGACTTTATTAACATTTCCTTACAAATGGCTATCCATCCACAGAGCATTACAAAAGAGGTTTCTCAATTAAGAGCCCCCAAGTCTGTAATAGAATGCTTTAAGGCAGTCATTGAAGTGGGCATTTAGAGATTATCAAAGCTTTTTAGGCTTTCGCAAATCTGCACATCCCATTGCATTTCACTTCCCATGAAGATGACAAGATCCAGTTGGGAGTAACTTGATTTTTTTCTTTTCTTTTCAGATCAATTGATTGGTGCGTCTGTGTGAGTGAATGTGTGTTGTGGGAAGATCTTTCTGTACCCTGAGAGTATGTATTTCTCTTATTGGTTAATAATAAAAGCTGTTTGACCAAAAGGTAGGCAGGATAAAGTTAGGCAGAATGACTTAACTGAGAACTCAGAGGTGCAGGGGCAGAGTCAATAGAGACTGGGTCCTCTGGAAGAGTTCACTGTTTACTGTTTGTTTATGGATTTGGGCACCTGGTTGCTCAGTTGGTTCTTTAAAAACAAGTCATAGAGACTGATGCTTGAAGTGGGGCTAGATAGCTGTAGGAAGCTTTTTAAAGAAAAATTTAAAAAGTAGATTCATAAGGATTAACATAAATAGAGCCAGCTAAACACTTAAGATATGACTATAGCCATCAACCCCAGCTCCATGTTCTCTGAATTCTATCTTTGCTTTTATTCATAAGTGACTCACCATGTTTACTGAAAAGCACCCTTAGAAGATTGAACGAGCAGCTGAGTATTAGCTCTGTGGTGAATGCTTAGTTTTACAGAGGAAAGCAACTTAAAACAATCCACCTAAATTTTTATTTTTAAAGGTAGATTCCAAAAGTTTAATTTGGGTTGATGGGACCAGCCTTTCCCAGTCTGTAAGATTCTAAAACCCATAAAAGCCAGAGGATAAAGTGCCAACTGTCCTTATTCCCATACGTACAGTTTTAATTTTTTACTTTTTTTTTTTTTTAAATCCAGACTCTGCCATTATTTGAAAGGTCAAAGCCAGGTTTTCCAGGAGCACCTGAATTCTCCTCTCACTCCCCACAGCCCCAAGAGCACAGGGTGAGTCTTAAGGAATGCAAACAGACTTTAAAAAGAAAAACAAAAACCATTGGCTTAAACTAGTTGGGTTCAGGGCATGCCTTTGTACCAGAGACTAAAAGAGACAGGTTTGTAGATTAGACTGCCGTAGAGTTCTGGGTTGTTAATTATTACCTGGGGCCATTCAGGAACTGGGTTTCATTAGCAAGCTGAACACTCTGCTAACTATTTGCAGCTTATAGCAGAACAGATTCTAATTCCCAGTCCAGTACTTGTTCCCTGGAAAAACAAGATCTTTGCCCTGAGTGTGTTTCTGAAATGATGGCAATGTTAGAAGAAGCTATGTCCTTTTCTTAGGCATCGGCAGTCCTGTCCCACCTTCACCATAATGCCTTTGGCCTTCCAGGTGAGTTAAGACTCTAACCACAGTTCACTTGAAAGAAAGGGCTCTTGCTCTGGAAAGAGCATTTATTTCATCACAGATGCCCTGCTGGTTCCTGCTCAGACTGCTAATCAAATCGAGGTGGGAGGCCATCCACCCTGAGCCCAGTGGTCCATTTTTATCACATTAGAAAACAGTCACGCCTATGTCTCACTCCAGAATTAGGTGCTGTATAAAAATTGGCCTTCTTCTAACCCAGGATGATCGAGGGAATGCTGGTTCTTTTCACCTTAGTTAAGAAAATGCCTCCACTCCAGTGAGGGTCTAAGACTCCATGATTCTAACTAGTCCTGTTAAGATATCATGAAGTAGGATGTCTAATAAGTGTGATGCCCAATAGTAGGTTTCTCTGCTGACTCAGTAAGCCAGATCAAGCCAAATTAAAAAGAAAGAGGCCAGGATTATTCTGAGCAAAGCAACTCCCAGGTGACTCCTCCAGCCCCCAGAGATGGAGCCTGGGAAAGGGGTAGAAAAAAAATCACATGGCCGATCTAAAGGAGGGAGCTTAAATACTGTGTAGGCACAGGGTGATGATGTATCTGCCACAAGCTGGGTTTGTGCCCAATTATAATACTTTAGGCAGGGATTGGGCAGCTGGCAGCTTTAGGGAAGAATGCAGAACTGGGCTTTCTGGCTGTTTTTCTGAGAGGGTGGGGTGTGGAGAAAGAGAAATGGGGCTGAGCTGGAGATTCCGGGTGAACAATGCCTATAATCCAGTCATCTACAAAGAGGTACTTCGCACTAGTGGTGATGTTACTTCTATTTGGCTGACCTTTAGCTTTGGATGCTCTGCCTACCTGGTTAGTTACCGTAAGTCCACCAGTGGCACAGCTGTCATTCCTCAGTAGTCATTTCTTCAGCGCCCTTTATATGCTAAACATCGCATACAGTGACAAATGGTCTACTTATAAGGAAGATCAGATTGACTGAAGAAATTGCTCAGTGGCTAAGAAAGACCAGACCTACATTGGTGTATATATTATTGCCAAAATAAACAACAGCTCAATTTAAGATGACGAGAAAGCCATTTTTCCAATGGTGCATTTAAAATGTAGGATTTTGTGCACATTAGGCAAAGACACTACTAGTAAATGACATGTCCCTTTTATTTCTAAAAATGAAATATATATTTATATTAAAACACGATAATAAAAGAGAAAAATGATTATGCTTCGCCTGTTTTTAAATTTTTCTTATATTTTATTCTTCTCTCATACATTACATTGTGATCACAATTTCCCCACCAGATTCTTCTTCTCCCATCCATCCCCTCTCCCTGAGATATACCCTCTCTCCTCTCAGAAAAGAGCAGGCCTTCCAAGAACATCAACCAAACATGGCATAATATGCTACAATAACACCAGACACAAACCATTACATGAGGATTGGACAAGGTGACCCAGTAGGAAGAAAAGGATCCCACAAGTAGACAAAAGAGTTAGAGACACACTTGCTCCAAATTTTAGGAATCCCACAAGAACGCCAAGCTACTTAGCCATAACATATATATGCAGAGGACCTAAGTCAGAGCCATCCAGGCTCTCTGATCTCTGAGAGCCTCCTAGAGTTCCTATCAGTTGATTCTGTGGACTGTGGTCTCATGGTGTCCTTGGTCCGTCTGTTTCTCCTAGCCTTCCTCTCCTTCCTCTGTAGGATTCCCCAAGCTCTGCCCAATGTTTTTGGCTATGGGATTCTGCATCTGTTCCCATCACTTGCTAGATGAAGACTCTCTATAACTGGAAGTTTTTCTGTCCTGCCCATCCCCACAGCTGTTTCTAAATAACCACTCAGAGTCTTAATATTACTTATAAATATTTGGTTGATGGCTCAGGGTTATTACTAGCTAACTCTTACATTAAAATTAACCCCTTTCTATTAATCTGTGTATTGCCATGGGCCATTTTTTATGATTTTTAAAGAATGCTTACAAGTCCCAGGCAGCAGTAGGCAGGCAGTGGGCTCTGGGAGCTGCAAGATCCCTGGTGGTTTACGAGTGGTGGCTCATCCTGGGCGGGCTGGTCCTGCCATGCGGCGGGGAGAGCCACCCAAGCGGGCGAGTGTGAACAGGCGGCAGGTAAAAGGCACATAGACACAGTAAATAGGCATAAAACTGAACATTTATTACTTAAAGGAAGGAGGGAGGGAGAGAGACAGACAGAGAGACAGAGACAGAGAGACAGAGAGAGAGAAGAGAGACAGAGACAGAGAGGCACACGTGCACACGCCAAGAGGGGACAGTAAGAGAGAGAATCCAAGATGGCAAGGCAGGGGTGCGGTGGGGGGTCGCTGGGGGAGTGGGCATGGCTTTCCCCTTAAAGGGCCAAAAGAATAACAGCCATGATGTTATCTCATTTTCTACATGACTTGCTTCCTAGGTGGCTGGCTGTTATCTTCCAAACTCTGCCCTTCTTCTCCTGTATCTTTGCTTGGATTTCCTGCCTGACTCTATCCTGCCTTGTCATAGGCCAAAAAAGCTTTATTTATCAACCAATGAGAGCATCACATATTAACAGTGTACAGAAAGACATCCCACAGCTAGACTCTGATCTTTTCTATGATGATTCTACTAGTTTCGGGTCCCAGAACACCCCGAGGATAGGAAAAACTGTAGACTGAAGATTCTGTGGCTGGGTTGGTGTTCCAGTCCCTCCACTTGAGACCTTGACTGTTCACAGAAGATGGCCTTTTCAGACTCTGTGTCCAATATTACTTGGAGTCTTTGCTAGGATTACGAGTTTCCATTGGAGGAGGTTTCCACCTTGCCCCTGAATTGCCCCCTAATTCCAGTCATTTCTCCCTAAATTTTCTCCCACTTATCAGATCCCTCCTTTTTCCAACCCCATCCTCCCCCAGTTCACCTGCAATATCTATTATATTTCCCCTTCCTAGGGAGATCCTTGAGTTCCTCCTTAAACACTTCTTGTTACTTAGCCTCCCCAGGTCTGTGGACCATAGCATGATTATCTTTAACTAATATCCATTTATAAGTGAGTACATACCATGTTTGTCTTTTCTAAGTCTGGATTACCTCACTCAGAATGATTTTTTTTTCTAGTTCCATCCATTTGCCTGGAAAATTTCATGTTGTAATTGTTTTTTAACAGCTGAGAAATATTCCATTGTGTAAATGTACATTTTATTTATCCATTGTCCAGCTGAGGACATCTAGATTATTTCTGATTTCTGACTTTTAAGAAAAATTTTAAAAATTTTATATGCATTTTTGTTTTTGCATATATATCTATATGTAACTCTACAAGAGTTACATATAGTTGTTAGATACTATGTGGGTACTGGGAATTGAACCCAGTTCCTCTGAAAGAGCAATCAGTGCTCTTAGCTGCTAAGTCATCTCTCCAGCTCCCCGGTTTCTGACTAGTATGAATAAAGCAGCTTTGAACATAGTTGAGCAAGTGTCCTTGTGATAGGGTGGAGAAACCTTTGAGTATATGCTCAGGAGTTGTAGAGCTGGGTCTTGAGTTAGACTGCTTCACTTTATTGATTTCCAAAGTGGCTGTACAAGTTTGCATTCCTACCAGCAGTAGAGGAGTGTTCCACATCCTTGCC
>NC_022009.1:83114080-83115809 GCF_000317375.1 Microtus ochrogaster
CACGGAGAAAGAAGTTAGAAAAGTTATACAAAGATAGAGAAAGATAAAAACCCAGAAACAAAGGGTAGAAAGGATAATTTAAGTTTAGAAAAGCTGGTAAGAAACAAGTCAAGCTAAGGCTGGGCATTCATAACTAAGAATAAGCCTCCGTGTGTGATTTATTTAGGAGTCCCCCTCCCAAAAAAAACATAAGGAATAAAACATTGCACAACAAGAGTGTTTGCTTCTTTTTGTTCTAGAGCTTTCTTTCAGGTGTGCTGTTAAGTTGCTAGTATGAGATCTCTCCGAATTCTTTGTGAAGGCACTTAAGTGCTATGAACTTCCTCTTACCACAGCTTTCGTTGTGTCCCATAAGACTGGGTATGTTGTGCATTCATTTTCACTGGATTCTAGGAAGTCTTTAATTTCTTTATTTGCTCCTTGGCCCTGTGATCATTTAATATGGAGTTGTTTAGTTTCCATGAGTTTCTGGCTTTCTGTTGTTGAAATTCAGCTTTAATTCATGGTGGTTTAATAGGATACAGCAGGTTATTTCAGTTTTCTTGTGTCTGTTGAGACTTGCTTTGTGACTGAGTTTGTGGTCGATTTTGGAAAATGTTCCATGAGGTGCTGAGAAGAAGGTATATTCTCTTGAGTTTAGGTGAAATGTTCTGTAGATATGCTAGGTCCATTTAATTCATGATGTCTGTTAACTCCATTATTTTTCTGTTTGGTTTTTGTCTGGATGACCTGTCCGTTGGTGAGAGTGGGATATTGAAGTCTCCCACTATTAATGTGTGAGGTTCAATGGGTAAATGCTTCTTTTACAAATGTGGGTGCCCTTGCTTTTGGGGCATTGATGTTAAGAATTGAAATGTCATCTTTGTGGATATTTTCCTTGATGAGTATGAAGTATTTTTACTCATCTCTTTTGATTAATTTTAGTTTGAAATTTATTTTCTTGACTGTTAGAATAGCTACTTCTTGGGTTCATTTGTTTGGAATATCTTTTTCCAGCCCTCTGCTCTGACATAATGTCTGTCTTTGATGTTGAAGTATGTTCCTTGCACCAGTGATTGTTAATTCCAGTTATTTAGTTGTCATTATTGGTGGTTGTTTTTGTTTTGTTTTTGTTTTGTTTTGTTTTGTTTTGTTTGTGTGTGTGTGGTTTCCCTTCTTTGGGTTTTGCTGATGTGAGATTATTTCCTGTGTTTTCTTGGGTATAGTTAATTTCTTTGGGTTGGAGTTTCTTTCTAGTACCTTCTGTAGTACTGGATTTATAGATATTGTTTAAATTTGAGTTTGTCATTAAATATCTTGTTCTCTTCATCTATAGTGATTGAAAGTTTTGCTGGGTATAGTAGTCTGGGCTGGCTTCTGTGGTCTCTTAGAGTCTGCACGATATCTGTAGAGACCCTTTTGGATTTGAGTCTTTATTGAGAAGATGGGTGTGATTCTAATAGGTCTGCATTTATATGCTACTTGGCTTTTTTCCCTTGCCACTTATAATATTCTTTCTTTGTTCTGTGTGTTAAGTGTTATGTGGCAAAGGGATTTTCCTTTCTGGTCCAATCTATTTGGCGTTCTCTAAGCTTCTTGTACCTTTATAGGCATGCCCTTCTTAAGGCTACAAAATTTTCTTCTGTTTTTTGTTAAACATATTTTCTGGGTTTCTAGGTTTGGTCTTTTCACAGTGGCCCAGATTGCTTGGATGTTTTGTGATAGAAATTTTTATATTTAATAATTTTTT
>NC_022009.1:83116629-83121957 GCF_000317375.1 Microtus ochrogaster
GTTGGAATATTCAGGTCTTACTGTTGTAGGGTAGCTGGACTCTGGTGGTACCAATTTTGTATTCTTTTTACACTGCCATTTAGGCATCTGGGTTTGGAATGATTATAGGTCTAGATGCTGCTTTCTGAGTTTGTCTTTGTTGGATGGGCATTTTGCTCCTTAGTTTCTGGTGGAGACTGGCATTACCTCTGATCCAGTAGAAAGTCTTTGTCCAATTTGGGGGCTGAACTTCTGGCCGCTAGCTCGGCCTTTGGTATAGCAGGGGTTCTCTCCCAGAGTTGGGGATGGGATACAGTGATGAGGAGGGGAGTGGGGATTGTGGGCACTGAGTGATTGGAGTTCTGCTGGTGTGCTGCCTATCTGTGGTTCTGGTGGCAGATGTGGTCTCTGGTTCCACAGGGAGTCTCTGAAGTTCACCTGTTTTTCTGGTTTATTGGCCTGCACCTGTTCTTCTGACTGCTGTGGTCTGCACTCGAGCAAAGGAAAACCATCCAAGAAGAGGGCAGGGGTCTGGTAGTCAGGTGAACAGTGAGGTGAAGTGGGGTGGGTGGAATGGGTCTTTGGGAACCTAATGAGGGGGGTGGTTCAGAAGGCAAGCAGGTTCCTGTTCTTTTGACTCTGTAGTTTTGTTTTTAAGCAAGGAGAATGTGCTTGTCTGAACTGGTAAAATCAGAGGAAAATTCTAACGAGAAAGTTTGTTTTGAAATAAAATATTTGTTATACTTTGAAGAAAGTGCTAAGCTGCAGTTCTTTCTTTGAAATACAAAACCAAAGGCCCATGGAATTCAAATGCACCAGTCATTCATGAGAAGCGTCCTCACATCCATATGCCTCAGTTTTCTTATCTGTGAAACAGTACAAAGTTTAGACTCCTTTATCAGTATTTGGGCAATTGAAATCTGATACATTCTCCCTCTATCAGCCTTCTTTCTTGCCAAGCCTGTTTTTTCTTATTACACAGCCAGTTTAGCACTGGTGGCTGTTCACATGTAGAACCTTTTCAGTCCTACCCTGAAGTAAGGACTAGGTCACATGCTAATTGGAGAGAAACTTTCTGGACAGTTCTAGAATAGATGAACCATAAATCCAGGCATCGTAACCTCTGGTTCTCACTGTTGTGTCTCTAGCACTAGTGCAGAGCACAGCACACTATAACTGTGCAGTGAGTGTCCGCTAACTTAACAAGAATTGTATGAATACTGTTTTTCTGTTATATTTTAAGTGCTCTGGGAACATCTTAGAATTGCCAGTATATATGCATATCTGACAAATGTTCATCAGGTAATTGTTGAGACCATTCAGGGAGAGGAACTCAATAACTGGGACTATACCCACTGAGCTTTTGGAGAAGTCATTGACAGATGAAGATGAGTCTTTCACCAGAATACATCATGTGTAATACACATGAGCACCTTTAAAATGCATAGAGCATATTCACTTTTTGTAGTAGGATATACAAAAGATGAGTAGTTTGCTCTGATTTAGATGTATGGAATACTAATGTTTAAACTCTGAATTCAACATAAATTTGTACAGTGACAAAGGTACTGTAATGAAGGAAGTATAATCTCTGTGAAGGCTACTGAGAAGTAACCCAATTAGAGCTCAAGTGTTGACAGTTCAATGACAAGTTACTGTCCCCAGGCATTAGCTGCTCTATCTGTACCAAGGTACACGAGGACAATAGTGTAAACAGTTATCAACAAGATTAAACTATGCTTCTCTGGAAGACAATCTGAAATGCATATTAATTTTAAATACTCCAGACCTGATTAGGAAAATGCACCAGATTATGCATACAATATTATTTCAGTGCAGAAAAACTGGAAATAATACAAAATATCTATCCCTAAGGACTCATATAAAATAACCAAGTAATAGTATACTTAACAGTTGCCTGGAATTATGGAACCTGATTCTTTAAGAGGAGAAACAGCTTCCAATTGTGGAAAATCCTTAATTCATAGTGGAATAAAAACAACCACTCACGGTGTCTTTAGAGTTTCTATTGCTGTGAAGAGACCCTTGAATCAGAGACTGTTAGAGACTAGACCTGACCTTCAGCTAAGGTATATTGCACAGGTGAGCAGTCTTGAGGTTATAGACTTAGTACTATAGTTAGGAATTTAGAGTGTGAACCTTGTGTGATGACCCTTCGCATAATAAAATATAACTTTTGTTATACTAACTATGCACCTTCTTGCTCCCAACACAGTCAAAATATAGAAAATTTTGTTTAGAGCAGAGACAGGTTTTTCTCCTGCTCAAGAAATGTGTTAATGTATATTCAGATCTTTCATATTGTTTGTATATTACTATTGCTCCCCAAAGTGGGTTAATAGATTTTCTGTTTTCTTAAGGAAATAGTGTTTAGAAACATCTATACATTTTTATACATTTGCTCTATAACCATGTGAACAGTAGAAGAATACAGCCAAGATGTTTATCTAAACATAATTATTCTAAATATCTGGGGCTAGTGATGTAACTCAGTGATAGAACACTTGCTTGGCATACACTAGGCATTGGTTTCAATCCCCAACATAACAAAGCATATATACACACAAAACACCCAAACTATGTTAATTAGAATATCTAAAGAGATTGATATTCTGCCGGGGACAGCCTCTACAAAAATACCGCTCACCATAGTAGGGGCATTGGGATTTAGAAATATTAGTAAAGAATACAAAGACATGAAAATAATAAGACAGAAAAACAGAATAGTACCAGGAGGGAGTTCCAGTGAATACCAAAATCACCCGTGTTTAATTTCCAATTGCTTAAAATACCACTGACCCCCCCCCTTTTGTGGGGGGGTGGAAGCCAATGTTATCTCCTTAAAGGAACCAGAACCTTAGTTGGATCCTTAGACTTTTGTTTGAGGTAAACAAATATCTACTCTCTATTCCTGAAAAACAAGGTCTGGCTATTAGCCACACTTGTTGACGATAACCTTGAGAGAGCAGAACTCTCTGACCTAGATTTAGGTGGAACCTTTGCTTGAGGTAAAAACACAATAACCTTGAAGGATTAGAGGTAAGTTCCAACTCTCTGACCTCTGGTCGACGAGGAAATAGGCTCACATTTTTGGGTCTCCACAACATTCTAATACTGACTTATGAGCAATGTTAGCTTCCTGTTCCCAGTGAAAGCAGCTGTATTGTTAGTCCTGACTACTCCATCTTTTCCATTCATGCTTTGCCGTCTTTAAATGAGTCACAGTGCAGCAAGGCTGACGCGAAGCTGAACCTGGACGTCGTAAAGATCCCCATCTGTTTATCTCTAGATGCAGAATGTTTATACAGCTTCCCTAAGCTTTGAGGTTTTTCCCATGGCGCGAATCTCTGGAATTCCCAAACACTGGCTTTGTCAGATTTACAGGCTCCCATGTAATTTCTATTTCTAATTCTTTCCAGAAAGTTCACAAGAAAGGGTTATCTTTAATTGGCTCAGTAAACTGAGGCTCAAGAG
The DNA here is from genome assembly GCF_000317375.1 of Microtus ochrogaster. NCBI lineage: Eukaryota > Metazoa > Chordata > Mammalia > Rodentia > Cricetidae > Microtus > Microtus ochrogaster. Next base: position 83,120,104 of record NC_022009.1, read on the forward strand.
TTAGATTCTTTCACAGAGTCATAATCTGGACTCCTGTTTGGGTTTTTGAAAAGTCCTAGAGACTTGTGGTATATGATACAGAGCTACTGTCTTTTCTGTTTGCTTGTTTGCTTGCTTGTTTTTCAAAATAGGATTTCTCTATGTGGCTCTGGCTGTCCTGAAACTTGTTTTGTAGTCCATGCTGGCCTCAAACTCACAGAGATTTGCCTGCCTCTGCCTCCTGAGTGCTGGGAGTAAAGGCATGCACCACCTTGCCCACTTTGAGTCACTGTGGTGTGGAAAGTCCTTCTGTATATGTGTTGTGTTTATTGCTTAATGAATAAAGAAGCTGCTTTTGGCCAATGGCTTAACAGAATATAGACAGGCTGGAAAAGATATATATAAAGAGTAGGCAGAGTCAGAGAGACACCATGGAGTCCCAGAGGAAAAAGACATGAGCTGTCAGTCGGAACTTTGCCAGTAGGCCACGAACCTCATGGTAAAATATAAAATAATGGAAATGGATTAATTCTAGATGTAAGAGCTAGCCAATAAAGATTTAGAGCTAATAGACCAAGCAGTGATTTAATTAATACAGTTTTTGTGTGATTATTTCCAGTCTGGGAAGCCAGAAATAAACAAGTGGCCTCTTACAACATCACTGTTATAAACCAAGTGTCTTTCTTGTAATCATGCGTGTGTAAATGTGTGTGTGCATAGTTTTCCTGCAAAATCAAAGTTTATTGAATCATTATATTCTGTAACATAAAATTTGATACCTGTAATTTTGCTCTCTTTATTATTTTTAAATGGAAGCCCATTTTTTAAAACATAATGGAATGTTTTGAGGAATCTTAAAATAATCTCATTAAATGTATTTAATAGCTTAAACTGTATGTATATTTGCTCAGCTGCCTATTCACAAAAGACATACTGATCTCAAAAGACTATACAATTTTATTCAATTACATTCCAAAAATAAAGCATTTCTATTTGGTTAACTGATGTGCTAGTTTTCTTTTTTTGAGAATTACTTTCTGTGGGAGCTGGAGAGATGTCTCAGCGGTAAAGAGTGCTTGCCACTCTTGAGAGGAACTGGGTTTGGTTTCCAGCTGCCATGTCAGGTGTCTCACAAACACCTATAACTTCAGTTCCAGGGTATTCAGTGTCCTCTTCTAACCTCTGTGGGTACACACATGCACACGCATGCACACATGCAAATAATTCAAATTATAATATAATTACTTTCTGCTAAATTCCTCATATGTTCAAAATATTTAACTTACAACATTTGTCATTTACATAAAGGAATTAGCAACTTTAGGAAAATCTTACAAGTACATGCAAATGTAAGTACATGCCTTTATATATGTTCTGTAATTTTCTTTTGCTTAGCCACATTGGGGCAATCTGCTTTTGGATGGAAGCTGCTGGGATGGGAAGGAAAAGCTATCTATCCTTTTGGCTCAATAAACTCAACCCAGGAAATACAGCTGGTGCCTGTCTGAGGCCATGACCTTCCTCAGGGACAACTCACCCTAATTTATGGTCAAGTGAACTGGAAAATAGCAACAGTGTGTTTAACTTAACATGCTGAGCTCTGGAGGATGATTCAGTGCTAAGGGAAGAAGTTAGATCTGGGAGGCAAAAGGAAAAAAGAGCAAGAGTGAGGAGTTGTGTGTACTTGGTTGATAAACTAGGGGAGTTTCAAGAAAAACCACTGCAGTTATTATGTCAACATCATCATTATCATTGTGCTTGTGTATAGTATATGCACGGTTGTATGCACTGAGCCTAGGATCTGCACATTCTGGGCAAGTGCACTGAGTTACGTCTCCAGCCAAGAGAAAGGATATTTTCAAATTTTATCTATGT
>NC_022009.1:83122062-83125052 GCF_000317375.1 Microtus ochrogaster
TCTATCTATCTATCTATCTATCTATCTATCTATCTATCTATCTATCTATCCATCTACCTACCTACCTTCTCTTTATTTTTGCAGTGCTGGGAGCTGAACCGAAGGCTGGTGCTAGGGAAATGTTCTAACAATGAGCTATATTCTGAGCCCTAAAAGAGAAGATTTTTATGGCTTCTGTAAGTCATAGCTTCTTAAATTGTGGGTTTCAACCATATATAGGTCATGTAACTGAATGTTGCCATCACTGAGGCTTGTTCTGAATATGCAGCAGGAGCAGTTTACACTGCAAGGTCAAGGAATGCTCTCTGGAAAACCTTGATAGAGTGCAGATTGATGCGCATCTCAAATTGCAGTGTTTGTTGTTTTTGTTTTTTCTATATGTACAGATTTTCTCACATATATTTATGTGTGACATATTAACATTCATGCTACAGCACACATATAGAGGTCAAAGGACAATTTTTACAATTCAGTTCTCTTTTGCTACCATGTGGGATCCAGGGGTCCAACTCAGGTAGTCAAGCTTGGCAGCTTTACAGGCTGAGCCACCTCCACAGCCCCATGCATAAATCTTTCATCTCTAAAGAAACATAATGGTTTAATTATAGAAATAAAGACCTTTGCCATTTTCGTTACTCACTCGTTAGCATGTGAATATTGACTTGTTCATATTTGAATTGTATTTCTTAGAATATTTGATTTTACCAATTGCTATTTGATTTGCTGCCTTAGATTTTACAGAATGTCTTTAACTGAATTTTGGCTTGAGGATCAAGACAGAATTTGCAATAATTTTGAAATGTTTTTAATCACACACTTGTCATTTTTATACTATGAATTTGTGAAAAGTGATATTTTCAACATTGATGATTATAAATAAAAATACTGATCAACTCTGAAAAATGTTGATGATTTTCTATACCCTGTAGTAGCAAATGCTCAGCCAGCATTCAGCATTTTTCTTGTGTATGGATATGTATGTAAGTGTATGTGGCATGTGTGTTGGTGTGCATTTGCCACAGTGCATATGCAGAGATCAGAGGACATCCTCACCTTCCACCTTGTTTGAGACAGGGCCTCTCTTGTTCATTGCTGTGTTCACCAGGCTAGCTGAGTCCTCATGACAGGGTGTGCTTGAGTTGTAGATGCTTGCATTGCTATGGTTAGATTTCTTTGTGGATTCTGCAGATCCAAACTGGTTCTGTCAAGCCTGAGTGGCTAGTACTTTAACCACTAACCTATCCCTCAAGCTCCCATTTAATTCTTTATGCAATTTTGTTAGTGTACAAATTTGTCTTTTATCTCCAATAAATAGTAAAATGATATGTATATGAAATTTTTTTTAATTTGAACTTTTAAAATTTATTATCAGTAAATGTTTAATTTTTATAGCTATTTTATAGAGCTATATTCCTAGGGTTGTGTAAAAATTTCTTTGACACAAGGGTCATGAAGGCAAACAGTTTAAGAATTTTGTTATAAGGAATTCTAGTTATTGAGGTGGGGATTTTTTTTTTGTCTTAAGCACATATTTATTCCCATTTGACACACTGTCTCTGAATGCTGCGATAAAGATCTTAATAGTTTTCGGTGTAAACTGTTAGAGCCCTGGATCATGTGACAAACCAGTTTCTTGTGACAATTGAACGTATTTTTGTTCATTGATGGTCTGAGCCTGGCTGCATCAATTTGAGGTCAATTTCTCGAAGTGATTACCATTGCTTTAGAATACTCTGTGCTAGGCTAACTTCTGTGGGGGACAAAGAAAACGTGACTGAACGTGACTGAACGCACAGCCTGTGTTGTCCTGGAACTTACTATCTGCTAACCCAGATAAGGCACATCAGGCAGCTGACAATGGAGAGGTTTAGAGGCTCTAGTTGAGCTATTGAATGTAGTGGCTGGGGTTCTCCAGGGCTTTTTCTGTGAGGCAGGTTCATTAGGCTGGAGAGATAGAGAGAAAGACTACAAGAACAATCCTATCAGAGAGGCTCCTGCTCTGGGAGTGAGTTTAACAATGTAATAGTCACGAGGACTGAGGATTTCCAGGATCCTCATTCTCCCCAATCCTATCACACGAATTATCTCAGCTACCCTTGGCAAGGGGACTAGACCTGAAAGGTAGAATTTTCCAGCTGAAGGAAATGCAAGTCACAAGGTCAGGGACAGGATTTGTTGGTCCTCCATCCACTGAAGCAGGGAAGACAGGACTGTTGCACTGGGCTGAGGAGGATTTGAGGCCCCTAATGCCCCAAAGAGACTCATGAAGATGTGGCTCTGACTGGTAAAGAGAACAAATGTGTTTTCTTCTCCACAGTCTTGCTTTCTGCCAAAGAAGGCTGATCTGCTTGGGAAGATCAGACTATAAAAGACTCAACAAGAGAGAGTGACTTGACCCCTGTGTAATTGTGCACCAAAAACCCCAGCTGAGTTATCACAGCTGGCTGCATTCACTCAAAGAGAAATGTGGAAGAAACCTAGACCATCCTTGTACTGTGAGAATCTTCTGTATGTTCGTAGAGCCTGCAGAAGCTCAGGATTTGGGCTGGTTTGGGGGCAACATTTCAGTCAGTAAAATGTGCTTGTCATGCAAACATGAGGACTGAGCTTGATCCCTACACATCACAATAATGATTCTACCTGGTTCATAATGATGTCATCAAACTGATAAACACCACTCAAGGGTCGGCTAAAAACTGCTCCAGGGATGGTCCATCTTCTTACAATACTCTAGCCAGAACTTATCCACTACTCAGAGACTGTCTACAAATATTACATATAGTCCTCTTGAGATTTAATCATTGTTTTAGTTTTTTACAGATCCCATAGAGATATTTTTGCCCTCTAAAAAGCAGGAAGCAATTCCAAGAAAACGATGTTCCCTCACCCAACAGATTTTGTTTTTTCAGGCTTATGGATAATTGTCATCTGTTAAGGGTTTGAAGTGGAACATGAAGTTTAGACTTGGAAGCCTCTTTTGGAAAAAAAAA
>NC_022009.1:83126762-83127464 GCF_000317375.1 Microtus ochrogaster
ATAGTCCTTGTTGTAGAGAAGTTTTCATCAGTTCTGTAGGAGCCACAGAAAAACAGATTCTGCAGTTTCCCTTAGTCACCTACATTCTAACAATTTTCATAGTTATTTTTAGCATCAAAACCATTTGTTGAATTTTTAAGTCCCACTTTTATGAGTCAGTCCTTAGGAGACATGACTCCAGTTGTCTTCCTTTCTATGTCTACGTGGGCACATATTAATGTGGAGCCAAACTGTCGTAGACAATCCCACTGAAGGACTGCATTCCCACACGGAAGTGGTGTGCTCTGTTACAAATCCTACATACAAAACAGCAACAACAGCAAACAGACAACAAAAAACATGGAGATTGTGAAACCATAGACTTGCTGAGCATGAGACAGTTCAATCTTTTATACTAAACAATAAGAACATGATTGCTAAGCTTTTCTTTTAAAGCAGAAGATTTTATAGCAAAAAGTGCTATAGAAGAATTATGAAAAATAGTTCAGTATTTATGTCTTTAAAACATTGTTCCAGGCCCTTTTGGGAAAATGAATCCTCTTTTTTTTTTGAGAATGAGTGAATAGGGAAGTGTGATGTGAGTTACATTTTGAGTTTCATACGTTATATTTTGATTAAACTTTTAATAGCAAAAAGCAAATCCAAATGATTAGATGACCCAGCTCATGCCATCATACATATTCCTTTCTAGCATTAGAGATA
>NC_022009.1:83127564-83128608 GCF_000317375.1 Microtus ochrogaster
TTAATGTTATGTTCACTTAATGTCATAGTTACTGGTGAGTAGAGAATTTACTTAGATTTTTACTTGGCAGATGAACCGGTTGTTTTAAGTTATGGAAAAGAAAAGGCAGAGAGGGAAGGCTTTTGAAGCCTGAAGCAACCTCACTCCTTGTTTCCTTGCCTCATGAGTGGTGTTGCTATGACTATGCTCTGAGTTCCTTCCTCCAGACACACAGCAGTCCAGGTGAGGAGCCAGCATCAGTGCAGGCGGTGAAGTGGCAGACCTTAGTGTTCCACCAGTTCACCACAGCTCTCAGGTTTGTGCTTAAGAAGCTAGAAAAACAGGCACAGACTTTTGCACCTGGACTTTGCCTAATTACAGCTGATGGCTTATTTCTTTTCTTCTCAACAATTTCATTTTTAATGGTGACAACTTGGATTTTCCAGTTGTTTCAGTTGGTCAGCTTTCTTTTGTCTACCTAGACTCAGATCTTCTATTTTCTTTTATAAATCTGAAGGAAAATGAAAAGCACAACATATGTCTGCTTCATAGCTCCTTTCTGTGTTTTCTCATTATAAAGACAGATTTATGTGTGTCTTAGTGATGTCTTTTTATTCAATGGATAAAATAAAATCTCTTTTCAGGAGACTTCTCAAAAATCTCACACCATAAATCAAATAAAACTGATACTTTTTTCCAAAAATTTTATATCAAAAAACATTTAAAGATCATTCAGCCAGGTGGTGTTGGCATACACCTTTAATCTCGGTGATTGAAAAGCAGAAGCAGTCAGATCTCTGATTTCCTGATAGCCAGTGCTACATAGAGAAACCCTGTCTTGAAAAAACAAACAGATAAATAAAATTAATTAAATAAATAAATAAAATAGGAAAATAAATATGCCATCCATAGCTAGTTAGAGTTGATTAGAAATGAAAAGGCCCACGCAGCTTTGAGTGGAGTTGTTGCTATTTTTCTAAATCAAAGTATTTTGTTTTTACTACTTTAACTTAGTAAACATGATCTTTAGACTTTTCCAGTTTTTTAGAAATGTCCTTGCTGGCT
>NC_022009.1:83130308-83133919 GCF_000317375.1 Microtus ochrogaster
TGGCCATACTCAGTGCTCACTGTCAGGGGATCAGTCATGCTTGGATTTTAGGTCATTCCCTGGCATAACTGGGCCTCTAATCTCTCTGATAAGCTGATCTACTCATGTATTCCAGATGGCTTGTACAAAAGATGACCAGGCAACCCACTGCAAAATAGATATGGCTGCCATTTAAGCCATCAAATTTGGATTGCTGCTATGCTGTGAGCAGTTAAGAGGGATGACTCACTCACAAAAATGGCAATCATGCTTTCTGTGGACTGCTGGGACCCTGGCTACAGACACTCAGGGAGGGCTCTGGCTTAAACTTCTCTTACAGTCTAATTTCTTGAACTGCAAGTGTCAGTTAATGCAGCTAAGTAGGAGCAATTTGGGTGTAAAACACAGACAGAAATACGCTTCCCGTGTTTTTACCTCTATAGTAAGGACTTAGGTCTGAGGGCATCTGAACTGACTTTCATGGTATCCACTATACAATGTAAGGCAAAACTCCAGCCCCTCACATCCTTGCCTGTATTCTTGAGCCTTTTCTCCTATTTGCTTCAAAACGTTTTCAGGAAACTGCTGAAAATGGTAAAAGAAAAAAAAAAATCCTGAAGCCCTCTGCCTCTTAGACAACTATATAAATGTAAATTTCAGTTTCCACTTCACCTGAAATAATTAGTGATAATAGCTAAGTATTTCACGGTATTTCTCTAACTGTGCCCCACACTTAGGTTGCATTTTCATTTTATCTATGTTGTAGCCATGATATAAGTGGCTGTAATTCTCATCTCATAGTAAAGATGCATTTATAATTAAGGGGGGTCCTGTCTAATTTAATATTTTAAGTTGCTCATTCTTCAAAAATACCATTAGTTTTCAAGTGTGGGGAGATAATATATATGACCATGAGTAGAGCACTGTACTCATTATTTAATATTTGTTGAATTCATTAGGACTATCTAGCGTAGAAAAGAAGATTTTGACTCCCCCTTTTTTTGCATGCGTGTGTGCAGGTGTCTTTGTGTGGAGAGGATACACATGTGTGAAGGATAGGTATTGCCATCAGGTCTCTTCTTTTGTTGCTTACCACACTAGTTTTTAAACCAATTCTCTTACTGAACTTGGAACTGAGCAGGCTCCCACTGTTACAGTCTGTTTCTGACTCTCTGTGGATGTTGACGATGTGAATTCACATCCTCATGCTTAGGAAAAAGATACTTGACTGACTGAACCATCTCTAGGGCCCAATTCTCTTTTTGATCATTTATAGTGTATGTTTACTATAGCCTACATACATTAGGGTTTTCATTTTGGTCAAAACCCTTTTCCAGAAAAATAATTCCTTCTGGATATCTATTGTAGACCTATGTTAGGTGACTCAGGCACAAGAATCTAGATAATTCTATCCCCTAAAGGGATTTTTTTTCATTAGAAGAAAAATAAGCATAGTAAGTGAGACCATGGAATCTCACCACTACTGACACTGGTTAGCAACATTGTCTGTTCTGAGGAGTTTTCTTGTGTTTTGTATCTTTGACTGACAGCCTGGCCTCACATTTGCTTTGTAGCCAAGGATGATCTTGTACTTCTGATCCTCTTGCTTCTCCCATACCCTGTACAGTTGGGGTATGCAGTGCTGGACCAGGGCTTCTTACATGCTTGGCCAGCAGTTCACCAACTAAGCTGCCCTTCTAGTCCCTGTCCTGTACTCTGTTTTGCAATATGTACAGCAATCACTTTAACCTCACAAAATGTCTTGAGGTGTCTCACCTCCAGCTGGGACCACTAAGTTGAGGAAATCACACTTCAAGGAGACTCAAGTGAATGGCCCTTCTGACTAATTAAGGCACTTTCTCATTTGCACCTTTCTAGGAAAATCCTTGAAAGAGGTCCATTACTTTACATCCTTCACACTTCATTCCTCAGTGGATTTATTTGAGGTTAAGTCGTGTTATGATAAATTCAAATGAGTGTTAAGTTCTAGCAGAGAGGTAGGGTAACATGATGTTACTGTCAGATTGGCACTGGGGTGAAAGAATAGGTCCTGTTATCCTTTTTATCTTGTCCTCTGTGTCTCGAGTCAGCGTCTCTGAAACATCTTTGAGCTGCATATTCTTCTTACAGTTTCCCCCGCGAGCTCCATGGTGCTTGTCATATGTTTAAGATGAACACAGCGAATTTTCAGCTAAACAAACTCCTATAGCAGAGCCATACTCCCATAATCAGAAAGTACCTACAAAGTTTGTCACTGCATGAAGATTCTCCTGTTGCTTCGAGAAAGAACACAGAGAAAGCAGTAGTCCAGAATACTGATGTTCTCGAGTCACTTTTAAGAGGGCTTTTATTTGTCTGTTTTTTTTTTTTTGAGATAGGGTTTCTCTGTGCATCTTTGGCTGTCTGTCCTGGAACTCACTTTGTTAACCAGGCTGGCCTTGAATTCGTAGAGATCCACCTCCCTTTGCCTCCTGAGTGTGTCTGCTACCACTGCCTAGTCTATTTATATGCTTTTAAAAAACAGATTGAATCTGGGTGGTGGTGGTGCACTCAGCACTCAGGAGGCAGAAGCAAGCAGATCTCTGTGAGTTTGAGGCCAGCCTGGTCTACAAGAGCTAGTTCCAGGACAGGCTCTGAAGCTACAGAGAAACCCTGTCTTGAAAAAAAATAAACAAAAACAGATTGAAAAAATTCAGCTTTAATTAAACTTTTTAATTATAAATTATTAATTTTTAATGCATATTGAAGTATCATCGGTGGGACCAGAGTTGTCTTTCAATGTTTTATAGTGGAAGATACAGAAGACAGAAGTGATCTAATCTATGCTTGACCAGTCTCTGTGGCTCAGTTGTAGTAAACAGTTGCATGTCCAGGATGAAGGATGGAATAATGAAGATTTAGATTTGGTTGGCAAATGGTAAGAGAGAAGTGTGGGAAGGTGACAGGCAGGAAGGAAAGAAAAGTAGGGGAATGGCATAAAATTCTGCTGCAGTTCAAGTGGAAATATTTTATATCAGCATGTATGGCTCATAACCCAGAGTAAGAAAACAACAAAGGCTGAGTCCGGTATGGAGGATGGAGTTGGGAAGCAAGTGAGCAGGAATCCCCTTTCTCAACCTCTATTCTGTAACAAATGTTCCCAGCTCCTCAGGCAATGGAAAGTTTACCCAGCACATTAGGAATTCAAAGCAAGTGAACAGATGAATTGTAGAAACCCCAACATTTTTCTTTTGTGTAAGCTACTATAGTCATACAGCCAACCAAAGGCTTCCTTCTAAGAAGGTGATTTGATAGGTTCTTTCAGCAACTAAAATGAGTGGACACTTTACACAGGCTGCTAATTAGCTCACTCTAATGTTTGTAACTTGATCTATTTTTCGATGGGTGACTTTCTTTAACTGTTTTATTTATATGGTGTGGGAGAAAAAAGTGAGAAGGGGGGATGGGGAGAGCTTGGGGGAATGGGACTGTTGGGATGAAGGAAGGGTGGATATGGGAGCAGGGAAGTATATATCTTAATTAAGGGAGCCATTTTTGGTTTGGCAAGAGCTTTGACTCTAGAGGTGTCCCCAGGTGTCCATGGGATGTCCCCAGCTAGTTCCTTGGGCAGCTGAGGAGAGGGAGCCTGAAAT
>NC_022009.1:83135464-83140104 GCF_000317375.1 Microtus ochrogaster
GGGAGGAGAATGGGTGTGGCTTGTCTCTTAAAGGGACCAAAACCATAACAGGCACCATTAAGCAGATTAGGACAGGTAGGTGGGGAGGAAACACCCCAACAGCATTTGGTCAGAGGTCGTTTGTTATTGCACAAGATCCTTCCCACATTAGGAACCTGTGAACATATACCACTGAGTATGGATCAGCAACAAAGGGAATTCTGGGTAATGGTCCAAGAATCTGGAGTTAAATGATAAGACTGCAAAGAAGCACTGTGTCCTGGTGACAGTGGTAGAAAAATGACTCTTTTCAGTGCATGCAGCCTGAGGATCCTTTGCACTGCTACCTGCTCCTGGCTCTAACTCTGACTGTTTCGTTTTGATTTTAATTTTGCTAATTCCAGCTGAGCCTTCATTTTTTTTTGAGCCTTAAAAGATTCGTTTACTTTAAAATTTTTTGTAGGAAATCAGTTTGTTACACAACAACAAACACCTGGGACTGGTGGTAAATATTTACTTTGGAGGTCAAGTAACATCTATCTTAATTTCTCTCAGAGTTAGATAATGCTTACATTTCTGGCAAAAGATACAGTTGTCCTTTATTTTCATTTTCATATTTACTTGTTTTTTAAAATTTATTTATTGAGCCTTCATTTTCTTGACTTGAGTTTTAACCTGTTGTTGGATTAAAGACCAGAAAGAAAACAAAATCTTTATATGGACCAAAACAACCAAGTAAAATCGTGTTACACAAAAGCACCTGAAAGATAAAACCACTACCCCAGAGGTAGCACCACCCACAATGGGCTGGACTCTCTCTTATCAACTGCTCATTAAGAAAATGCTCTACAGTCCAATCTGTGGGAGACATTTTTCTCAGCTGAGGTTTCTCAAATGACTCTACCTGTGCCAAGTTGACACAAAACTACCCAGCACAAGAGTCAACTGTGGATAACAATTCTTGTAGGAGACTGAGTACTGCCCTACCCAGAGGCAAGTTTATTGGATAGAGAAAGAAAAGGGGAAAGAGAGAGAATGCTTTTGGCAGGTACCTTCTCACCTTGTTAGGTGCATGCTTGCTTAGTTCTCTGAATTTATGCTTGCCTGTCATTCTGGCCCCTGAGAAAACTTCGACTTCTTACGAATACCCTGTGTAACATTTTTAGCTCTTTTCTATTAGGAGCATTCCTTAAGGTATTGGTCTACCATCTTCTGAGATATGGAAAGCATGCTCTTAAGTATATGTGGGAGTTCTTCTTCAGCAAGAGATCCGATCACTTTTTCTGTAAAAAGAGAAGTGGAAAGTACTTTGTGCTTTGTGGTCCAGAGAGCTCTTGGTGCTACTCTCTGACTCTGGGGCATTGCAGTTCAAAGCAGCCACAGCCAGCATGGTCCTGGCTGAAATTTCCCACTTCTGTTCTTGAGTGTGTATCTGGAAGGGAAAGCTGGGGCTTCCCTCTTCTACAGCCTCTTCCTCCATGGTCACTTTCATGGTACACTGTTTTTTATGCTCTTCCTTGCTGTTCTTCTTCTCAGGATGCCTGAGAAATATAGCTGAAGCATGGGGACCCAGTGACTCTGAACCCTGTGGGGAAGGATCTGTGGAGGATCCATTGTACCATGGGGTAAAGTCATTTTCTTCCCATGTCATCTCATGGTGGAAAGAGGCCCTGCTTCTACTCATCACGAGCTAGTCATTCAACTTTACTCAGGATAAACTGCAGCAACCTTGTAACCAGGAGCCCTATTTAGTTCTATGGTTTGTGAGTTGGTTTTTGTTGTTGTTTGTTTATTTTTTATTTTTTGAGACAGACTGGCATCAATGGCCCTGATGACCTCAGTGCTCAAACTCTAGAGATCTGTCTGCCTCTGCCTCTTCAAATGCTGGGATTAAAGGTGTGCACAACCACTGCCTGGTGATTTGTGAGTTTTTAGGTTTGTTCTCCATCAGAGTGGGGAAGCTTTGTCTACAAATCTATCATTAAGTAGATGTGTGACCTGAGTCAATTACATAACTTCTCTGAGTCTTAGTTTCCTAAGCTGGTGGTAGTACCTGCTACATGCTTTCCCCATCCCTGTCCCAGTTCATGCTTAGAAGGGTTTTTCTGTATAATAATCTGATGCATAATTCCATTAGTATTGATATAACAAAATTATTGATGTTAATGCATCTTTTTTACAATTCCATCAGACAGAGAGGGAAAGCTGATATAAGCAAAAACAATTGTGTTTTCTACCTTCAAAATCTATTTCATGATATTTTTAGAGACGATAAAATTCCTGCAGCACATTCTTCTTTATGTTCATTATCTTGGCAGCCAGCTGTGTGATAGTTGAGCTTGCTTGGCCTCGAGCGATTTGAACTTGTTGCAACCTGTTCAGCCATTCCTCAAGTCTTAACATCTGTTTCTTTTCTAAGGTAAGATATTAACATATCAGATTAGATAAACATGCCATTATTCATTTACTTCACCTTGAGGATTCCAGAAACTCAATCCAAAGCTTTACTGAATTGTTTATAGTCAATTTAAATTCCTCTTAAGCAAAGTAAAAGTCTTCATTTGAGAAATAGGGTTTATATGTCAATGCCATTAGCAGCACACATACATATCCAGGACATACAGATTTCACCAGATACAGCTGCTTAGCACAGAAAAGTCAATCCCTGCACTCTGATTTTTCAAAGGCATGCAGCCTTCTATAAGACTTACTAGAGTGGGGGTGGGGAGATGAAGAGGCCTCACAGAGGAAAGGAACAAGGGCTGGAGGACCAAAGCGCTGAGTTTCTGGCTGTTTGTTCAGGGTTATTTATCCTCACTGACATTCCAGCAGCTCAGGGGCCCAGTCAAAGGTTAAAATCACAAGCATTCCAAGAGATACAGAACTTTTTTTTTTCTTTTTAGAACAAGCTCACCTTCTCACCTTCGTAAATATTCACCAGATACTTAAATCTGGGGGCTCAAAATAACCAAAGAAGCCCATATCAGACCAGTGGAACATGAGGCAGACATTTGCAAAGTATTACTAGAAGTGCTTGGGCTAAAGCAGACATGGTGGAATCTAACATGCCTCCTCACCACAAGCCACCCTCTACTCCAGTAATCATCTTCCTTCCTAAGCTTCAAGAACCTTCTTTTCTCCAGTATAACCCATCTTCCTACATTATTTTATTTCAGTAACATTCCCAGTGCACTAGCATTTCACACACACACACACACACACGCGCACACACACAGAGAGAGAGAGAGAGAGAGAGAGAGAGAGAGAGAGAGAGAGAGAGAGAGATTACACATATAGGTTCTTCAGATTTTTCTTCTCTTTTTAAAAAACTTCTCGAGACAGGGTTTCTCTGTGTAACAATCCTAGCTGTCCTGAAACTTTCTCTGTGGGCCAGCCTGGCCTTGAACTCACAGAGATCCGCCTACCTCAGCTGGAATTAAAGGCGTGCTCCACCACTACCTAGCTTGGTTCTTTAGATTTTCTTTTTCTTTTTGGTTTTTTGAGACAGGGTTTCTCTGTAGCTTTTGGAGCCTGTCCTGGAACTAGCTCTTGTAGACCAGGCTGGCCTTGAACTCACAGAGATCGCCTGCCTCTGCCTCTTGCGTACTGGGATTAAAGGCTTATGTCACCCACTGCCCGACCGTTCTTTAGATTTTCAATGTATTATTTATCATAGCAAAAAACAATTTTTAAGTACCTCTAAAGTACAAATAAGACAAAATTTTACTAATAATCTTACCCTTTTTGCCCTTTTGTCTTAATGTTATATTCTTTTCATGATTGAGCTCTCCTCCAGGTAAAATCTGTTACCTGCCTTTAAATTATCTTTCACTATCTGTATCTCCATATGACACTAAAAAATCTCTCAGCAACTAATTGCTACTAAATAGCTGTGTCACTTCACCCTGTGGGCAATCTGCTTCCTTTTAAAGACAGACTGGAGGGGGTTGGATTTTCGGGGGCATTTACTCTGGCACATGGCATTTATGCAATGGGTGATGAATCTGTGAGGGTGGGTCTGGTTCCAGCTCAGCCAAACATCCAAAAGTAATGGGTGGCTGGGCATGGTGGCACACACTTGGAATTCTAGCCCTTGGGATGTTGAGGCAGGAGGATCTCCGAATTCAAGGATAGCCTGGTCTATGTAGTGTAGTAATAGGAGCGGCGAGGCTGCGTCCCCAGCATCCCGGCCGCCTGCTAGCTTATGCCCCGAAATAACAACATACAAATGATATTCTTTTAAACACTGCTTGGCCCATTAGCTCTAGCCCTTACTGGCTAATTCTGATATCCGGATCAACCCATTTCTAATAAATTGTGTAGCACCGGTCTTACCGGGAAAGATTCAGCATGTCTGACCTGGCTGCTTGCTTCATCGCGTGCGTCTGCCTCAGAGAGCAGAGCTATCGCATCTGCCCGGGAGAGGGGAGCATGGCGTCTCTGAGCTCACTTCCTCTTCCTCCCAGCATTCTGTTCTGTTTACTCCACCCACCTATGTTCTAACCTATCAGGGCAAGCAGTTTCTTTATTTAATTAACCAATGACCTTTTTCCATCAATGTAGTGAGTTCTAGACTAGCTACGGCTAAGTAGTGAGATACAGATAGGGTCTCAAAACAAACAAAAAGGAATAGAATAAGCAAGAGACCAAAAATGTGAAGA
>NC_022009.1:83141665-83143408 GCF_000317375.1 Microtus ochrogaster
TTTGTCTTTTAAGTGTGAGGATCTGAGTTCAAATTCCCAGAACACAAATCAAACCTAATGCAATAATTTTTTCTATAATTCCAGTGTTCCTATATTGAGATGGGAGGGGAAGAGACAATTTCCAGAAGTTGGTGAGCCAGCTAGCCTGGCATAGGCAGTTGCAAACAACAAGAACAAAGAGACTCTATCTCAAACAAGTTAGAAAGGAAGTACCAACATTTAAGGCTGTCCTCTGACTTTGTGATGCCATGGATTGTGTTCCCCTGCACACACCCATGCAAATGGAATGGTAAAGAATGAAAAACCACACCACATTCCAACCACCTGTTAAAAATATTGGTATATGAGTAGGTACCTGAAATTTCCTGGTACGCATTGATATTCTGAGGTTTCAAAACATTAGAAAGACATAGTTTTGATTACTGTTTTGTTGCTGTGAAGAGACACTATGACCAAGGGAAGTTATAAAAAAAAAGCATTTAATTGGAGGCTTGCTTACAGTTTTAGAGAGTGAATCCATGATCATCATGGCAGGAAGCAGACAGATAATGGCACTGGAATAGCTGAGAGATTTACATCCTGATCTATAGGCAGAGAGGGCGAGAGAGCGAGAGTGAGAGACACAGAGAGAGAGAGAGAGAGAGACAGAGAGACAGAGAGAGAGACAGAGAGACAGAGAGACAGAGAGACAGAGAGACTGGGCCTGATGTGAGTTTTTGAAACCTTAAGACCACCCTCAGTGAAATACCTCCTCCAACAAGTCCACACTTACTCAACAAAGCCACATCTTTTAATCCTTCCCACACAGTTCCACCCACTGAGACCAAGCATTCAAACATGAGCTTATGAGGGTCATTCCCATCCAAACCACCACAGACATTTAGAGTCCCAGGAAAAACAGAGAGCATGCATCACTGCACTCTGCCTCCCAGCTGTCAGCATTGTTTAGAAAGAGTTCAGCTTCCAATTTGTACATGAAGCTCCTGCAGGATAATCTGACTGCATGTTATAGCAGCCCAGCAAACATTTCTTCAGCAGGCCTCTTAGCAGACGATCTGCAAGTGTGAGGCTAAGATGGGGACTTACTCAGCTGCATTGCCTTCATCGTAAACTTTTGGGCTTCATCTTTTCTTTGGTGAACCTCTCCTCATCTGTACTGTTGTCTCACAGAGTTGCAGAAGTTTCTGTATTTTGTCAAGCTTGTGGGTTAGAATTTGCCATGTTATTGGAAGGTGAATGTCAAGTACACGGTTTACAACTTTTTTTTTTGTCTTCTGCAGGCATGCTTTCCTCTAAATAAGCAGGTAGGAATTAGGCAATCAGCTTCCCTTAGGAAACACTGTATCATGTTCATGTAACCACAATAACCCTTAAGTCAAATACACCTGCATTTGGCAGTGTATCCCTAGGATATGGAGGGAAGACTATGCCCCTTAGAGTCTTCTTCCTCCTCAAGCATCTTTTCTCTCTGTGAGAAAGAAGTACTGTTTTGTAGTGCAGAATACTTGTTGAACAAATGCCCACTAGAAGCATGGAAAACTAAAGACTTGGAACATAGCTGTGTTCTACAAAATTTCCTCTGAGGAATATTGAAGTACATATTCACAATCAATTAAGTGGTTTATATGTCTGCCATTTCAATGTAAACACAATGAATGAAATGGAGAATCATGCATTTTACGATGACACAACTCCATTTTGGTTTTCTTTTTTTGTTTTGTTTTGATTTTTAGCTTTTTGAGG
>NC_022009.1:83144110-83145990 GCF_000317375.1 Microtus ochrogaster
AGGCCCAACCCAGTTGATTTTTGTGTTTTGAGACAGGAATCTCTTTGATGAGCTGAGGTTGGCATTGAGCCCACAATCCTCCTGCCTCAGCCCCACCCCTCCCAAGCTGAGGATTTTGGTATTTGAGTGATGTGATATGAATATATAGCAGATTTTTTAGGAAGTAATTTTTACTTTAGTTATTTTACTTAATATGAACGGGGTATTTTATTCTTTAATGTTTTTGAAATACTCAATAACATTTTTATGAATAAATTAAAACCACATTTTAAACATTACTTTAAAGAAATAGGAACTTTTTATAACTAAAAAAGAATCCCAGTGAAGAATAAACCTAGTTGAATCATTCTTTCATCAAACATGTTTTGTATTCATTATGAAATTATAGATTTAAATGTTTGTATGTAGAACTTTTAGGGAAAAGTGACATATGACTTGTTTTTAAGATTTAGAGAGCAAAGCTGAAATCATAATGGCCAATCATGTGATCATTTTATTTGGGCCAATTAGATCCAAACAAAGAACAGCGGCCTTGGGCATGAAAGGGCACTGCAAGGCCTGGACAAGGCCTGGATACCAGGGGTCTTGGGACTTTAAGCATAGCAGAGTTTCTTTTATGAGATAGTTCTTTCCCCTCTATGCCTAATTTTAACAATTGTTATCTGTGCCTTAAATTAAAACAATCTGAACATAGACTTTTTCCAATTCTTTGGCTCAACCATTGGACTTTTTATTCAGGAATAAGGACTCATACCAAATATCCAGTGAATTAGAAGGGAAATAGACTATGTGTATCTTCCTTTTCCATGACCACATGCTACCATTCATACAATTGGTTTGACAATTTTGGTTATTTGTTTTGGTGTTTGAATAGACTTGCATCTACAGCAATTATAAAATCCTTCTTAATCCAAACATTGATGGGATCTGGGTTTAGCCAACCTAAGTCCTTCAGACTACTCATTGGTTAATTTGCTGTTGAATAAATAACAGGTTCAGAAGACTCCATGCCATGCACTTTAACTGGCTGTTAGTGAAAGCTCACTCCTGCCTGATTTCTTCTGTATGCTTATGTATATGAGTGCATTCCTGTGTATACCCGAGGAGGCCAGAGGATAATTCCAAATGCCAAACATCTTCAGCTGCTGTCAAACTCACATTTTGAAGCAGGGTCTTTCACTGATTTGCCTAAACTGACTGGTCAGTGAGGCCTAGCACTCCTCCTTTCTCTGCATCCCAGTGCTAGTATTATTGGTATATTCATTGCTGTGCCTGACTTTTTTATATGAGTGCTGGGGATTTAAGCTCAGGCCTTCATGCTTGTGTAATAGCAAAAGCATTGCATTGTGACACCTCCCCAGGCTCTGATTTCTTTTTATTGTGAAAATGAAACTATAAAATGCTAATATGACACCTAGAAACATTGAGATAGGAAAAGAACTTGGACACTGGGGTCTTTTATAAGCATAAAAGCTCCAACTGACTGCAGATTGCAATGGATATTTCAGTTGTCAATGAGTCTACACAGACGGTGCTAAGTATTGAATGTGGAAAGGAAAGTCTGAGGTTTATCTCATCTCTTCCAGTCAGCCAACCAGACAGCTAACCACAAACTTAAAACAATAGACAACTTTTAAATAATAATTTTTAAGTCATCTTATGACAGTATTTAATATCAACCAGAATCTGATAAGTTTTGCTTTAATGTTATTTCTGTCACCAAAGAAGATTAATTAATCTTGACATTAAGACGCTGGGCTTCTTCTTTTTAAAGCAACATTAAGTAAGCTCATTTGTTTGAATTTTAGCTAAATTATAAGATTTCCTACTAAATATTATACAGAAGGCACTTTGAGATTATTCTCTTTAAAAACTTTAAA
>NC_022009.1:83147095-83149739 GCF_000317375.1 Microtus ochrogaster
GAGAGGCTTCCCCCAGGAGCTGATGGGAACAGATGCAGAGACCCACAGCAAAACATTAGACTTGAGAGACAGCCTAAACTGGACACCTTCATCCTGTCTCTCCCGCTTGGAGGAGGAAATGAGGGAGGAAGGATTGTAGGAGCCAGAGGAGTGAGGACACCAGAAGAATATGACCTACAGAATCAACTAGGCAAGGCTCATAGGGACTCACAGAGACTGTAACAATCAGAGTCTGTGCTAGGGTCCTCTGCATATATATTATGGTTGTTAGCTGGGTGTTTTTGTGGAACACCTAACAGTTGGGAGTGGGGGTGTCTCTGACACTTTTGCCTGTTCTTGGAACCCTTTTCCTTCTACTAGGTTGATTTATTCAGCCTTGATAAGAGAGTTTGAGCCTAGTCTTATTATAACTTGTAATGCCTTGTTCAATTGCTATCCCAGGGAGGCCTCACTTCCTGAAGAGAAATGGATCTAGAGGAGAAGGGAGGTAGGGTGTGGGGTGCTGGAAAGAATGGAGGAAGGGGAAACTGAGGTCAGGATATATTGTATGAGAGAAAAATAAATTTTAAAAATGGGGAAAAAGATTCATTTGTTCTTCCTCAAATTCACTTTGCTTTTTTATACTTTTTACTTAGCTGTAAGGAATTGATTTTGGAGACTCCCACCAGTTTACTTAGATTTCTTATCTGAAATAAGAAAAAAAGAGAGAGAATATACACAGAAATGAAGGAAAAATCAGTCACTAAAAACTAGATAGAAGCCTATATAACCAAACCATAAACTCATTGGAAAGGACTCTTTAAAAGGAAATGATTATTAATTTTTCATTATTATGTTTTTATAATAACACTAACTTACCTTTAAAACATAGTGATCACAATGATTGTTTGACAGCAACATTGAACTAAAAGTATGCATGAGGTTTCTTAATATAAATCTAAAAGTCAAACTTAATGACTAAGAATTATCTACCTTCAGTGGTGGCCATTTTTAACAGGTTGAGACTTATTCCTGATAGGTTAGTTACTCTAAACGTCCTCAAATTAAATAATGCACTTTCTTTGAAAGCTAACAAGAGTATATTTTTTTTCTTTCATGAATGAGCTAAAGCTGGAGAACTCCCCCACCTCCTCCTTGGGGGAGTAATTGTGCAACTAATATTCTAGTGACTAGAAGTACAAATTCTTAATTGTGTGATTTGGGTAAGGTCATAGGCTCTTTTCTCGAAGTTCTAACAAATTAGCAGTGGTGAGTGCAAGAAACCATAGGACAAATTGAGCCTTAATGAATAAATTAATTGTGACAGAAGTAGGGTTAATTAAGAACAAACAGATTGGGGGAGAGCTCACCTTTTATTTTCCTACAAAAGTGACCTGTTAAATTTGAACCTCACAGCTTCTGTGAAAAAGTATTTAAATTGTAGTCATTAGCAAGTGATAAAATAACAAAAATAAGGCTTTAGATGATTAAAACGTGTACCTTAATTTTCTGGATTTAATCTTTAATTCTTTAAAGCAGTTAAGACTAGAGAGCAGTCAAATAAAAAACCCAGAAATTCTCACTCCAAGAATGCACCAAGTGTTACAAGTGAAATCTCAGGGTCCATAGGATGGTGCCATATTCAGACAGACAGACAGATACACACACACACACACACACACACAAATATGGAAGGTGGTGGTGGGAGACAGAGACACACAGAAACAGGGAGGGAGGGAGGGAACGAAGGAAAGAGATGGGAAGAGAGGGCGTAAACTGAATTGCTTCACTCTGCAAACATTTCTGCACTGCATCCTCAGTCACATCTGATTCATAAGAACACTCACAGTCTTTGCTGGCATTCTTCTGCCTTGCAATCAGGAAAAGCACATCATTGTACCAAAAGGGCAATCTCATTCTCATTCTTTTCCAGCTTCCCACATGCGCTGAGTAAACCAAATTCTGTGAATGCAGACGTCAACAGTTATCTTTTAACACTGTCAGCTTAACACCATGACCAACTTCATAAGAACCTAGCAACAATCAGGGCTTGTTTCAGTGCTGGGAGAAGTCTTTTGTATTTGAGAAAGAGAAGGATAATCATTTAAAATTATATTAAGCTATTGAGGAGTCTTAACCACTGAGGTTTAACACTGCTAGGATTGCTGCTGTAATATTTTCAACTAGATCAGACACGCAGTAGGGACTCAGCACAGATTTCTGAAAGTACTGAAAAATTACATATGAGGGCCAAGCTAGGTAGTGATACAAACCTGATATCTTCTAAATAAAAAATTTCAACACTTAGTATTGTAGAGATATTTTACAGCTTGGATTATCAGAATTTGGAGTAAGGATAAGTGGACTAGAAAATAGAAAATAGGGTCTCTTTCTCTCTCTTTCTATGTATGTATGTGTGTATGTATGTATGTGGCTGTAGTCTTACCCCATTTTCAAACTTGGCTTTCTATCATTTTCTTGGTACAAAGATTTGTTTCCCATGCATTTTTCTTTTGCTTGTAAGTTGTCTTCTATTCCCTGAAAATTTCTTTTAAGAAATTGCTAGCCGGGCGATGGTGGCGCACACCTTTAATCCCAGCACTCGGGAGGCAGAGGCAGGTGGATCTCTGTGAGTTCGAGACCAGCCTGGTCTACAGAGCTAGTT
>NC_022009.1:83151485-83154417 GCF_000317375.1 Microtus ochrogaster
GGACTCTCTGAACATGGCGAACAATGAGGGCTGATGAGAAGCCAAGGACAATGGCAAGGGGTTTTGATCCTACTTAATTTGCTGGCTTTGTGGGAGCCTAGCCAGTTTGGATGTTCACTTTCCAAGATATGGATGGAGGGGGGAGGACCTAAGACTTACCACAGGGCAGGGCACCCTGACTGCTCTTTGGACTGGAGAGGGAGGCGGAGAAGAGTGGGAGGAGGGGGAGGGAAATGGGAGGCTGGGAGGAGGTGGAAACTTGTTTTTTTTCCTTTTCTCTATAAAAAAAACTGGAAAAAAAAAGAAATGGGTTAGATCAATATGTAAGAGCTAGCCAATAAGAGGTTATAACTAATGGGCCAGGCAGTGTTTAAAAAAATACAGTTTCCGTGTAATTATTTCCGGTGTAAAGCTAGCCGGGTGGCGGGATGCAGCCCGCAGCTCCCTACTACAGTCTAGCTTATGTGGTGAGCTACAAGATTGACTTCTGGCCTCCACACACACCCACATATATGTAATGCATGTATGCATGCATACATGCACACACACACAAAGAAACAACAACATGTTATTACATCTATCATTGCAGAAAGAAGTACAAAACCTAAGAACACACTCCTCTGAAGTATTTTTACTGTTAAATTCTATCATTAAGTTTTATATATTTGATAGTCAAAATATGTCTTTGAATTCATAAAAATTGTATTTTGCTTTGAGAGATCTGCATAATCTTCAAATTTTCAAGGCTATGTTTTGACATTTTTATGAGGTATGTGCTCTTACAAACAAACAAAACATGTCTACACAAGTCTGTGAGCCATGCCATTCTGAGTTCTGCTTTCTTTTTCATCAGAACTGTGTGCCTGTGACCTGTCCTATATGCACATCTACTTTAAATTCCACATTGATTTTAATCGAGAATACCAGAGTTTTCAGTTGGCAGGGCATATGATTTCTAGACTCTCTTCTCTTGTAATTTCCATTTAAATGGTGTTTTAGCACAGCTCCAGGGACTGGAGGGATGGCTCAGTGGTTAAGGGCTCTGGCTGCTTTTGAAGATGACCTGCTTTTTTGTTTTGTTTTGTTTTGTTTTATTTTAAAACAGAGGTCATGTTCCTAGGACCCACATTGCAGCTCTTAACTGCCTTGTTAGTGTGATACTAGGGGATGTGACACTGTTTTCTGATCTCTGAAGGTATCATGTATGCATGTGGTACACATATATATACACACATGCAAGCAAACACTCATACACATAAAATAAAAATAAAGCATAAACGTTTCCTAGCAATTTTCTTCTTCACTGTTACACCATTGCATATCAAGCAAGACTAGGCAGTATTTACCTGATTCTACAGCCCTTGGAACTGACTGTCCAAATTATGAATCATAGATTCTGGTTCCTGGCTTTCTGAACGACATTCCTTAAGAGAGTCAGAGCTCCTTGACAGCTGGGACCACCATACAGCCTGTGTCTCTCAGGCCTGGTGCAGAGAACACCCTCACATGGTAAGCAATTGCATGACAAGTTCCCTGGTTGCCTGCAAACCTTGTAGAAATGATTCATACCAGTGTTCAACTTGCTAGCACGGTTTTATTCTACTGCCATTCCAGCTCTCTAACTCTAAGCATTACATTCCTATGTAGATTCCTACAGTTGTTTCTGACATATTGTATGCAGAGAGACCTACAAAATATCTCCTAGGTAACCAAATAAATACCTATGTTATCAGCACTGCATCAATCTGTTATTTTTATATTTGTATATTCTTTGAGAAAATAGTCAAATTTTAGGTTTTTCTTGTTAATTTAATTTCTGTTCTTTTACTTATAGCGAGGCAAGAGGAGCTAATGTCCATTTTGGGACATTTTGGAAACAGTAAATAAAATAATAAGATCCAGCAACAATCTTTTATGAATCTTCAAATAAATAAAATGTAAATAAGTGTATTATTTGCATATATTATGAAACAGATGATATACTGGCTATTACCTATGAGCTTTATGTACATATATGTCCTTATAAATATAAACTCAAAAAATAAGAATGACAGGGCCATACAAGTGAAAAGGTCTGGAAACTCAGCAAAGCCACAGACTTTTACTGTAGCATTACAAATATATCTTTTCAGTACTTGGATGTCTGGAATTTAAAATGCTTCAATTTTTCCCACACATTTTCTTTTGGGGCCAGTATCTGTTAAGATGTAAGATATGAGCTAATCCTGGTGTTTTCAGAGTTATCTATGATGGAACCTGTCTCATTAATCCTCTTAGCAGCTGTTGATATGCTGAAGTATTTCTTGATGTTTTCAGAGGCATCTACTGTTGACAGAGGTTTCTGTCCTGTCTGATCCCACAGCCGTTCAGCCCCAAAGAAACACACAGAGGTGTACATTAATTATAAACTGGTTGGCCTAATAGCTCAGGCTTTCTTATTAACTAATTCTTACAGCTTAAATTAGCCCATAATTCTTGTGTGTGTTAGCCATGTGGCTTGGTACCTTTTCTCAGTGAGGCATTCTCATCTTGCTTCTTCTGTGTCTGAGTGACACCTGCAGACTGAGTCTTTCCTCTTCCCAGAATTCTACTGTTCTGATTGCCCCACCTATACTTCCTGACTGGCTACTGGCCAACCAGCATTTTATTAAACAAGTACAAGAGACAAATCTTTACAGGGTACACGAGACCATTGCCCCCAGCAATCTGTATCAACACAAATGAGATAAGAGAAATTTTGTGATAAACAAATAAAAACATGTGTTATAGGGATATCATTTCATAGAGTGGCTCTGGTCTTGGTCTTAACTTTTACTGAACCAAAAATTTCAGAACTACTTCTTTTTTTTTCATTTTAAACAAGAAGTTTTTGGACTTCCCACAGGACAGAGAACCCTGATTGCTCTTTGGGCTGATGAGGGAGGGGGACTTG
>NC_022009.1:83154772-83166572 GCF_000317375.1 Microtus ochrogaster
CTACGTACAAAAAAGTTATAAAATTGTCCTTGGTTTTACAATGATAAATGAAAAACATTAAAATTCTCCAATCGAACAAGGTATGCAAGGATTTTGTGGCTGGGTTCTTTTGTTAAAACATTGAGAGCAAAATAACTTCCTGGAACATAAAGATAAGAGCTGAATGAGCATGTCACTAATGGAGCAGGGGGATATTTTCACAGAACCAGTACTTTCCCCCAGACCACCTCCATCTGCTGTCAATAAAAACAGAACATTGGCCATTTAGTTTAAAGAAGAAAAAAGCACAATAGGCTTGTGCCCATACACCAGTTACTTTATGTACAATAAAGAAATGGGGACAGGGAAATGAAAGAATAGAGAAAACTATACTGTAGTAGCCAGGATGCGGTGGGACCAAATTGCGGCTAATTGGGAATGTATTCTTGGTCTATAACAAAATTCTGGAGTAAAGTAGCAGGTTCCCTTTTTAGTAGATACCTCCTGTCTGCTGCTGGAACACATCAGTTGTATCGTCATCTTCCATTTCCAACTGTGCAGGTGTGTCTGTTTCGTTGAATGGCTGCCCATCAAACCGGAATCTGATCTGCCTCATTGACCAAACCCTGCCTTTCACAATAGGCTTTCATTAGTTTACTAAGTGGTGTATGCCTCTTCATCTTAAGCTGCACCACAGAGCCATCCTGCCCTGCCACCTTCAAATTAATATGGTCATTGTTCTCGATCTTGACTCCTTCCTTGGGTTTCTTGTTGGTCATGGTGAAGCCGGAGTCTCCTCAGCTGCTGCTTCACAAAAGAGGCACCAGGTCCGCACTGAAGGAACCTTTTTAGAACTACTTCTTTGAGTTTGTATCTGATGGGTCAGAATTAGAGGCAGTGTAATAGATAGGGGCATGATGGATTCAGGAAAACAGCATTCTAGTTCATAAAGTTTCCCTGAGTGTATTCTCTAGGCAGGATATGTCTTTGTGCAAATCAGATAATCTTTTGGATTTTGGTCTTTCAGTCTATAAATTGGTGGAAAATAGTTTGTGAGAACTGAGATAATATAAAATACCATACAAAAATGTGTCACAAATATAATGTGCCAACTATAAATAATATATAAGTTTTAATGTGATAACCCTGTTAGTTCACTAAACTATATAGAACAGAAGTTGATAAATTATTTTGTAAAGGACAGAGAATTAATGTCTTAGATTTTGCTAGGCAGAGCATTTCTGCAACAATCATTCAACTCTGTCATTCTAGAATGAGCACATAAATAGGTAAGATTTTATTGCAATGACATTTTATTTGCAAACATAGTGTGTGAGCAATATTCGTTTTCATATTGCAGTTTGTAGAACCTTGACGTTGAAGATGATAACAGCATCTCAGGCCAGTAATGCTTCCTATACACCTGTATGGTCAACAATGCTTCCTATACACCTGTATTGTCAGCAATCAATAGTCTTCCTCAGTTTTTATAAACACTGTGAAATGCACATAGGCACAGCCACCCCCACTTCACAGATAAAGCTGAGGCTCTGGGGAGGTAATGTGGTCTTAATGATAGTAAGAGCTGAAGGCAGAATTTGAATCTAGCAGTCTAACTCTAGATCCTGTGTTCTTTTCTTATAGCCTCTTATTCTTTAACTATTATTGGTAAATGGATAAATACAGCTTGCTGAGTTCATTCACTATTGAATAAATAGTGAATGAACTTGTGTGCGTGTGTGTGCGCGTGCGTGTGTGTGTGTGTGTGTGTGTGTGCATTTAGGATTGACTGTTTGGGACTAGGGCACCGTTTGGGTATAGCCTGTGTTATTAAGTACTTTTGTTTTTCACATCTAAAATAAAAACACATATTCACTAAAATCTTCTAAACTGTAACTCCATAGTTTAGGAGCTAGAACCCCAGGGTCCTGAGTTTTACTTTTTGTGGTATTCAAGGGTGAGGGCCCTATGTCTTATGTGTAAGCCTTCTGGCTCTTACACTGTCATTTTTACAGTATATCATGTTTTTCATTAATTAGGAAAACAGATGAACAATATTCTATTGCCACCCCTTCCCTGCATCCTTTCCTAACAGAATCTTATTCCTAACAGAATGCTTATCTTGTTCCTGTGCTTGCAAATCAGTAGTTAACACTGTTTGATGTTGACTCTCCAGCCAGTGTTAGGAAGTCACTGTACTCAGTTCCCAGTTCCCACTGCCAAGAGTTAGGCATCTTAGAAACCTTAGGAACTGCCCATGGACTCCAAACTGAAGAGGATTAGTGTGGGCCATAGGACCCAGCCATGGCAAGCTCAATAGAGGTCTGAGTCTCAGTGGTTTACTGATGGGGGAAGCTTTGTTAACCAGTTATCTTTAAGAAGTAGAACCTAGTTAAGGTGTGGCTACCTGGAGCTCAGGAAGAAAAACTGGGATAGACCAGGTGCTCTCTCTCTCTCTGGGTGATTCCCCTGGGACACAGCGGAGCTTGGACTTCCCATTCTTGTGGCGTGAGTTTCCCCTTATAGTAAGTAAAAATGTAATTGTTTATCTTTAAGCTGGCTTGGTTATTTCCTGAGTTGAGTTAACATATACAGTTTACTCTAAGGCAATACCTGGTTTCAAGAAAGACCACAAGCTGAGACCACCCAGATATCACCCAGGAGCAGACCATCCAAAGGAAATTCCTAATGTTCCAACATTTGTAGACTGGATCACCTGCCAGCACACACCCATCACTTTCCACCAGGACACCACTAGACAAATGTCAGCCAATTAGGGGTCCTGAACCTTAGTAATCTCTCATCCCCACCTTTGCTACTATAAAAACCCAACTCTAACTGAGTTTGGGGATCTCTGATCACTCCAGTATGTTGGACACATGAAGAGTCTGAGTTTGCAAACTTGTGTAAGAATAAAGGCTCTTTGATTTTACGTACAGGATTTGGTCTCCTACTTGGTTTTGGGGGGGGACTCCATGACCTGGATATAACATGGCTAGTGTTACTTACTCTGTTTGGCTTACTTGACCTCAGATAGATCTTGAGTTCTTTCAATGGATGTTGTATTTCATATCAGGAATCAGTAAATGCCTTGCTGTGTTTGTTATTTACTGATCATAGTTAATAGGTTTTTGAAAGAGTTTATTTTACTTAGTTTAGGTATTCCTATAATGGATTAGGTAAAAATGCTGTGGATCTCCAAGTGGCTTCAGCGGCAGAAAAGCTGCAGGCCCCCAGGTGGTGGCAGTGGGCCATGAGGGGCAGCGAGTCCCATGAGGAGAGACAGGCAGATGGGCATGCCATGAGACCATGCCACAGGTGGCTGGTCCTGGGCAGGGAGCCATGCAGCAGGCGAGAGACAGAAGGATAGGCATGTCATGCTGAGTGAGGTTGGATATTTATTTAGTGAGTTGTCGAAGGAGAGGGTGAAGGGTAAGGGGAGAAGGGGGAAGAGCAGAGAGAAATAGAGAGACAGGGGAGGGAAGAAGTGAGGAGAATGGAGTAAGGTGGGAGCTACCTCTTCTGGGGGAGAGATTAAAAAGAAAAGGACTCAGGCTGAAAGCTGAAGATCAGCTTGCCTGGGCAGACAGGGGAGGGAGTGGGCATGGCTTATCTCTTAAAGGGACAGGACAGATCATTACAGGCACCCTACAGGATATGGGTATAGAAAAGTACTTTTAAAAATAGGACTCCATGGGCTGGAGAGATGGCCCAACAGTTGAGAGCACTGGCTGCTCTTCCAGAGGTCCTGAGTTCTATTCCCAGCAACCACATGGTGGCTCACAACCATCTGTAATGAGATCTGGTAGGATTTTTAAGTGATATTGAGTAGTTCCTATACTTTTCAGTGAGGGCTATTTTTTTGTGAAAATGTAGCTGTCTGATATTCCCTGGTTCAGAGCAATCAATGCAATCTTGAAAGATGACTGATGAATGAAAAATGAATTCAGTACTGGATGATAAAAATGATATTGTATTATGAAGGAATGGCTATCCTTGGCATAATACAAGTGATGAATAGCTTCTAATTAAATGAAGAATCTTGGAAGATTTGGCAGAGTTTCCTTGTGTGTATCATTGAAAACCTGCTATTTGTATTGGAAAGTAGTGTAGTTTCAGTTTTCTGTATCATAGGTGAAGTAGTGTGTATTCAGAGAATAATGGTTGTAAATCTATGTCATGATTTTCATGATTCTCAGTAAGCCTTTTATTTTTAGGTTTTTTTTTTGCATTACATTTTTTTATTACTTAAAAAATACCAAACTTATTTATTTATTTATTACTTAAAAAATTCCCACTCCTCCCACTCCCCTCCTACTCCCTCCACAGACCCTCCCACTCCACCCCCTCCAATCCTAATAAAGGGCCATGCACCCCACCCTGTGGAAAGTCCAAGGATTTCCCTACTACATCTAGGTTGAGTAAGGTTTACATCCAAAGAGAATAGGATCCCAAGCAGCCAGTACATGCTGTAGAGACAAATCCCAGTGTCACCATCAGTGGCCCCTTAGTCTGCCCCAACTGTCAACCCCCTTCAGAGTTGACTCCCAGTCCAGTTGGAGTTGGTGAGCTACCATTAGCTCAAGTAAACTGTCTCAGTGGATGAACCCCTCATGGTCTTGAATTCCTTGCTCATACTCTCACTCCTTCCACTCTTCAACTGCATTTGGGAGCTCAGTCCAGTGCTCTGATGTGGGTCATTGCCTCTGTTCCCATCTGTTGTTGGACGAAGGTTCTATGATGATATTTAAGATAATCATCAGTCTGACTACAGCGTAAGGCCAGTTCAGATACCCTCTCCTCTATTTCTTAGGGTCTTAGCTGGGGTCATCCCTATGGGTTCTTGGGTATTATTCTAGAGCCAGGTTTTTTGATAACTCCACAATGGCTGCCTCCATCAAGATATCTCTTTTTATGTATGTATGTATGCATGCATGTATGTATGTATGTATGTATGTATGTATGTATTTTTCTACGTTATTTAGCAGATTTATATCTCTTTCCTTGCTCTCATATCTGTCCTTCCTCCATCTTGACTATCCCATTCCCTCAAGTCCTCCTCAACCCCCCTTCTCCCTTTTCTTCTACCACTGCTCCCATGCTCCCAAATTTTTGTCTGTTTCTAATTTCCAGGAGGGTCTATATATGTTTTTCCTTGGGTTCACCTTATTACTTAGTTTATTTAGGATCATGAACTACAGGCTTGATGCCCTTTGTTTATGCCTAGTATCCACTTATGAGTGAGTACATATCATATTCATTATTTTGGGTCTGGGTTACCTCACTCAGGATAGTGTTTTCTAATTCCATCCATTTGCATGCAAAATTCAAGATGTCATTGTTTTTTTTACCCCTGAGTAGTACTCTAATGTGTAAATGTGCCACACTTTCTTTATCCATTCTTTAGTTGAGGGGCATCTAGGTTTTTTCCAGGTTCTGGCTATTACAAATAGTACTGCTATGAACATAGTTGAACAAATGCTTTTGTAGTATTATTGAGCATCTTTTGGGTATATTCCCAAGAGTGGTATTGCTGGGTACTGAGGTAGGTTGATTCCCAGTTTTCTGAGAAACTGCCACACTGATTTCCAAAGTAGTTGCATAAGTTTGCATTCCCTCCAGCAATGGATGAGTGTTCCCCTTGCTCCACATCCTCTCCAGTATAAGCTATCATTAGTGTTTTTGATCTTAGCCATTCTGACAGGAGTAAGACAGTATCTCAGAGTTGTTTTGATTTGCATTTCCCTGATAGCCAAGGGAATTGAACATGTCCTTCAGTATCTTTTGGCCATTCAAAATTCTTCTGTTGCGAATTCTCTGTTTAGTTCAGTATACCACTTTTTAATTGGGTTATTTAGAATTTTAATATCTAATTTCTTTATATATTTTGAGTTTTTTATATATTTTGGAGATCAGTCCTTTGTCTGATGTGGGGTTGGTGAATATTTTTCCCCATTCAGTAGGCTGCCTTTTTGTCTTAGTAACTGTGTCCTTTGCTCTACAGAAGCTTCTCAGTTTCAGGAGGTCCCATTTATTTATTGTTGCTCTTATTGTCTGTGCTACTAGGATTATATTTAGGAAAGTGGTCTCCTGTGCCCATGCATTGAAGGTTACTTCCCGCTTTCTCCTCTATCAGGTTCAGTGTGGTCAGAGTTAAATTGAGGTCTTTAATCTGTTTGTACTCGAGTTTTGTGCATGGCGACAGATATGGATCTATTTCCATTCTTCTACAGGTTGACATCAGTTATGCCACCACCATTTGTTAAAGATGCTTTCTTTTTTCCAATGTATAATTTTTGCTTCTTTGTCAAAAAATCAGGTGTTTGTAAGTGTGTGGATTAATATCCAGGTCTTCAATTCAATTCCATTGGTCAAAATCTCTGTTTTTATGCCAATATCAAGCTGTTTTCATTACTGTAGCTCTATAATAGAGCTTGATGTCAGAGATGGCAATGCCTCCAGCAGTTCCTTTATTATACAAGATTGTTTTGGCTATCCTGGGTTTTTTGTTTTTCCATATGAAGTTGATTATTGTTCTTTCAAAGTCTGTAAAGAATTGTGCTTGGATTTTGATGGGGATTGCATTGAATCTATAGATTGCTTTTGGTAAGATTGCCATTTTTACTATGTTGATCCTTCCTATCCAAGAGTATGGGAGATCTTTCCATTTTCCGGTATCTTTTTCAATTTCTTTCTTCAAAGATTTAAAGTTCTTATCAACTAGGTCTTTCACATCTTTTGTTAGTGTTACCCCAAGATATTTTGTGTGATTTGTGGCTATCGTGAAAGGTGACGTTTCTCTCACTTCCCTCTCCCCTTCTTTATTATTTGTGTTGAAGAGATATGGAGAGAGCAGACAGCCCAGATCTAATAATCACACAGAAATTATATTAATTACAACACTGTTTTGTCTATAGTTCAGGAATTTTTATAGCTAGCTCTTATATCTCAAATTAACACATTTCTATTAATCTGTGTATCTCCATAAGGTTGTGACCTACTGGTAAGGTTTTCTGGTGTCTTTCTCCTTTGGCAGCTACATGGTGTCTCTCTGACTCCACCTGCTCTTTTTTTTTTTTTTTTTTTTTTGGTTTTTCAAGACAGGGTTTCTCTGTGGCTTTTGAGCCTGTCCTGGAACTAGCTCTGTAGACTAGGCTGGTCTCGAACTCACAGAGATCCGCCTGCCTCTGCCTCCCGAGTGCTGGAATTAAAGGCATGCACCACCATTGCTCGGCCTCACCTACTCTTTATAAATATCTCTGTTTAGATTTCCCACCTGGCTCTACTCTGCTAAGCCATTGTGCCTAAACAGCTTTTTTTATTAACCAATGGTAATAAAACATATAGCATACAGAGGAGAATCCCACATTACAACATTCATTCTTTTAAAAATGTTTCAAAATTGCTGTAAGATGGCTCAGCAGTTAAGAGCATTGGCTACTCTTCCAGAGGTCCTGAGTTCAATTCCCAGTAACCACATGGTGGCTCATAACCATCAGTAGTAATAGCTGGTACCCTCTTCTGGAGTACAGGCATATATGCAGGCAGACCATCATATGCATAATAAATAAAATTCAAAAAAATGTTTCAAAATTGATTTTTTTCCCTGCATTCTAAATAAGCATTATATCACCCCAAGTCCTCTTCCCTGACTGTTCACGTGGAGGTCAAAGGACAACTTGTAGGAGTCAGCTCTTTCTTTCTTCCATGTTGTCAAGGTCGGCAACAAGCACCTATGCTCACTGAGATATCTTGCTTACCCTTCCTTTCTGGTTTTAATATAGCCAATTATATATAGAAAACTGAGATAAGTGTTATCTGAAGAAAATAATTAAGGATATATAGTGAAACAGGGCAAGGACATAGTGACAAATTTTTAGCCCAAAGTACACATTTATACAGGAGATAATGTAGGGGTCACCATGACTTATGGTCACATCATCTTTATCATTTTTTACATTGACTTTCTTCAGAAGCATATTTTAAACTGAGATGTAAAAATTCCTTTACATCAATGCAAACATCAATGCAAAAACCAAATCTATGTTGTCTAACATGTGCCCACTAATCACACGCAATATTTTATATTATTTTTGTGTATACACGTGTGCTATGGTACATGTGTGGAGGTTAGAAGACAACTGATAGAGTCCCGTCTGTCCTACTATGTGGGCTCTGGGTATCAAATTCAGGCCACCAGGCTTGGTGACAGGTACCTTTATCTACTGAGCCAACTCACTGGCTCTGATGTGAGATTTCCCTGTGTATGCTGTTATTACCATCAATGGACCTATACCAGGGCAGAACTTAGGTAGGCGGGGAAAACTAAACTGAATGCCGGGAGGAAGAAGGCAGAATCAAAGAGAAGCTATGGAGCTGCCACTGAAGTCAGACATGCCAAAACTTCTCCAATAAGCCACTGTCATGTGGTGATACACAGATTAATAGAAATGGGTAAAATTAATATGTAGGAGTTAGCCAATAAGAAACTTTAGCTAATGGGCCAAGCACTGATTTAATTAATACAGTTTCTGTGTGATTATTTTGGATCTAAGCTAGCTGGGCGACAGGAAACCGACAAATGGCTCTCCTTCAACATGGCTCCACATGTTTAATGAGTAAAATTCAGAAATGCTCAATTACATCCCTCACTTGCAATACTTATACTCTAAGTTCTTGATGGTTACATATGACTAATAGCTTCTCCATTGGGCAGCATGAATGTTGAATGCCTTCTTCATTACAGAATGATGGAGTGGGCAGGACTGGTCTGAATCCTATAGATAGAACTCACACATGAACCAAAAGGCATGGACCACAAATCTAAGAAGACGGAGGATCACCCTGTAGCATCGGAAGTACCCACCAGGCATTCTGCTGATGTCTGTTCAATAAATAGTAACTATGCGTTAGACCCAAAGTCCTGAGAATCAACATGACACATCTCTGACTTCCTGTGACCTATGTAGCTATCAGATTCTACTTCTGTTCAGAGGGATCGATTTCCCTCCACAGCCTTCCAAATAGCAAAAGTTTGGCTTTAGTCAACTATGGCCTTAGGTGTTTGTTCCATTCTAATAACTCAGAGAAATTTTAATAAAGGCTAATATTTAATGTAGGTTAATAATGCTAAAAAGTCTTTTATATGATTATAAAAAATACTGTTTTCAAAGTTAGAATTAAGCTGTATTCATTTTCTAAGTTCAAATTTCTTAGAAAAAAATAAAAGGATATGAAACTTGCTGGGCAATGGTGGCACATGCCTTAAATACAAGCACTTGGGAGACAGAGGCAGGTAGATCTTTGTGAGTTTGAGTTCAGTCTGGTCTGCAGAATGACTGCCAGGACATCAGGGATACATAGAGAAACCCTGTCTTGAAAAATCAACACCAAAATAAATAAATAAATAATATGAAACTCCATTTTTTTTCTTTTTTTTTGGTGGCATGTCCATAGTAAATTCAACTGACTGCACTTGTGTTTTTAACATTCACTTACAAATGCATCTTCCAGATGGATCGCTGTAAGAGTTTTCCTCATACTCTCTGCAGTGTGTCCCACCGTGACCTGGCTTGCACGGACATTAGCCTGTAAGCTGTAAGAACAGTGTGGGTGCTGAACTGACAAACTTTATGGTCTAAAAACAATGATTTCCTAGGAAACAGTTTTCCTCCAGTGAGTTAGAACATACAGCTGTGTAAAAGTTCAAGACCGGTAATTCCCACGGTCGGCAGTCACCCTTGGCAGGATCAAGCATCACTAGTTAATGTGTTTTGGCTTAGAATTCTTGACCATAC
Source organism: Microtus ochrogaster (assembly GCF_000317375.1). Taxonomy (NCBI): domain Eukaryota; kingdom Metazoa; phylum Chordata; class Mammalia; order Rodentia; family Cricetidae; genus Microtus; species Microtus ochrogaster. Next base: position 83,164,549 of record NC_022009.1, read on the forward strand.
TGCCTGCTTCCAGCTGTTCAGGGACAGGTGGCCCCAGACTAGAAAACATACACAGATGTAAATGAAAACAAAACACATATTGGGAAACAGTCCACATTCTTTAACTCCACAGTGATGGGAGTTCCCCATAATTGACAGGGGCACAGGCCAAAGATGTGGTCTAACATTCATCAATCACTCTGGCAAATAATGTTTCTTTTGTGGAAATACATGATGTAACTTTACCAAGTGGCTAGTGTTTTGTTCTACAAAATGGCAGTTTTTTACTTTATAATTAGTCGTGTTGTGGTATTTGTGCTTTTGACAGAAGATTGAATGTTCCTGTACCTTCCCATTTGTGTTCTTGTTTCACTTTTCTGAAAGCTGAAAAGGTTGGAATAATGAGAGAAAAGAAAAAATAAGTCACTATTATAGGAATCTTAAATTGTATTTGACTAAATATGCTTAAGCATACCTCTGTACGTATACTTGTAGTGAATAGGTAGCCAGATTCTTTAAAGGACTGCATCTACCAAGTTTCTATCCATCCTTGGAATTCCCATTAGTGCCTGCTCAAATAGAGGTAATTATAGGAGGTTGTTGCTTCGGAGGTGTGTTATAATGATGGTTGCTCTTCATTGCTAGTCAGTTCTTTCACTCTGCCTCTTTGGAACTGATCCCCGTTGTTTCAAGTCCTGTCTTGTTGGCCAAGCAGTGTTGTAATTAATATAGTTTCTGTCTGATGATTTGGATTGGGTGACTGGGAAATAAATGAACATTCTCCATTTACAAATGGCACCAGAATGGAGAATCCACATAAAAACTGAGAGCTTGAGAATGAATTCTAGACACGAAAGAACAGAGTTAAGCACAGCTTCTTGGTAGCTGCTTCCCCCCCTCCTCCAGGTAGGTTCTGTTGGCTGGCAGCGGGCAGAGGAGCAGGTCCTCTAAGAGACAGCTTCTTGCCTCAGTATAAGCGCAAAAAACTGCATGGCTTCATTAAGAAATGGCTTCCTGATTCATGCTGGCACTAGCAGCATGAATAGCTCTGGCTCTTTCAGGAGGTCCTGAACTTAAATGGGGTCTGTGAATAGCATGTTACAAATTACTTAATAGTGACATAGACCTGCTGAGTCCCTGCATCTGGGGCAGTGAGCATGGCTCTCAGAGCTGGTGGTAAAGGTACCTTTCTGCCATGTTGGACTGGGCAGGGCCAAAAGGCAAAGCAGCCTTAGTCCTAGCCATACCACTTAGTATTTAGAAAAAAAAACATTCCTCATCAGAAAATGATTACAGATATGCAATAAAGACAGATTCAGAGAAAAAGGGTCTCTGAATAGGTCACAGTGTTGGATAAATGTACGTAGGCTTGGAAAAGAGAAGAAAAAGAGTATAGACAGTTATAAAAATAAATAGGTTTAAAAAAATCAAAGTCTTTAAAGAGACAATAAAAGTAATATAAAAGAGTAAGTCATAGATTAAGGGAGTAAAGAAAAACAAGCCACATAAAGATGCACAAAGATTCTGGATTATGTATATTATTGTGTTTTCTTTGAATTTTTTGACTGCAGAGAGACATTTGATTCTAGGGGCTGCTAAGTTAAACCAGCAAAAAGGTATCTTGACTTCAAAATTTGAGTCTAAGCATATGTTGCTTTGGAAAAGAGGTTATGCTTTTGATTCCACAGGAAATGAGAGCCTGTGGATTCATTCCAAGCTAATGTGGTTTGATGGAAGAAGACCCCCTGAAAGGTCTCTGTGAAACCTAAGAATACTTTGTCCAATAATCAGCAAGAAGTAGTCTCAAAAACTACACCCAAATTCTCAAAATGATCATTTATAAATGTTTGTTTTCATTTAAAAAGGGTTGATTATAAATGGTTAAATGGTCACAGTCAAACTCTTTTTTTAAAAAAAAAATAAGGGGGAGGGCTGGAGATATGGCTCAGAGGTTAAGAGCATTGCCTGCACATTGCCTGCTCTTCCAAAGGTCCTGAGTTCAATTCCCAGCAACCACATGGTGGCTCACAACCATCTGTAATGAG
>NC_022009.1:83166672-83193629 GCF_000317375.1 Microtus ochrogaster
AGAATATTGTATACATAATAAATAAATAAATAAATAAATAAATAAATAAATAAATAAATAAATAAATAAATAAATAAATATTTAAAAAAATAAGGGAGATATGACATAAAGATCAATACTTTGTATTGGTATGGATCTTTGTTTATTGATACAAATTTAAGGACGATTTTGTTACACTGTATATGTATTTCTGCTCTTGTTTAAACAGAAATATTGTGTTTGTGCACCTTATTTAAAATGTAATATATAATTAAGAAATACAGATTAATAGATGGTTATCTATAATAATCAAACTTTTAATTATGTTAGGTTTTCTAGGTATATAAAGATACATAGATATATATTTCAGTTAGATAGATATTCTATCTAACTGAATATGGCATTTAAATTGTTTTAAGAACTTAGACTTTTCTCAAAAATGAGACATGTCTGCTTCTGGCAGCAACAATCTACTTTAGAAGGATGATAGGCATTGAAGAAACTTGATAAAGGAATTTGCCTTCAATGTGACAAGGTTAACCATTTGGGTAAGAAACTTCTCTTGCCTGGACTGCTTGATGTTATGCTGTATGAACTGGAATTCAGGACTCACAGAAAAGTGACTGTTAAACTTTCCAAAAGATAGGATGGTCCTTCAGGGTTCCTGCTTCATGAAAAAATCTGCCATATATACTACAGGATACGGAAGAAAGTAACTGAGAAACTGCCAATATAGGCAAAACATTATTCCAAATTTCTTGCTTCACAGAAAAGTCTGCTGGATACTACGGGCCTGTAAGCTGAAGATGGATGCCCCAACATTACAGAAGAACTTTGGGTGACTGTCCAGGCAGCAAGATGTCTCTGTCAAGTCCAGTACTTTGGAAGTTGCTTACAATGCACTTCCTGTTTACTTAATTAGTACATCCTCTTGAGGTCTTTGATGGAGCTGACGAATAGATAGTTATAATTATAGTTTTCCTTAGTCATGATAAGAGATAAAGTAGATATAAAACTTTATACTCACAAAGAAGTATTGTAATTCTTGCTTAATACCTGTTTTGTTATTGTAATTTTACTATGCTAAAGTTAAAAATCTTCCTTTTTAATTAGACATAAAAGGGGAGATGATATGGAATGTCCTTCTGTATATGTGTTGCTTTTATTGGTTGATGAAGAAAGCTTTTATGGACAATGGCTTAGCAGAGCAAAGCCAGGCAGAAAATCTGAGAGAGTATGTAAATGATGCCATGTAGCTCCCGAAGGAGAAGAGCACACTGGAAAACCTTACTAGTAGGCCACAGCCTCATGGCAATACACAAAACAATAAAAATTGGTTAATTTAAGATATAAGAACTATTTAGAAAGATTCCTAAGCTAGTGGTCAAGCAGTACTGTAATTATTATAGTTTCCGTATGATTTTTTTGGATTGGGCAGCCGGTAACTGAACAAGCATTCTCCATTTACAAGGCAACTTCCTTCTTCCCCAGCTACCTGTGGGGTTTCCTTCTTCCCCAGCTACCTGTGGGGTTTCCTTCTTCCCCAGCTACATGTGGGTATTCCTTTTTCCCCAGCGACATGTGGGGATTCTTTCCTTCTTCCCCAGCTACATGTGGGGATTTTTTCCTTCTTCCCCCGCTACATGTGGGGATTCCTTCTTCCCCAGAGACATGTGGGAATTCTTTCTTCCCCACGTACACGTGGGGATTCCTTCTTCCCCAGCGACACGTGGGAATTCTTTCCTTCTTCCCCAGCTACATGTGGCCATTTCAACTTGTCTCATTTCTGTTTTGAGCCCATCCCCTCTAATTCCTTTAGAACTTCATTACACAACTGCATGGTTCTATCCATTATTCAAGTTGTCTTCTTTTAGATAAATACTTTAAAAGGTTTGTTTTATGTTAACAACATGGTATTTAGAAGGCAGACATATTTTCTATCTTCTCATTTACGTGTATAAGTTAAGTGTTCATCTTAGACAACTACAGAGTAGAATAGTGGCTGCCAGTGAAGGTGGAGGGAAGGATAGAATACCAAAATACAGCCAGACAGGAGGAAAAAGTGCTAGTATATGCTATGACACAGCAGGATGACCACAGCTAAAGACAATCTATTAGTCTGAAGTTTAGATATGCTAATTACACTAATTTTGATCATTAAATATGCACCAAAATATCACTATATATTCCATAACTATGTGGATGAAAGTTTAATCAAAGCTGGCGGTGGTGGTACACACCTTTAATCCCAGCATTTGAGAGGCAGAGACAGGCAGATCTCTGTGAGTTTCTCTACAGGGCTAATTCCAGGAGAGCTAGGGCTGCACAAAGAAACCCTGTCTTGAAAAACAAAGGAAAACAAAACATCAAGAAAACCAAAAAGTCAACCAACCAACAAAAAATTAACCAAAACAAAAAATAAAAGCTTATCCAAAACGTTAAAAACATTGTAAAAATCTTATCTTGCTATGAAATGACAGCAATGATCTTGGAGTTATGTGCTTAGGAAAGCCAGTGTTGGGGTGGTGACTGTACTGAAGCTGAGCACAGCACGCCTCTACTCCAGTCCAAGCAGGCATCACTTCTCTGGCAACTCTGGACATTGTTGGCTCACTTGTAGTTTCACACAGTAAAAATCCTTAGCTATTTTCATATGAGCTGGTGCCAAGTAATTACTCCCACCCTTATGCAAGTAATTTTAAATACCTAGTTACACAACTTTATTTTTTACCCTGTTAAAATTTCTTGTTGTTTCTGCATGAAAGTCTGTCAGGCTGTCTAGTCTTGTGTTTCACTTTTAACGTATAGCTTACAGTTTTGTAGCATCTATAATTTGAGAAACTTGTTTCTCCAACTCCATCTAAAGTTGACCAAAATATCGGACAGCCCAGTTTGATCTCTCTGTGGGGATGCACTAGAGACAACTTCCTGGCTGACACAGAGATTTATCTGAAGTTATTTAAACAGCTGGGAATCTAATTAGCCATATGTCTTCTCTGTACTCAAATGAAAGTGTTTCCTGATTGTAGAATGCAACCTTCCTCAAGGGATTGCCCCATGGACCAAACAATTCAAAGCAGCCTTGTGATCAGGGGATTTTAGTTAAATTAATGCTATCGATCTTTAAGGTCATAAATTGCTCTTGGCTTCCATGGTTGAACTACACATTGCGTGCTACTACAAACATGCTTCCCCAGAGGTCCAAAATGTTTGCCAGACAGTGATATCTTGAATGTTAGAAGTTCTACATGACTTAAGCCACACATTCGTGTGGAGGCTGGTCTGTCTCCTCTGTGGCTGGTGACTGCAGGTATAGAGAGTATAAGGGAATATGCCAGATGGGTGTGATTACCTAGTACCCATATCTTGATTTTTAACACTACTGTCTGATAAAGGAACTAACATTCTTTAGAGCTGTGCCTGATTCTAAAAGTGGGGCACTGAGTGTATAAGATGAATTCAGAACAGTTTGCTCTAACCACAAACTGAGGTACCTTGAAGAATTCTAAAATATTTGAGTATGAAAGAAGTATAAAATGTTTGAGTATGAAAAGTCATAAATTCTAACTAAAAGAGCTTCTTATGACTGAAGCCTGAATCATTTCAGCAATAAAATAGTGTTGGACCATTATGAGTAGTATAATACAAATACCATGGAATCCATAGTGATACATATGACTGAATAAAAGGGGGACAACAGACATAGTTTCAGTACAGATGAAACCCAGCGATTCCTGGAGATATGATGCCTTCAAGGAGTCTGATAGAACTCATTACTCTGTAAGTTTGGTTTGTTTATGCTGACTTTCCTTTCCAAAAGTACAGTGTGGAGGGAGGAAGAGGAAGGTGTACAGCATAGAAACCTGACAAACACTACTATAAGGTGACCATGATTCACAACCAGTGATTGGTCATCTTAGTCTTATGTGCTGAAGTGGGTCCTGGTTGTCTTCTTACATTCCAGAACCCCAGGCTAATAAGAAAAGTATTGTTTGAGGGGAAGGGCATTCTACAGATAATCTGAAACCTATGACAATGGTGAAAAATGAGGAAAGCCAGGAGACAGACATGATAACCTGTTGTAAAGATAGAACCAAAACACACAGTGGGTAAAAGCCAGAAAAATCTGAGTAAATTGTGAAATTTAGTTAGCAATACTATGTTAATACTCGATTATATTATGGTAAATATATCAATCAGTATAAGAAAGAGGATGTGGTGTATATTTTCTTTGTACTATCTTTATAATCCCACACATGTGTTTTATTATTTAAAAGGTGTGTTCTTTTGAAAAGGGAGTTCTGTGTGTTTGCTGTGTGGGTTGGTTGAGGGGGTTAGAGCAAAAAAAAAGGGAAGGGCAAACACGTTCTATGTAGAAGAGCCATCTTTAGCAGATCGTGGTGGCACATTCCTGCAAGCCTAGCACTCAGGAGGCCGAGGTGGGAAGATTGCAAGTTCCAGGCCAGTTTGGACGACATAGGCAGATTCTGGACTACATAGGGAGATACTACTTTAAAAAATTACTTATATAAACCTTTGGATATAAGTTCTCAGTAGAGTTGAAGTTAGAGATGACTCTAATTCTTACTAATTAAAAAGATTCTAGAAATTGTATTTATTTATTTGTTTTGGAGACCAGGCCTCATTTTATATTCCAGGGTAGCCTCAAATTCTTTCTAGCTCACTTTCCTGGGATTTTAGGTATGCAACACCAAACCTGGTTTAATTCATTTTTTTGAATAGTGTTTTGATTTAGATAAACCCACATTCCTGCATCACGGACTATCTTGTTTAATGTCAGTCAGAATTAGAACCACTAATTCTCTACAGTACATAAATAAAATGCTGTCCCCAAATCTGGAAAATATGCTTCACTGTCCATTCTTATTCCTAGTATACTAAAAAGCTTCAAAGTGCCTTGCCTGGTCACAGAGGCTGCTTGGAGGGTTCTTGGGGCCACAGTCACATGACTGACACCTTCTGCCAGGGACCAGGTTGCAGTACCCATCAGCACAATGGTCAGGGGCAAGTCTGTGACATGTGGCATGCTCCAGTGACAGGATTACAGAGGAAAGCTCTCAAACCCAGGGTTATGCAGCGGAACACACTCTAGAAGGATGGGAGCAATACCCTGAAATAACAAAGCTGTGATTAGAGGTAGACACTGGTATTTAACAAATCACAGACAAGGCTTTTGAGAGGTCCCATGCATGAGTTCTTTGAAGGGCCCACTGTGCAGCACAGGCTGTGTTGAAGTATCCCAGTAGCTGTACACCTTTGATTAGCTTTGATCTTCCCAAACACCAGGTTCATGGGCCAGCCTGAGCTGGAGCTTTTGATGTCAATGACTGTGAGCCTTACATTTCTCTTAAGCTCTTCTACAAAATTCTATTTATTTAAATAATTTGGAAAAAAAAGTGATTGTCTAAATTGGCTTGAATAAACTGAAGTAATAGAAATATCGGCTGGAAATGTGCTCTTTCCTTCCTTCTCTTTACCCTTGACATATCAGAGCTTTATCATACACAGTGTGAATCTTCATATTCAAATATTAAGATATCTTGATGACCGTCTTAAAGATGCCTAAGATTCTGATTCTATGATACTATGAAGTACAGCTCAGGAGTCTTCATGTTAACCCCAATTTCTGTCGCTGGGTTTATATTATTCATGCTATATACTACCCTGTCTTATCCCAGTCTTTCCCCAAACCCCTATTCACTCCCTCTCCCATCCCTTCAGAAAAGTGTAGGCCTTCCACGTATATACATGGAATATATGTTGCAGCAGGACTAGGCACCTCCTCTCCTATTAAGGCTGGATGAACCAACACAGTAGGAGGAAAGGGTCCTAAGAGCAGATAACAGAGTAAGAGAGAGGGCCACTGCTCCTTTTGTCAGGAGTCCCACAAGAACTGCCACAAATCTGCAACATATGTATAGAGGGCCCAGGTAAGCTCCATGCAAGTTCTCTGGTTGGCAGTTCAGTCTCTGTGAGCCCCAATGAATCAAGGTAAGTTGACTCTGTGTTTTCCTGTGATGTCCTTGGTCCCTTAGACACCCATAATCCTTCCTTCCTTTTTCTACAGGATTTATTAACACATGACTTTGGGATCCAGGCCCAAGACTCTTCAGGGTTCAGAAACAGATGCTACAACAAGCAAAAAAGACATTTTTCCTCTGACTATCTGAGACTGAACAAACAAATTCTCTCATACATGCTCTTCTGAATCAGCCTCTTTATTGTTCTGATCTATTCTAATTCTCCTGTCCTACTTATGATTCCTCCTAACTTCTTCTTCTAGTGTCTTCTCTTCTAGCCTAAACACTTCCTTTTTCCCAGAAGCCTTGAAGCAATAAAAAAATTACAGGAATTACCTCAAATTAGTCAAAAAGCACATTCCTAGAGCAAGTGGTAAGGAGCTGAGCTGTTCACTATGGCAACACAAGTTTACAGGACTAAGACCATGACCAGAGGGTAGAGGATACAGTGCTCAGTGAGATAAGCTTTGAGATATAGGTCTTTTGTTAACAGACTGGCAAGCAAAAAATTGGCATGCTTTTCTTAGGGTGCTTTGTGTAGTAGCCTTGGTTGGATATCTGCAACTCTGACCTTAAGCATTGCTGCAAAATTCCAAACTTATGATCTATTTACAAAAATCCTTTAGTCTAATTTTAAGCTGCTTTGAGGTGAAAGTGAGCTAATTGTGTGCAGTTAGTCTGAGTAAAAGAACAAGGCAGGTTTTAAACTCTCCTCATGGAACAAATAGATCTACTTAGGAACAAAAAGTCCTCATGGAACAAACAGATCTACTTAGGAAGCATGTATTAATATATATATTCTATATAACAAAATTATATGGCTAAATGCAAAGTCATCTTCCTGACCACCCACAGATATATGTGCCCATAAGCTTGAGATGTAATCAAGAGATTACATATACACATCACATGAGATTACATACTACAATGCAGGTATGGGGGAAACACCAAGCTGTTTTAGTAAAAATGAGCAACAGTTTTCAGTCAATGGTCATCCTTCAGGCCTTGCCATAACAGGATTAACCTCCATAAGATAATCACTCCTCTGGTGGGCTGGCATTTAAACACTAGTTTTCACCTGCTGCAACTCTCATGCTCCCTGACAATTTCTCTTGGTTTCTTAAATGTTTGACTATAAATCTCTCCATCTGCTTCCATCAGTTATTGGATGAAGCCTCTTGATGGCAGTTGGGCTAGGTAACGATCGTGACTATAGAAGAATATCATTGGGAATCATTTCATTGACTTTTCTTTTCTGCTGCCAGTCATTTTTGGTTTTATCCTAGGTTTCTGGGCTGTTCAGCCTCTGGGTCCTGGCCCTCCCGCCATTGACAGGGGCTGGTTTCTTCTCATAGTATGGGTTCCAAGCTGAACCAGTCATTGATTGGCCTCTCTTATAATTTCTGTTTCACCTTTTTCTGAGCCTATCTTGCAGGCAGGGCAAATTCTAGGTCAGTGGTTATGTAGCTGGGTTGGGGTCCCAATCCCTCCACTGAAAGACTTGCCTGATTACAGGAGATGGCTGATTCACGCTCCATATCTCCCATTGCTAGGAGTTTAGCTAAGGTCACACTCATAGATTCGTGGGAGTTTCTATTGTTTTAAGTTTCTAGTTTATTCCAGAGATGTGCCTGATTGCAGTACTCTCTCCCTCCTGTTCCCATGTTCACCCTCTACCTAGACCTCTCCTCCTTCCACTTATGATGTCTAATCTATTTCCCCTTCAGTGAGATTCGTGTGCCTCCCATCCCTCCTTGTTACTTAGCTTCTTTGGATCTATGGATAGTAGCATGGTTATCCTTCACTTTATGGCTAATATCCACTTACAGTGAGTACACGCCAAGTTTGTATTTCTGGGTCCAGGTTTTCTCACCCAGGAAAGTTCTTTCAAGTTCCATGCATTTGCCAGCAAATTTCATTATGTCATTGTTTTTAACAGTTGAACAATACTCATTGTGTAAATGTACCACATTTTCTATATCAGTTCTTCAGTTGAGAGACATCTAGGTTGTTTCTAGTTTGTGAATATCAAGAATAAAGCTGCTATGAATTTAGTTGAGTATGTACCCAGGAGTGGCAGAGCTGAATCTTGAGGTTGACTGATTCCCACTTTTCTGAGAAATTGCCATATTGATTTCCAAAGTGGCTGTACATCCATTTGCTCTTGTGGTAGTTTGAAGAAAAGTTGCCCTGAAAAGGAGTGACACTATTGGGAAGTGTGGCCTTGTCAGAGTAGGTGTGGTTTTATTGGAGGAAGTGTGTCACTGAGGAGGTGGGCTTTGAGGTTTCATGTATGCTCAAGTCATGCCCAGTGCGACAGACCACTTCCTCTTGCCTGTGAGTCAAGTTGTAAGAACTCTCAACTCCTTCTCTATCACCATGTCTACCTGCATGCTGACTTGCTTCCTGCCGTGAGGATAGTGTACTAAACCTCTGAAACTTAAGTGAGTCTCCACAATTAAACATTTTCCTTTATAAGAGTTGCCATCTTCACGTGTACCTTCACAGCAATAGAAGCCCTAAAACAACTAGTTTGTACTGTAAACTCCCAGAAGCATTGGCTATCTTTGTTCATCCCTTATAAGTCCCTAATAGAGCTTCATATTGTCAGTTCCCATTCATCAGTAGATGAATAAAGCATGGTAGGAAACATTTCAGGATATTTTATGTATATAAAGCCTGAATAACAGTAATAATAGTCAAATTCCCAATATTATTCCTATTAAAACCTTTCACGTCCTCTTGCCTACCTTTAAAACACCAACACTGAATCACCAAGGCATTTTCTGTGTTTTTTCCCCACATATCATGATAGCCATGATGCCCCAAACCATACCTTCCAGGTGAGCACCTGTCACAACAGTGTCCCATAACGTGTGCTTACACTGATACTGGCCTCCAAGTGGGCTGCAACTGCATCCAGTTGCACACTGAGGGTGACACTGGCAGGCTTCGGGGGACAGAGGAAGGGAAATTTTGGTGAGGGTGGGCAGAGAAGTAACTTGTTCTTTAGTGCTTAGTTCCTGTCTACTTCATTTAGTATCTTTCTAAACCTTCTCACCTGTTATATGGCAATAAGTCAGGATTTATACATGGGAACATGGAGTTGTAGTACAGGTAGTATGCCTGTGTGGTACTTAAAAAAGTGTTTTGCATGTGGTAAGTGCTAAATGAACTTTACTGAACAAGCTAATGAAACGTTTAACACAAGCTGCCTTAAATGACTGATTACTTGTACTCTGTGAGTCATTATACCTTAAATTGTTGATGTGTGGGGGCAGAGACCTACATTAATGAAGTATCCCACATAGGTTTACATGCTGAAGTCTTGGTTCCCATTGCAGAACTATTAAGAGATGGGGATTTGGGGAAGTGATCATAGGGTCATGAGGCTCTGCCTTCATCAGTGGATTAATCCATTGGTGGATATATAATTTGATGACAGCTTTGGGAGGTGCTACAAATTAGGAGGAGGGGTTTGGCTGAAGGAAATAAATGCTAGGGGTGTGACTTGGAAGAGTAAAACTTTTCCCTGGCCTCTTCCTTGTCTCTCTCTAATTTCTGATGACCATACAGCAAGTAGCTCTGCTCCATGTTGCCCTCGTGCATTTTGTCTGTTTCATCCCAGGCTCAGAAAAAATGGAGCCACCTAACTATGAACTGAAGCCATAAACAACTTACTGCTTTTCAAGTTATTATTTTTCAGGAATTCATTACAGTGATAAAAACTAACATGTACAGCAAGAAGCTTTTTATGGCCTCTATTCCATGCATTTCATGAGACTGAGTAGGCCCTCAAAATAGCTGTCAGTGGATAGCATGAGTTCTCAATTTCAAGCTGATTTCACTTTTTAGGAGACATTTGACAAAGTTAGGAAACTTTTTTTTTTTTTTGGATGTCACAAATTGAGGAGAGGGATGCTGATCCTGGGGGTCATAGATGAGGTAAAAATCCTATTACACAAAGACAAACTCCCATACCTCCACACAAAGAATTATCCAGTTCCAAATCTCAGTAGAGTTATAGCTAAGTAAATATCAGATTATGTAATTGTTTTTACCTTTACACCATTATCTAGTATGAGAGGAATACCTTGGTTAGAGTTCATTCTAGTCCTAATATTCTAGGATTCCAAATGCATGTTTGGACCATTGCCTCAGCAGACTCAATCCATTACCTTCAGCGAAGTTCCTCACTGCACTTACCATTCTGACAGGTTTGATTCTACCATACCAGAAGACCACCATGAGCGTCATCTAATCATTGACTGATGGGCATGTTGTTGTTTGGAGTGGATGCTAAAATTGATCTATTAGCCTACATTCCAGAAAGCATCTGCAGGCTCACAGTGCCTCAGAAGAGTCATAGAAAGACACTCACCCATGTCCCCATTGTGCAGCTGTGCGGACATCCTGACCAAGGGCTTTTCACACACTTCTGGGAGCACTTGAGGTCCCAGCCTGAGGCCATTTCAACACAGTTTTTAGTTCATACTCAGCTACATCCTACTCGCTGGAGAAATCCTCAGTGAATTGGTGTGGGGAATGAGGCCAAATTTTTGAGATGATGAGAAAAGAAGACACATGTTCCAACTCTGCTGTCTAAGAGTCTCAATGCATAAGCAAATATCAGAATATAAACTCAAAAAGACACTCAGGCCAGTCTTTCAAATTGTCTGGGACTTTTATGATTTTATGATCTTCAGTGACTCTGGTCCTGGAATAGGACAGCTGAATATTGGTGTTAGAATCTAAACTCTGGTCCTGTGATAGGACAGTAAACATTCTTAATTGCTGAGACATTTTTCCAACCTGAATTCAATCTTTTAGATTAGTTTTTCTTCCTTTTTGTAACTCATGGGCTTGTTTATAGATCCAGTCCTAGTTTACCACAATGCAGCAGAATACTCTACCAACTATGAAATAAGCCTCTGTCTGCAAGCCTGAACCAGTTTGTTCAAGTTTGTAAAATACAGATCAGCTAGGTAAAATTAAATGTCAGAGAAAATGAATATTTTTTCATATAATTACATCTATTGTAACATTTAAGACATACACTGAATTTTGTTTGTTGTTTTTGAAGCTAAAATTTAACTGTGTGTAGTTTTATGCCTCCCCCTTCCTTCTTTTTTCTTAAAAGATCTTGCCACCCTGCTATAGTTAAATGGTTCCCAAATGATGCCTTGAGGTAATAATGGCAGGAACTCTTTGAAATGACATTCACGATATGTATGCCTAAGTTCTCTGAAAGTAGAAATACAACTGGAGCTCAAGGATTGTAAATTTCAAGTGTTCAATGGTTGAAATTTTAATGCATAATTTATCAATGTAAGTATATAGCTCATTAACTCAGGGTTAACAAGCTGCCTGAAAATGGAAGGATAGTAATTATTTTTGGTTTTTAAGGTTGTAAGTTCTCTGCGAAACCCCTCAACTCTGCCTTTTAGTCAAGAAGCAAATATAGGTAATATATATATATATATACAATTGGGACCAAGTATGTTCTGTCAAAACTCTCTAGGGCCAGCATAATGATTATATCATGAAATTAGAATATTTACACAAATATTACAAAATGCAATTTCAACCAAGCTATTTGAATTTTGTCCACAAACAAAGCACCCTAGGCAATTACTATATATGCTATAATATGCAATTTACCTTAGTTATTCGGTGGTTGGAGTAATTAAACAGATACATTTCTACTAGTCAATAAATAACCTACTGGAGTCTAAAAGTAGCATTGTAATAGCATTCTGTCAGAATACATTATAACCAAGATTTGAGAATGAGCATGGGACTCTCTGCTCAAAGGCTGAGAATGGAATATGGAATATGACACAGCTGGTTCTAAATTGACTGGTTTAGGAAGAAGCATGATTCTATTTTTAAGAAAATGATACAAAGGTTCAGTGATAAAAGTACAATGATATTATCTAAGTGGCCACAGTACCTGGCAGCATCCCACTTGGACTGTGAAGGATTTCACTGTGGAGTTCAATCAAGACTGAGGTCTACACCAGCACCAGGGTATTGGGAAGTATTTGGACAGTACATTCATGCATCCTCTGGAGCTCTACCATGATTATGTTGAAGTACAGTCTTTAAAACTTTTGGTCATGGTTTACATGACTTCCCAGGAGACAATGTAAGACTGATACATTCTATCCTAGCTATTGTGCTTATACTAACAGGGTCTCCTTTCCATTTTGCTATCATCTCTGCTGATGCAAAACGAGTGGCCTTAACATCAGTAACTTTTCTCATCTAGCTTCTAAGCTACTGAAAATCAACTGACTTTCAGGTTTGTAGAGGTTATCTCGTTTCCATGCCATCAGAGGAACAGAAAAGAAAGTTAGATTTAGGTTATCTCTGGGCTGCAATCCTGGCCCCACTGTATGCTGGAGAGACTTCTCAATTCTCTCTTCATTTGGTAAAGACACAGACAACATCACTGAGATTTTAGGAGCATTGCAATGTAATATTGAATAACAAGTAGTGTAGCACATAGTGCACAATAAATGGGACATCTCCTTTGATATTTCTATTTCTCCATTTACTTATCCTTGTTGCAGAGTTGATATATGGTCTAGACTCTCAGAGCCTTTCCATGTTTGAGATGGGGTCCCATGCATACCATGCCTGGAAGTAGCGGTAAGGCAAAAGTTGGAGATGCTTCTTGTGGCTTCTTATGTGTACGGTGCTTGTTTCCTCTAGGGGAAACATGACTATCCCAGTTAGCTGTGGACTAAACAGGAAGGAATCAAAGAATGTTGGGCGAAGGATACAGAAAATCTTTTCAATCTTCATATATATTATATATCCTCATACACCTCACTTATAATAGATAGTGCACGGAGTTGAATTTGCAAGTTTTAGTTCACTTGGAATGGTGTTAGAATTGAAACATTCCAGAATGGCTTTCTCCCATATGTGTAGATTGTGATTTAGGCAGGAAGAACATTTTCCCCCTGTCTATAACTATAGCTCATAGGACTTGGAAAACCCCTAACATTCTTGACAGGTCTAATTATCAACCCATCTCTAAAAAATTTGATCAGTTCATCATGGCTCTGGACTGCAGAGCAAAGGATAGCAAATTGGAATCCTTCAGAAGATGTTACACATATGGGGGAGGGGGAAGAGGACAATATGTAGAAAAATTAGCTACATTTATAGACCTTTCAATTTGGAAAAGATTTTTGTTGCTGTTGCCATTGTTAGTTTTGTATTTTGTTTTGAGATGCCAGGGAGATATTCTATGAACAAATAAATAAATTTGTTTTTTCAAGTAAATTTTATGCTCAACAGGGCAAAGTTCATTTAAAGTCCTTGGTTTTGATTTATCAACAACAGAGAACTATGTCCTATCAAGAGTCTCAAATTGGTTCACCAGCTCTCATCACATGATGCAATGAGTCATCATCATCTTCATTTATAACCTGGCAATATTTAAGCATGCATGGGCAGCCTATTTATGGTGGTTCTCCAGTTGTTCCTATCCTGGGCAGTCCTAGATGCTTGTGTTATTTTCATACTCAAGGTTCAGCAGTCTTCCTTTATGCTGTCTATCCAGTGATTTTTGGACTTTCCTCTTTGCCTTTTTCCATACACTTCTCCACGCAGTGTTATCTTTGGGTATCTGCTGCCATCCATTCTCATAACATGGTTGAAGTATCTTAAGCACCATTGCTATATCCTGTAGTTTACTTCCTTAAGTAGATGGAGATGTTTCTTAATGCCATCATTGTGCAACCTATCTCTTTGTGTGATGCCTAGAATCCTTCTGAGACTTGCCCTCTCAAACATAGCTGCTGTTCTGAGGAGCGTTTCATTGTCCAGTTGTAAGGAAGGCAGCGCATGACAAGTGTCTCATATACTTGTAATTTTTTTGTTGTCATTTTGTCTCTTGCTGACCAAACCTTTCCTAGTGCTTGGAATGCAGCCCTCACTATCCCCATCTGCTTCTTGACATCTAAAATAGTTTCCTCCTTTGAATTGAGATTCCTCCCAGATAGATAAAGTTGACTGTTTCCTTGAGGTTCTGATTCTTTATTATAACTTAAGAAATACATCAGTAGCCACTTGAACACCAGAGATAATGAGAAAATATTAAATATTGATAGTCACAAGATAGAGGAAGCTATCAAGAGAGCAAAACACAGAAAGGCCCAGGAGTAGACGACATCACGATGGAGGAGCTGGAAGCGGCTACAACAGGCTCAGGGGCTGAGGCACTTCTCAGACTCTTCAGAGATATGGGAACACGAAGTGATTCCCACAGAATGGAAGCACTCAGCCATAATTCCCATACACAAAAAGAAGGACAAGCTGGACTGCTCAAACTACAGGGTCATTGGTTTGTTGTGTCATAGCTACACGATCTGCATTAATCCTGCAAAGGATAGAGGGCAGAACAGAGGAAATCCTAGTATAGGCCCAGTGAGAATTTAGAGGTTAGAGGTAACAGAAGCACAATAGATCAGATCTTCACTTTGAGGCAACTGGCAGAAAAATACAAAGAATTTGGAAAAGACTTATTTGTGTGTTACATAGACTTCAGGAAGGCATTTGACAGCATTTGGAGAAAAGGACTTTGGGAAACAACGAGGTTCTATAGGTACTCAGAGAAAATCATAAAGATACCAGATAATGCCTATAAAGATACCTTGGATGTGCAATGACTACCTCCAGAATAATGTCTTCTGAGGAGTCCTGAGCTCCCTTACACCACTCCCATAGGAAACATAGTTGAAAGGAGAAGGTTGGATGTAGGCTTAACCAGAACATCTTTGGAAGCTTCTTTATCTAATTGGAATTTATTCTTTTTCAATTCTCCTTCAGGAGGTGAGGAGTAGGCAGTTTGGTAGGAAGGGTGAGAGGGATTATCAGCTCAGAGTCTCTTGCTGCAGAGAAAGATTTGAATGCAAACAAAAGCCTCTATTGACACACCTCTGGTTGAAAATCTCTACTCACATGTTGGTAATTACTTGGTTTTGGAGAAAAAGCCCCATGAGGGAAAAATTTGTTATTTTTGCTGCTTATTATTCTTACAAAAACATTCAGTTGCTACTTCCTTAAGCCTTATCCCTCAAACACATCACTCCAGCTTCTAGCTACTCTTCCTGGATAAAGAGCTTGTGTACACACTCTTGGTGCAGCTCCAGTATCTTTAGGAAATCCTTTGGTTAATAATGCTTCCCAGATGTGCTACTTTTGAAAATCATTTTATAACAATCCTCTTCTAGCAAAACAGATATGGATACAGTTCAGGAATGTTTCTCTCTACTTTCTCAAGAGGTAAGAGTTTATGGGTGCCTGGGGTTTAAAGCTAACAGCTATGGTAAAGTCCATGGGAAAAGAAAAATTGTTGACAACAAATCTCAGGCAAGCTCCAGGGAGAACCATGGCAAATCCTGGTTAAGTCCATGTAACAGGGCTCCCAGGAACTGGGTCTCAAAAAATAGTGACAACAGCAGACACCTGGCCAAACCACACACACACACACACACACACACACACACACACACACACACACACGCACGCACTCACGCAAGCACGCACGGGCGTGAGCACAAAAAAGTAAAACCAAAAAACACAGGGAAGAATGTAAATTGCTTTCCTTACAGCCATGGCCTGAAAAAGTTCAGGAGAAGAGAAGGATTTCCTGGTATGTATACGCTCTATCTGAGTTGCCTGGATACAGTTCAGAGGCCAGCTGAGATTAATGTTCTCAAACCTTTGCCTTGAAACCTGTGTTACATCTGAAAATAAACTTGAAAGCAAGCAGTGTCCAGTGACCCATGCACTGATGAACTGAGCATATTCCATATAGACAATCTTATTTTTTCACAATTGTGGAATTCTGTCCAAAATACGAAGGGAAAATAATACTTCTGTGTGTATGTTAGGGATTCTGTCTGATTGAGAAAGAATAAAAATGCACTATTCTGTCCAAGCAGGAGAAACTGCCTGAGGGCATATGAGCACAAAACCCCTAACATGCTTGCTAGATTCCAATCCCTGTCAGTCTTTATACTGGATGTGAGATAATACTTATTAATTATCTTTGTCCACACTCAGAACCTCTGCTCAAATCTGCCTCTTGTTACTCTGCTTGTGTTTCTACAATAACTCTTGGCTATTCTCCCCTTTCTGTCCTTGGCCCAGTCCATATTCCACACTGCTGCCAACAAAGCCTTCCAAACTAGTTCTCACTGCCAACAGAATAATACTTAAAATATTTAGACCAGAGTTCAAGTTGCTCTATGATCTACTCCAAACTGCTCTCCAGCTGGTGACTGCTTGCTTGGTAACAATTAGGCATTGGCCTCTGAATGAGGCATACAAAGAACAGGCCAGGGCCTCACAAAAAACAGGCCAGGGCCTCTGCCCCAGAGCAGAGCAGAGCAGAGCCCTGCACTGGAGACAGAAACATAAATAAGAAATTGTCCTATTATCATGCTCTGAGAGGTCAGAAGTATATTTAAAGTCAGTCCTGCACAGTGATTTTCAAACATTTAAAGAACATTTAGAAGTACTCAGTATAGGAGAACCCTCCCTCCAGTCATTTCTGTCCGATGATGCACCCATGTCCCAGTTGCAGCTAAGAGCTTGTAGTGGTCCCTCCTCTAGAAAACTACACTTTTACCTATCTCTAGTCCCACATCAACCCCTGAGAGGCCCATAGCCAATGACTGACAGATACGGAGGGTTATTAGAAAGGGCTAGCCTGATACCTCAGGGAGCAGGACCTCTGTGTGTTATTTTTTGGGACTGAAAGACTGTGAGACTGGGCAGGACAGAAACTTCAGTCAACAAGGTTGTTTTTGAAATTGTTTTCTTCTGCTTCATCTGCCTTGGGATGTTCATGTCTTGCTATTATAGAACCATTAGTTTCTGGAGGTAGCATCTTACTCTTATTACACTGTTGTCTACCCATCTCTTCCTCCAATGACTTAGGTGGTCACACTTCTTCCAGATGCAGTTGCGCTCTGTGGCTCTGGTGATCACTCCTCCGGGTTCAGGGAGGGCCTCTGGTGGTCACTCCTCCAGATTCAGGTTCTTATCCACTTGAATATTTTCTTCATCTGCATGATAACACTTATTGTGTCTATTAAATGTGATAATATATAGGAAGCATAGAGCTTTGAATAAAAGGAAGTTTTACTAGTATTACATCAACCGCAGCAAACACACCACAACAATGTGCTGAATGAATGAATAATTGAGTGGTATTTAATTTATTTTTCTATTACAATTAAGATCTTGCCCTCAGTATAGGAAGAAAATGATCATACTGTTGCACTTTACATACTTGATGTCAATCTCACCCCGAGTTTTCTATGAGTGATAACATTCCCTAACCATCATGATCAGCATTCTTTTGGCCTTCAACTCTGAACTCCTGCTTGAGATTCATAATAGTCATGATATTAACATGTCATCATTTTCAGCCCCTATCACATGGCATATACTAAAGTATTGTTAAGTAGATAACTTGTGCATGTATTTTAAATAATGTCTGATTTGTGTTTTCTTATCTAAAAGGAGGAAGATATTTTCTTTTTCTTTTTCTTTTTTTTTTTTTTTGATTTTTGAGTCAGGGTTTCTCTGTAGTTTTTGGTGCCTGTCCTGGAACTAGTTCTAGTAGACCAGGCTGGCCTTGAACTCACAGAGATCTGCCTGCCTCTGCCTCCCTAGTGCTGGGATTAAAGGTGTGCACCACCACCACCCGGTTGGAATATATTTTCTTTATAGTATTGTCTAAACATAAAAAGTTCCATTTCTAAAAAGCTATAAGTCACTATCATAAATAGGCAATATTAAAGACTCTGAAAAATGCAGATGTAGATTTTGTATGTAGTGGATCCTGCACACCTAGCCAGGGACAATGCAAGTCTTCTACTTATGCCTCAATTCCAGTCATCAAAATAGCAAATATGAAGCCTCTAGAGAAACCCTGTCATCTTTTCCCATTGACTGAATAAGTAAAGGACACAGTCCATGAGACTGCGGGACAATGGGATCTGCTTTCTTTATCTAAATACCACCTTCCAAACTGACTTTCAAATGTTTGCTCTCCTTGAAGACTTTCACCCTGAATCACCTTCTTCTTTCCTTGTTTTGGAGTCATGCTCTTGAGAATCTTATATATTTTATTCATCTATTATTAGAAATCCATAAGCTCTACTATGTGTCTGGTCCCATGCTAGGGGCTAATGTAAGCTTGGTAAATGTGATAAACAAAGCCTTGTACTTTGTACCATCTTGGTAGAGAGAGATTCAGATATCCAATGAACTCATTGTATATGACTGAAACAACAAAAGTAGCAAGTTTTGCCTCAATTTGTTCTTATTTGCATCTATTTGCCAAATGCTGTGCTACAATTGGGTACAAAGAAAAAAACACAGGCACAGACCTCAAAAGTATATAACCTGTGGTTGCATGATAATACAAGCATGGCTCTGACCTGAATTTGGGCAAAGACATTCTGCCCTAGATGCCTCAGCCATGAGCTCAAAGCTCTATGTGTTTACTGATATGCCATCAAATAATGGCTGTGGGTAGAAAACAGGAGATATGAACCAGAAGTACAAGTCCTTAGAGGGGCATAGCTTCCTTGGCTTCATAAAAATAGAAATTCAGAGAGGCAGGTTCTATGCAGGTATGACCAGAGATATGTGGGTGGTATTCACACTGCTCGTTTTTAGGCAAGTATCCAAAGGAGAAAACCTAATGTGAGGGCATATGGAGGGACTGAGGATAGAGTGGAGGTATGAGGAGTGTTGGTCTGGATACTCCAGAGTTTGCACTGATTCACCGGTAGTCCTGTGAGAACACTGGTAGGCCACAGGCCTAACATGACTTATTCTGAAAAGTGAATTTACATCTAGAGAATCAACCCTCTTCTTCCCTTCAATACTCTCTAGTTATACTCTAAAAACAAGGGAAAGAAGATACTAGGATATCTCTTGACTACAATGCATAGATTTTCAGGTATCTATCACACCATACTGGTGGGTATGCAAGTGGTACTGTTTATCTCATTCTTGGAAACATCTGAGACAAAAGAAATTAATTAGGCTGTTGTGACTATCTCAAGGTCAGTGTTTTTCAATATCCATTCCTATCATGGAATAAAATCTGACAATGACTAGATTAGAGCAGAATGTGCTAATAACATGTTAAAATAAACACCTTCAGCATCAGTCACAGGAAGAACATCCATGGAGGTGATATGTTGACAGAAGTTTTCTGTCCTGCCCAGTCCCACAGCTGTTCAGTCCCAAATAAATATATAGAGGTCTACATTAATTATAAACTGGTTGGCCTATTAGCTCAGGCTTCTTATTAACACTTACATCTTAAATTAGCCCATAATTCTTGTCTATGTTAACCATGTAGCTTGGTACCTTTTATCAATGAGGTGTTTTCATCTTGCTTCCTTTGTGTCTGGGTGACAACTGCAGACTGAGTCTTTCCTCTTCCCAGAATTCTCCTGTTCTTGTTGCCCCACCTATACTTCCTGCTTGGTCACCCCACCTATACTTTCTGCCTGGCTACTGGCCAATCAGCGTTTTATTAAAACAATACAACTGACAAATCTTTACAGGGTACCAAATCATTGTCCCACAGCAGTGATGCCACAGGTCCCAGAATTCTACCTAGATAAAGAAGTTCAGCTGAATCTGGTTGTGAAGATTTGTACTGCTCCAAGGTACAGTATTGAAATCACAACAACAACATCACCATATATCAAATAGTCCACTACCCTGGCAGGCCTCACAGTAGCCTTTCTTGCCCTCATACTTGGAAAAGGTATCCATTGACACTTCTCTTCCATTTCATCATTTGAGCAGTGAGAATGGAGAGAATGAAATGAATTTGATTATTTCCTCTCACAGAACCAGACTTTGCTCAAGCTAGGACCTTTAGTATCTCTATCAGAACTTCCTCTACCAGTTTACCTGTATATAAAACCTATATATTTGGGTAGCAGATCAGTCAAGCTAATTTTAAGGTATTCTATGGGATGATTTGTGGTGTTCTATGGGTGCCCAGTTCAGCAAGAATAATTGTGTATCAGCCAACAGTTCTGGCACAATGTGAATTGGGTGAAAATTGACTCTGTGTTCCGGGACTTTGCCATTGCAACACTTTTATAAAGAAAGTTTTATAAAGAAAAACTTTTATAGTATAAAATGCCTGTAAAAGTACTTCTCAAATCTTAACATAACATGTTCAGATAAAATATAGATTTAAGACTTGAGACTCTTGTTTGGAATGCTCTCAAAAGTCTGTATTTTATTAACTCAGTAAATTTTGTGCCTAATTCTACTCAAATAATAATTTAAATATTAGACACAGATAATATTCAGATATTTGTCCTCAAACCAAATGTCAGCTTACAAAAAAAAAATGGAGTGAATTGCTTCACTCTAGATGTGGCTAAGGAAAGTGCTTATGGGCCAGATTTAATTTGTTTTGCTGATCCAGTGTGGTTCAGGGTATTGTCATTTAGATGTGGGTGAGGGTTATTTCATGGAGCTTAGGGTCAACTGTGATGGACAGTTTCCCCATAGTGGTCTCTGTTCAATAGTTGTCCTTTTGCCAATATCACTGAGTCTGTGTCCCACATAAGCCAACTGGTCTACCAGCACAGTAATACATCATCCCGAGGTTGAGGCTTTCCCACAAAAATCTGATTTAGGGTCTTCAGTGACGATGTCACATGGGGAGTGTTTTTTTTTTTTTTAACTTTCTTCACATACATTTCTCCTTCTATGTAAAAATTCTAGGATATCTGATTCTAGGATGCCTGATTGAGTCTATCCTCCACATTTATTTTGTTATCTCCTCTACCTACATGTTTCTAGTAAAATAATTAAATTTTAGACCCCGACTATTTCCTCAGAGGCATATGTTTCTTATTTACTAGCTGTATTTCTTAGACAAATCAAGATTATTGTTCTTTTATTAGGTTAACTCTCTGTTTTTCTTTGTCTAAAATATCATGTTGGTTGCCAAGAGTTGAGAATAAAGAACAAAGAAAAGAGTTGAATGAGTTTAAACTTCCCAATTGCATGATGAATTCCTTTTTTAAAAACATATTTTTATGTATTTGTTGAGTATTTCACATCAAGCACCCTAGTCCCACTCATTTCCTAGTCCCTCTATATCCACTCCTCACCCCACCAGAAGAAAATTTTTAAAAATTGATGAAAAACAAAACAAACAAACAAAACCTTCTTCACTTCTCTGTCTTTCCCACCTCTTCATTAATTCTTCATTCATCTTAGTGACATTGGGAGCTGCAGTGTGTCTCGCAGTATATCCTTTTGTTCACTCAGCTTTTTACTTGTCAATGTTCACTGTGTAATATATTATTATTCAGGTTCAAGGCCTTTGGCTTCTGGCACACCATCAATACTGGACCCTTGCTGAATCTACCCTCTGATATTTTGCTGTTGTCCCAAGTCATGGAGATCCTGCATCTGTGGTTCTGCAGGGTCAGTCTCTTCACATGCTCCAGAAGGTCATATATGGAGTGATTTTGAGGTATGCCAACTCAAAGCCTTGAATATGGGCCTGGAAGGTAGCTGACTTGGTCAGTCTAGGTCACAGGGACTTACCCCCCTCAGGTGAGGGGCAGAGTCAGCTCTTCTATGCCCCATGGTGAGGGGTGGGGACATCTTACCCAAGTGTGCTGCTAGCTCTCTGCTGCAGTGGCCAGTAAGGGGGGGGGCATGGCCACCTCTCCCAGGGTCAGAGAAGGGCAGTGCCAACTAAGCATGGTCCTTAAATTTCAACACACCTAGTTCCTATGGCCCTCTGTGGTAACATGGGCCATGGAGATCAACACAGACCCTAGTTGTAATAGGAACACAGACCCAGACATGGCCCCTGGCATCATCACTGGCACAGACATCACTATGAACCCTGTGGCAGTGTTAGCTACTCAGATAAGTGTGTCCTAGGCAGCAGCATTTCACTCAGACACCAGTATTGTCTCGGGTGGCTGATCAGATCCCAGGTATCCATGTGGCCTTCAGTGGTAATGGGAGCCATGGTTTTCAAATCAGACCCTGGCTGGTGTAGGGCCACAGACCCAGACATGGCCCCTGGCAGCAGCTTAGGCCCAGATGTAATCATGGCCCTGAGTGGCAATGTAAGCCACTCAAATCTGCATGACCCCAATAGCAGCATGTTCCTTGGATACTAATATGACCACAGGTTGCAGCCCAGACCTCAGGCATCCATGTGATCTTTGGTGGCAATATAGGCCACAGACATCAACACAAACTCTGCCTGCAGTAGAATTGCAGATCCAGACATGGCCCTCAGCAGTAGCCTGGACCCTGATGGCAACACAGGCCCCAGATGGCAACACAGGCCACTTAGATTAGCATGGCCCCAGTGACAGCATTGTCCTTAAATACTGTCATATCTCCAGGCGGTGGCCCAACCCTTGGTATAATGAGCATAGTAAAAAATGCCTTTTAGATATGTAAAAACATAATGTAATACACATAAAGAATGTAATGAGCATAATAAAAATGCCTTTTAAGCATGTAAAAATAGCTTAGTCAGGATCCCTGCTATACCTAAGGCTGTACCTGATAACCAGAACTCAGTGACATCATTCATGATAACCAGACACAGTCCTAGAACTCCATGACACCCACTAGACAATATACAAAAAGAAACCAAGACCAATGCTCTGCTCTGCACATCTGGATACCACCATGATCTGCCCTGCAACTGGAGAGCCTCTCCCAAGATCATGACCTTCCTATTAGAGACTTCTGTTAGAGACTGGATCTGACCTTCAACTGAGATATGTCATACAGGTGAGCAGTCTTGAGGAGGTAGACTTAGGACTGTAGTTAGGAATTTAGAATGTGAACCTAGTGTGATGACCCTCAGTATAATAAAATAAAGTTTTTGTTATACTAACCACATGTATCTACCTTCTTGATTGTTATTCTCGGATATCTACAGGGCCTTTGATGGTAACAGGAGCCATGAATGCCAACATAGACTCTGGTTGCAGTAGGGCCACAGACCCAGACATGACTGCAAGCTGCAGCTTTGACACACACCATTGATTTGTACTATTTGTGGGTATGTGAATTATAGCAACGAAGCCATTACATATAGCAGACACATGCATGCACACATACACATGCACACTTGTAGGTATATATGCACACACACCTTGCGAGAACACACACACTCCCTAAAACAATACCAATGTTCAATATGTTCTTTAAGAGCACCATCTCAGTCAGTGGAACAGAGAGAAGCCTGATATGCTGAAGGGTGTGCAGAAACTGGCTTGACTGTATCATTGTACCTAATTTTCATGATCTTTACTTTTTTTAAAAACTTGCAAAAAACCTCTATGACATAAAGACTTAGCTTGTTGCATGCCAATGCTGCTACTCAGGCTTATTCACTGGACAAAAAGATGGAGCATGATGCTGTGACACAGAGGAAACCACTTACCCAGTTCCCAAGGGTTCTCTGATGCCTTGAGGGACACAAAGATTCACTGTCTGAAAGACAAGGATCTGTGCATTTGGTCCCATAAAAATACTGAAGCTCTGTTTCCTTTCCATTCCTCCCTTGGTTTCACTTTTTTCTTAACAGAAGATTTCTGAACCAGTATTAAGAGGGATTTGAGAATAAAAGGGTAAAATAATTAAAAGATAAAAAGAGGGCTTTGTTGAGATATCTAAGTAGTTAAGTTTACTAGTCTCCAAACCTGGTGACTTGAGATTGATCTCTGAGACCCACGTGGTGAAAAGGAGAAAGCTGACTTCTGTATGTTGTCCTCTGGTGTCCATCTCTGTGCACACATGCATGCATGTGCACACACATGTAAATAAATGTAGCAAAAATAAAGAAATCACTTGAAAATTTAAGATCCTTTCATCATGCACAAAGTAATATAAATTTGTATACAGAATTCTAGTATTAACTGCAAAACAAGGCAGGCACCTCTATGGGCAGCATCCTATACTAGCACACCTTCAAAATGTTCATTCCCTTTGTTGCAGCTAAGACTTCTTGAGAAAAAGAAACTGAGAATACTTGGAAGTACTTGATGGCCATGGTCTGAGCATGCACGAAATGCATCTACCATTGTCCTTGAGTCAGGAAACTGCACATGCTCAGCAATGCACATTCTAAGCTGAGCTTGCTCAGCAATGCTCCCAAGTGTTTTCCTATGCGACAGCTTTCCCAGATTACATGCTTTGCTTTTAGAGCATCTGTGGTATTTGCCATGTCTGTAACAGACAACAAATCTTTCTTCATTATTTTATCATCTGGTTATGTTTATTTGTACTGTAAGAACTATGAGGGGGCTTTATTGTACTCTGTTACATTAACAGAAGTCATGTGTCCTTGGTTTCATAATTTGTAGTTGATTTTTATTTTTCTGGTTCGCTGGGAAGAAATGTGAGCACCATCTGCTGGTCATTTGTGAAAACTTCAGGAAGCCTCAGAGAAAGGCTGTGTATGTACACTGACTTCCTAAAGTTTTGGGGACATACTGAATCATTTTTAAGGACTTAGAGTTAACAGGATTCTTTGAATTCATAACAAGGGAATCTTATGGCTGAGATAGTAAGCCTCAACCTTGACTTGCATCCCAATTGACCTCCTAGGATTTACCCTGGCAACCTCAAGGGTCAGGGCTACTCAGTACAAAGTGGTTGTGCTTGCACTGGTCACAGTTGGCTCCTTGCACATTCTCTTTGCACAGGCGCTGGCCAACCACAGACCTTGTGGCAGGATCAGAGTAGTTCTACAAAGGCCACCAGACAAGGTCCCACAGGATAACATTCACAAGCTAGGAACACAAAAATACACTGTTTTAGTACCAACTGTGGGAAATCTAGAATGTAATCTAGCATTTTACCCATACCAGATTTAATCATTTAGATAATTAAGTATATTTAAATAATTATACTGATGACTTACAGATATCCAGAAATATCTACCAAACTTCTGGTCTTGGGAAATGTTGGTTAATTCCATACATATTCTTTTAGAAAAATATGAGGATGAGAGGAAGGTTGCTAGTTTTTTTTAAACATGGTTTCATGGAGCTCAGGATAGCTTCCCTTTGCTATACAGCTGAAGAAGATGACTTCACACACAATTATCCTGCCTCTACCTTCCAAGTACTGGAATTAGCCATGTGTGCCACCATGCCCTGTTTACACAAGTGCTGGTATTGGGGATGGACAATACACTAGGTAGTATTCTACCAACTAAACTACATTCCCCTCCTAGAAGATTACTATTTTGAGAGATAGATGTTAAAAGTAGATCAATTATTTCCAGGTCAATGAAAATGTCTTTGAACTTGATAGAGGTGGTGCTTGCATAACCTTTTTCAGTGAATGGCTGCTCATTTTTAAATGATAATTATGTTGTGTGAATTTTAATTCAGAAAGAAAATTAAATTTAAAAAAGAAAACTCTAACTAGCAGGCATTCCCTTGGAACCTTTGGGCCACTCAGATCAGGGAATTCAGTAGGCTACCTGTAGATTTCCAACTCTCTTACAGTTCCAACTCCTCAGTTTCATGTCAGTGCTGTAGAAGACTACCTGCTTTGGTCTCCTCCCTGTCCTCGCTGCCCCGTCCTCCAACAGATTTTCTCTAGCCTCTCTCAAATATCATCCTTTTGTTCCAGTACCCAACTCCAACAGGCATTCCCTGGGAACTTGTAAAACAAGGCTGCAAGAGAAACAAGTAGGCCACCAAAGCAAGTAGGTGAGCTTCAGATCTTCACTTCCCTCCAAATCTAAATCCTGAGTCTCTATCCCCAGCTCTGTAGCAGACTAGCTACTGTGGTCTCTCTTCACTTTCTGCTCCTGTTCCCAGGGGACTACACAGATTCTGGTGGAACATCCTGTTTTTCTCCTACCCCCCCCCACCAGCCCATCCATATTCCTAAATGTTAACTTCAGATACCTAGAAACACATTCTACCTGGTCCCCTATTAACCACACCTGACAGGATCTCAAAAGCATGCCTTAACAGGCAACACATAGTCACCACACACTCTTAAGAACAAAGAGGTCATCAGAAACCAATGAACAAAAATCCACCCAATAAAGACAAGACAAGATATCAACATCTAAAATTACAATCATCCCAAACCCAGGTGCCCAGATACCAGAATAAAAACATAATCAATCACAATCAGGACAGTATGCCTCCAGTAGCCCTCAGCACCCCTACTACACTAAGCCCTGAGAAATGTAACATAGTTGAAGCACGAGATAAGAACATTAAAATAACCTTTATAAATATGTTAGAAGTTTTTAAAGAATAAATGAATAAATCTATTAAAGAAATCTATGAAAACACAAATGGAGGGAAGAAATGAATAAAACAGCTCAAGTCTTGAAAGCGGAAATAGATCAATAAAGAATACTCAAGTAGAAAGAAATCTGAAAAAAAATTAGGAACTCTAACAGGAACCTCAGAGGCAAATCCCATTAACAGAATGAAAAAATGGAAGAAAGAATCTCAGGCATTGAAGAAATGATAGAGAAAATTGATGTATCAATTAAAGAAAATGTTAAATCTAAGAAACTCCTGACACAGAATGTGGAAATCCGGGACATTGTGAAAATACCCATCTTAAGGATAATAGGAATAGAGGAAGGAGAAGAAACTCAGCTCAAAGACCCAGAAACAGAATTGCAGAAAAATTTCCTAACCTAAAGAAGGAGATGCCTATAAAGGTACAAGAAGCTTACAGAACACCAAATAGACTGGATCAGAAAAGAAAGTTTCCCCAGCACATAATAATCAAAACACTAAATGTATAGAGTAAGGAAAGAATATGAAAAGCTTCAAGGGAAAAAGATTGAGTAATATAATGAAGCAAACCTATTAGAATAACACA
>NC_022009.1:83194888-83212568 GCF_000317375.1 Microtus ochrogaster
AAAAAGAATAACTTTCTTCTCAGCAGCTCATAGAACATTTCCTGAAATTGACTTCATACAGGAACACAAAGCAAGCCTCAATAGGAACAAAAAAATGAAATAATACCCTGCATCCTATCTGACCATCATGGATATCAACAACAATAGAAATAACAAAAAGTTAAGATATTCATAGTAACTGAGTAATTCATTACTGAATGATAAATTGAGAGATTTCTGACAGAATTCACTGACAGAAATTGAGAAAGAAACAAAAGCTTTCTAGTATTCAGTGTAAATGAAAACACACCATACCCAAACTTATGGACACAATGAAGGCAGTTCTAAGAGGCAAGTTCATAACACAAAATTCTTACATAAAAAATGGAGAAATCTTATACTAGTACCTTAATAGCATACCTGAAATCTCTAAACAAAAGAATAAACCACACCCAATAGGAGTAGATAGTAGGAAAAAAATCAAACTCAGGGCTGAAATCAATAACATAGAAATAACAATAAAAATATGAAGAATTATTGAAACAAAAGTTAGCTCTTTGAGAAAAATCAATAAGATTGACAAACTTTTAGTCAAATTAACTAAAAGGCAGAGAGAGAAGGTTCAAATTAGCAAAGTCAGGTGTAAAATGGTGACATAACAACAGGCACTGAGGAAATCCTGAGGATCATAAGAACAATATTTTAAAACCTGTACTCAACCAAATTGAAAAATATAAAAGAAACTGATAATTTTCTTAATACATATTACAAACCAAGTTAAATCAAGATCAGATAAGTAACTTAAATAGACTTATAATGCCTAGAGAAATAGAAATAGTCACTAAAATTTCCCAACCAAAAATCTAGGGTCAGATGGTTTTAATGCAGAATCATAATGGGCTTTCAAAGAAGAGTTAATGAAAACACTTCTCAAATTATTCCATAAAGTAGAAGCAGAAGGCACATTGTTCAATTTATTTTATGAGACCACAGTTACTATGATACTTAACATAAATGCCCAATAAAGAAAGTGAATTGTGATCAGTTTCCCTTCTGAACATAGATGAAAAATTTCTTAATAAAGCACTTGCAAACAAAATCCAAGAACTTATCAAAATCATCATCTACCATGACCAAGTAGGTTTTATCTCAGAGATGCAAGAATAGTTCAACATATGTAAATCAATAAATGTAATTCTCCATATAAACCAACTGAAAGACAAAAAAACACATCATCATCTCAATAGATGAAGGAAAGACCGTTGATAAAATCCAACATCCATCCATGATAAAAAGTCTTAGAGAGATTAAGGATACCTCAACATAATAAAGGCAGTTTTTCACAGGTTCATACCCAGTATCAACTGAAATGAAAAG
The DNA here is from genome assembly GCF_000317375.1 of Microtus ochrogaster. Classification (NCBI taxonomy): domain Eukaryota; kingdom Metazoa; phylum Chordata; class Mammalia; order Rodentia; family Cricetidae; genus Microtus; species Microtus ochrogaster. Next base: position 83,196,245 of record NC_022009.1, read on the forward strand.
AAAAAAAAAACTCAATGCAGTTCCACTGAAATCAGAAATGAGGCAAGACTGTCTACTCTCTTCATACCTATTCGATATAGTACTTGAAGTTTTAGTTAGAATAAAAAAAGAGCTGAAGTAAATCAAAGGGATATACAATGGAAGGGAAGAAGTAAAAAATATCTTTATTTGTAGATGATAATGATAGTATATGTAGATGTACCTAAAAGTTGCACCAAGAAACACAGCTTATAAACACTTTCAGCAAAATGGATGGATACAAGATTAACTTAAAATATCAGTAGTCCTCCTATATAAAAATAACAAACAGATTGAGAAAGAAATCTGGAAAACAACACCCTTCACAACACCTTCAAAAAAATATAAAATATCTTGGGGAAACTCTAACCGAGCAAGTGAGAAACTTGTATGATAAAAACTTTAAGACACTTAAGAAATAAATTGAAGAAGATATCAGAAGATTGAAAGATATCCCATGCTTATGGATAGGTAAGATTAACATAGTAAAAATGGCCATTCTACCGAAAACAATCTATAAATCCAATGCAATCCCCATCAAATTTCCAACACAATTCTCCACAAATCTTGAAAGAACAATTTTAGGCTTTATATGAAAACACACAAACACACAAAACAGGATAACTGAAACAACCCTGAATAATAAAAGAACTGCCAGAGGTATTACCATCTCTAACCTCAAATTGTATTCAGAGATATAATAATAAAAATAGCATAACATTGGCACAAAAAAGACATATTGATTAATGACATAGACCCAGACATAGATCTACACACCTATGGAGACCTGGTTTTTTTATATTAAAAAAAGCTAGAAATACACACTGGAAAAAGACAATATCTTCATCAAATGGTGCTGGTCAGACTGGATGACTGCAGGTAAACAATATAAATAGATTCATATTTATCACTCTGTACAAAACTCAAGTCCAAGTGGATCAAAGACCTCAACATAAATCCAGTTACAGTGAACCTGATAGAAGAGAAAGCGGTAAATAGCCTTGAACATACTGGAACAGAAAAAAAGACTTTCCAAACAGAACACCTTTGGTACAGGCACTAAGACCAACCATTAATAAATACAATATCATGAAACCAAAAAGATTCTGCATAGTAAAGAACATGGTCATTTAGACAAAGTAGCAGCCTAGAGGATGGGAAAGGAGGTTTATTTTTCCCCCCAACTATGCATCCAAGAGAGGGCTAACATTCAACATACATAAAGAACTCAACAACATCAACAACAACAAAACAAAACAAAAAAACTGGATATCAAGAAAACAGTGGATTCAGTTTTAAAATGGGGGACAGATTTAAAAAAGAGGAAACTCAAATGGCCAGACACTTAAATGTGCAACATCGTTAGTTATCAGGAACATGCAAATCCAAACTACTTTGAAATTTCCATATTGTACACATCAGAAAGTCTAAGATCAATAAAACAAACAACTCATGCTAGTGAGAATGTGGAGTAAGGGAGACTGAGGGAGTGCAAGCTGTATAGCTACTATGGAGATCAGTATGGCAGTTCTTCAGAAAGATCCGAATTGATCTACTCTGGGCATATACCCAAAGGTCACTTCATCCTACCACAGAGATACCTGCTCAACCATATTCACTGCTGCTCTATTCATAATAGGTAAAAATTGGAAACAACCTAGATGCCCCTCAAGAGATGAATGAATAAAGATAATGTAATACTCATACAATGGAATATTACTTAGCTGTTAAAAATGAAGTCATGAAACTTGCAGGATGGAGTTTCAAAAAATCATGCTGAGTGAGGTAATCCACACCCAGAAAGACAGATATGGTGTGCATTTGTTTATATGTGGATATTGGCTACTAAGTCAATGATGAGCAAGCTGCAATCTGTAGAATCAAAGAGTTTAGATATGGAGCAAAGGACAATGGGGGAGGGATAGACAGGGGAAATATAATAAGTAGTTATATAGGGATGAGGTAGGGGACTGGACCTGAAAGATCAAGCAAGAAAAGGAAGGGAAGAAGGGGACAAGGGAGGGGATACAGAAAAAGACAGCTAAAATCAAGGTCCATTTGAATGATAGTATGGAAACCTAATACAGAAGATGATCCATATATATATATATATATTCATATATATATATATATATATATATATATATATATGAAGGCTATCTAAATGAAATTTCCAAATATCAAGGGAAATAGTCCCAACTAGACATTTTCTCCAAAATGGAGTACTGGAAATGCGTTATTTCTAATTGTTATTGGCCAAAGGGAGCCTCCAAATAACCCAGACTGTTGCCAAGGCTAAAGGTTGCTCTCCACAAACTGATGGCAAGGCCCTATTGCTGAAGCAAACATCTACACAACTCATTGAACATGGAGGAGTCAAGTTGGCACTTGCCTAGAGTCTTTACCCCATGGGATAGTTACTGTTCATGGTACCAGACGGCACTCTGCATGCTACCAAAGGAGAGATATAAGCAGCAATACAGTTACAAACTCTTCATTCTACAATGATGTTCTGCCTGAAAGATATGCTAGTACAATGGTGGCACAAGGCTTGTGGAAGTAACCAACCAATGTTTGATTTAATTTAAGATTCACCCCATGGGATAGAACCCATACCCAACACTGCTTGGGTGACCAATAATCTGAGACTAGATAGCCCAGGAACATGGGGGGAAACCAAATTCTCTTCTACTAAAGGAATGTAACAATGACTCTTAACGACGTTCCTCTATTCTGATAGATCAGAACCTTGTTCAGCCATCATCAGAGAAGCTTCCTCCCACAGTAGATGGAAACAAATATAGAGACCCATAGGCAGATAATAAACAGAGAGTGAGAGACCGTGGATTATACAGCCCTAAAAGAGATATGTCATCAAATATCCTCAGGGCTCAGACCTTGTAGAAGAGGAGGTAGAAAGAGTGTAAGAGCCAGAGGGGAAACAAGGCCTTCTAAACACAACTGGACTAACACAGGTCATTTCTGGTCTCCAAAATGAAGTTTCCAGTACTGGGAACTCATAGAGACTGAGACTCACACACAGGGCCTGCACAGTTTTCACCAGCTGGCATCCTAGATCCAAAAGAAGTGGACCCATGTCCCCATCCCTAACACAGAAGCCATCTCTAATTGATAACCACATGCAAATGAAAATTTAGTTTTCCTCTGAAGAGTCTCCTGGAGAAACAGACTACTCTTAAGGGTAGGTCACATGCCCAGTCATAGGTGGTCAACCAAAAATGAACTCAATGGCATCTTTGGAAGTTCACCAGAGATCTTTAAAATTTTTATTTTTATGTTTTTCTTTTTTACCCTACAGGTCCTTTGCATACATATTATGGATTCTGGTTATGTGCTTTTGTGGGGTTCCTGAGTGCAAGAACTAGTAGGCCTCTGCATCTGTATCTGTTTCTTGTGTTTTGTCTCAGGCTTTTTCCCTTTTCTTTGTTTGTTTTGTTTTATCTTATAATATTATATTTTATTATTATCCCTTAGAAACCTGCTTATTTTCCAAAGGATGTGGATATGGATAGGAGGGGAGGTAGGGATGAAACAGGAGGAGTAGAGCTCTTGGTCCTCTAGGGTACTGTGCTTCTGACGGACTCTGGTTTTAGGAAATGCAGTAACATAAAAAATGACGGCCTTGATCTTACAAACACAGCTTCTTGAAAATGGTAAATTAAATGTTTGGAATACTTGAACAAAGTGTATTTATTAAAGACTAGACTATATTAGCTTGATAATGCATTGTGGAGAGGGGCCAAAAAAGAAATTTAGTACCTCTTAGGGCTAAAGTTAACCCGTAAGCCCCACTTGCCCAAGGACAGATAACTTCCTGAAATGTTGGAGATTGTTTTTTATGTAAGAAAACAAGTCACATGTTTTTACATCAATAGACAAGTTTGGTTGTCTCAGCTGCACAGGGTGTGTTTGATCAAATGTAGGTGGGAGGTCTGTAAACAGGGAGTACATCAGGGTATAAACTTGCCTCTGACTGAACCACAGCAGGAAGTACCATAGCCTTGAGGGTTCTGCCTTTATGAGCACCTGACTAAAATAACCCAGTGCCATTCTCTGGTAGCCCCATGTATGTACCTGGCCAGTGTCCACTCCCTAGCCAGTATTAAATAAAGCTTGTTTTAACTGGACAGTCATGAATCTGGTCTTTCTCCTTGCAATTTTCAGATTTAACAGTACTCTAAAAATGAAATTAAGAAACCATTCTTTGCAAACAAGTTTCCCCATGAGAAGCAGGTGAAGACATTGTAACCTGAATAGAGTTTCCTTTGGATCAATCAAAATTAAAGCTCTCCAGTCTAAATCTCTGCTTATATAACACCAAGTAGTTTAGGGAGTTCAGGGTGGGGGTGAGGGACTCTAGTCAAGCCAGTCATTTGCTGCTTGGTTGTCTGACAGAATCTTCCAAGTTTCTATTGTTTTTTTTTTCTTTTTTTTTTTTTTTTTTGGTAACACAATTCTTTGAGAATTTCACATCATGCACCCCAATCCGACTCACCTCCCATTCCCTCATATCCATGTCCCCCCAAGAGAATCCCCACAAAATTAATTAAAAGAAATACAAAGCAAACAAAGAAACCACCTCAATCCACAGTCTTCGGCTTTTGTAACAACTCTTCACTGGTCCTAGTGCCTTTGGGAGCTGTGATGTGTCACGCAGTATAATTTCTTGTCCAATCAGCCCCACCTACAAATGTAAATTGCAATGAGTCATCCATCTGGTTCAAGGCCTCTGGCACACCATAATCACTGGACCCTCACCGAAAATCCTCTCAGATATCCTGCTATTGCCCTGGGTCTGGAGATCATGTGTTTGTTTCTCAGGACCAACCTAGGGCCCAGGATGGGGGCTGCTGAACTGGTCTGTCTGGGACACTGGAACTCATTCCCTCAGGCAAGGGGGAGAGCTAGCTCTCTTTTGCCCATGCCATCCAGGACAATTTTCCCACACCCACAGTGAGGGGTGCGATCATCTCTCCCTAATGCAGGGGCCAGCTGTCGCATAAGTGGCAGGGTAAGATCTCTGAATGCACTGTCCAGCAAAGGGCAGAGCCAGCTATCCCAGAGCCAGTAAAGGGTGGGGCTTGCTCAACACAGTCCTCAGATTTCAACACAAATGGTTCCTGTTTCCCCGTGGTAACACAGATTATGGACATCAACACAGCTCCCAGCTGCGGCAGTATTGGACATGGCCCTTGGCAGCAGCTAAGGTCCGCATGTCACCATAGCCCAGAGGTAGTGCAGGCCACACAGAGCAGCATGGCCCTCAGACAGCAACATGGTCTCAGGTGGCTGACCAGACCCTGGGTATCCATATAGTCTTCAATGGTAACAGGAGTCATGGACACCAACTTAGACTTTGGCTGGTGTAGGGCCTCTGACCCAGACATGGTCCATGGCAGCAACCTGGGTCTGGATGGCACCATGGCACCTTGTGGCAGCTCAGGTCACTTAGATCTGTATGACCCCAGCTACAGCCTGACTTTCAGACACCAATAGGGCTTCAGATGGTAGCCCAAACCCCAAGTATTTGCAGCAACTTTAGTGGTAACAAGAGTTGTGGTATCCAGACTGAGGACTCAGCCTGTGGGTGTCTTTCACCTGCCTGGGTTGAGTGGCACCCCTGTTGTTTATTATTGGATTATGACTGGTGATAAAAATTTTATGAAAGAACAACATTGGGTTCTGTTTTGTCTGTAAAGAATTAAAAAACAGATGAACAATTTTCTTTCTACTTAAAATCCAGAACAAAAAATAAAGCTGTATCCATTTAAAAAGTAGCCAGAAGTGAAGCTGATCTTTCTTTATGACCTATGTTGAGGGTCAGTGCAGAGTTTCAGGGAATAGCTTAGTTATGATAAAATTAGCCTTTTGTATGGGGTGAGTGGATAATGACTTTATTTGAAACAACCCCATGTCTTAGCCTTTGGAAGGTATCACGCAATTTAATTCTAGCTTTAACTGTCTTAATGCAGGAGACTTAAAAATAGCCAATGCTTATGACTGGAATCAGTTTCTATAAATATTTAGGGTCAAATGTGGACAGCTGATAAACAAATTGTACAAGGATGATAATCTATCCTATGAATACACATTGTCTGTGTACATCCCACAAACATGTTGAGGTAAATGGACAAACTGGGGAGTGTCATGGTGGAGGCAAGTTATAGTGTCCTCATCTGCTTCTCATGGGGAAAGTTGCAAATAATGATTTCTTAATTTTATTTTAGGGGTATTAGATTTATTTCTTTGGCTTCTCCAATGCATTATCAAGCTAATATTATTTAGTCATTAAGGAATAAACAGTTAAACTATTTTAAATGTTTAGTTTACTATTTCTAAGTCCTTAGATTAGTAATTATTTGTTTCAAAATATTTGTATTTCCCAGATTCTACCCAAGACTGCAATGTTCTCTCCTTTTATAGGCAAATAGCTTTTAAACTATTAATAAGACTTGGTTACATGTGTGTGTGTATGCGTGTGTATGTGTGTGGTATGAATATATCTGATAGGTGTATGTGTTGTGTATATGTGTGTATGATATGTGTGTATATGTGCGTAGCATATGTGTATATTGAGTGTGTTGTGTTGTTACATGTGTGTGGTATGTGTGGTGTCTGTGTAGTGTGTGTGGTAAGTGTGTGCATGGTGTGTGTGGTAGCACAATTAATAAAAACCCAGAGACAGATATTGGGCTTCAACCTGAAGACCAGAAAAGCAAAGCAACCAGCCACCTCTCCCTTAGTCTAAAAATGACGATCCTGCCTTCAGGAAACCTTGATGGAGGAAGGTCATTGGTTAATTGAATAAAGAAGCTGCTTGCCCTGATAGGTTAAAACATAGGTAGGAGGAGTAAACAGAGCAGAATGCTGGGAGGAAAAGGAAGTGAGCTCAGTCTCGACAGCTCTGCGCTCTGGAGCAGAGACGCCATGCTCCACTCTTGCGGGCAGAGGCGAGAGCTCTGCTCTCTGACGCATGCGATGAAGCTCCAACCCAGGATGGGCGTAGGCTAGAATCTCCCTGGTAAGCCACCTTGTGGGCTACAGCAGATTATTAGAGATGGGCTAGTCCAGGTGCGAGAGTTAGCCTAAAAGAGGCTAGATAGAAAGGGCCAAGCAGTGATTAAAAGAATACAGTGTCCATGTAATTATTTCGGGGCATAAGCTAGCCAGGCAGCCGGGGTGCGGCCGGGGTGCTGGGGACGCAGCCCCGCCGCTCCTATTACTACAAGACCTCAGAATAAGACCGAGCCTGAAACCTGTCTCCTCCCATTTATATTTAATCCCAGCACTAGAGAGGAATATAAGACGGGAGGAGATAGGTTTCTATGGCAAACTAGGGTGGCTATTGGGATTAAAGATGTGTGCACCATTGACTGACTGGTCTGTATGGCTGATTAGTGATACTGTTTACTCTCTGATCTTCAGGAAAGCTTTGTTTATTAAAATATAAATAAAATACCACTACAGTTTTGTGTGTGTGTGTGTGTGTGTGTGCGCGCGCGCATGGGGATTGCTGCAGTTGTGTGTGTGCGTGCGCTCATGGGGATTGCTGCAGTTCTCTCACTTCCACCCTACTTCAGTGAGAGATCCTGTCTTAAGTGACTAGGACAGGCAGAAATAGAGAAGGGTTCTGACTGCCTCCTCTGGCCTCTGTGCATGAAAAGATAGGTGCAAACTTTAGGATACTTACTTCTAGATACTTAAGCAATTTTTCTTAAAATATTTTCTGGAAATCTATTTCTTTATGCCAATTTTGAACAGGTCATGAAAGGTAAAATTTCTTTTGATACCTACTGTAGTAACTTGAGCAAAATGCCTTCACTGATTCTTTTCTGCATTACCATTTAAAATATGAAATATGAGACACAGAATGTATTCTGTTGGGTACTCAACTATATTTGTATAGAAATTGCTCTATTATGGTTAAGCAGAGCTTTCATTTACAGCTTCCCAGCAGGTCTCCTATCTTGCTTTGGCATTACAGGATGCAGTTGCAGAGTTGTTTGCTCTTTACCCAGGGCATTTCTTAGAGCTGGGTTTGCAGCAAGCATTGGACAGAGAAGATAACATCTTCAATCTTAAATATGATCAGGTGAGCTTCTCCTTGATAGAAAAGCAACAGGTTCTCCAAACTGTGACAAACTCACTAGCTGTGCAAACTCACTACCTGGAATCTCATGGGACTTGGAAGTTAAGCAAATGGAAATCTGGGCTAATGCAACACTGGTGCTTAACATACTTTAAGAATGTCCTTTGTCCATCGCCAGATGAAGGTTCTATGGTGATATGCAAAATATTCATCAGTATGGCTATAGGATAGGATCATTTCAGGTTCCCTATCCTCAGCTGCCCCAGGCTATTGTATTTATATAAACACGAAGGTTAATCTAAGTGTTGTTTTTGGTAACATGTCCACTGCCTCCAAATTTTCAAGAGCTCCAAACATTGTTATTCCACATATTTTCCCAGATTTAGAAAAAAAATGGGGCATGAGGTAGTGAGATGTAGTGGCATTTTATTTGTATTTTAATAAATAAAGCTTGCCTGAGGATCAGATAAGTAAAACAGCCACACTGGCCAGCCTTACAGATTAAGCAACAATGACATACACCTTTAATCCAAGTAGCCATGCTAGTTTGCCATAGAAACCAGGTGGTAGTGGTGCACACCTTTAATCCCAGAACTAGAGAGGATTACAAAATGGGATGAGACAGCTCTCAGTCTCAGTCTCATTATGAAATTCTTGGAGGCGGGATTTCTATTTCAGACTGAGGTAGAGGTAAGAGCCAATGAATGGTTGTTCTGACCTTAAGGTGGAAACCCAATTTCTGTCTCTGGGTTTTTATTAATTAAAATCCCCAGAACAGTGCTGTTTAAAAGGGAAAAAAAAAAAGAACCCAAATCCACATCTGTGACAGTCACAGTATTCAAGACAGAGCCAGCTCAGCCTGTTTACAGAGAGAAAAAAAAGCAGCCAGCAGAGAGACACAGAAATTACCACAAAAGTAAACACCCATAGCCCCTACCTCAAATAGCTCTCCAGGCTCTCTTCTCTCCAAGAAGAGGCTCAGCTGATTCAAGACGACCTGCCATCACCCTTGCATCTGTACTCCATGTGGAGGCTAACTGGGGCTCAGCTCCAGCATCTTACAGAACACAGGACATTCCAGGTTAAACAAATTAAGTTTACAAAGAACAATTTAGTAAAATTAGTTTCGACAGACCACCACCATGAATACTGCTACTGTGGCTTTCAAATGACCAGGACTTTATTTTGTTTACATGATGATTGCATACTAAACATTCAGAGAACATTTTCTAGGAAGCCTGTGAGCAGAATCAGCATTAGGCCTTGGAAAACACCTGTTGGAGTGTGGTACTCTTGGTTTAACTATCAAAAGAAAAGACTGAGGTGGGAAAGCACCCAGGAACATAAAAGCCCAGGACTGCAAGACCAAAACACTCCGGCATTTGCCTCCCCTTTCTGTCTAGGGGAACACATGGATCTCCCTGGGAAAGGGCTATAGAATAGATTTTATTGGTGAACTGGAGGCTGATGAGGATGGAAGTGGTAGAGATCAGGTAGGGATAGAAGAAGAATGTGCAGGGAGAGACAGCTTAAATTGGGGGACGTTTGAGGGTGTTGTGGAAACTTCCTGAAATATATGATGCTGATCTTAGTAAGGGTTACTAGTAATGGGTGACATAGAGTTATAACTGGCCATCTCCTGTAGCCAGCAAGGCTTTCAGTGAGGGGACTGTGGTATGGGAGGTCCTTCTGTATATGTGTTGCTTTTATTGGTTAATGAATAAAGAAGCTGCCTTCAACCAATGACTTTACAGAATATAGCCAGGCTGGAAAAGATGTATACAGAGAGTAGGCAGAGTCAGGGAGTCGCCATGGAGCCACCAGAGAACAAAGAGGCAAGCAGCCAGCTGGAACCTTGCTGGTAGTGCACAAGCCTTGTGGTAAAATATAAAATAATAGAAATGGGTTAACCAAAAATATAAGAGCCAGCTAGCAATATGCTTAAGTGATTGGCCAAGCAGTGATTTAAATAATATAGTTTCTGCATGATTATTTCGGCAGTCTGGGTGGCTAGGAAATGAACCAGTGGCCTCCTACAACAGGACTGGGTTGTATTCAATTGAATTGTTGGCCAAGGGGGTCCCATAGAAATCCCCAACAAGCCAGGCTTATGCTAATACAAAAGGTTACTACAAACTGACAGCAGGGCCTCATTGCCAAAGACAGTATCCACATAACTTATTGAACATGGAGAATTCAAACTGGTGCCTACATGGATCACTATTTCTGTGTTCTAGTCTCTTTGGTGCTGGAAGGTACTCTGAAGTCTACCAAAAGTGAAATGTGGACACCAACCCAGTCAGAAAACCTTTGGCCTACAGTCTGTCCTGCCTGTAAAGTATGCTAGGGCAGTGGTGGGAGTAGAGCTTGTGGGAGTAGCCTACTAATGTCTGATTTGACTTAAGGCCCACTCCATGAGAAATCATCCGTAGCCGGCACTGTTTGAGTAACCAAGAAACCAAGAAACAGAGACTAGATAGCCCAAAGACCTAGATTAAGTCAAACATGATTGGTATTTTTTTTTTAAAAAAAGGAATAAAATGACTCCCAATGATACACTATTATACTCATAGATCAGTGCCTTAACCAGTCATCATTAAAGAGACTTCCTCCAGCAGCAGATGGGAACAGATGCAGAAACACACAATCAGACATTATTCAGAGAGAGAATCTAAATTGCAGGTCTCCATCAAATCCCTCCCCTCAGAGCTCAGGGAGTCCTGAAGAAGAGGAGGCAGGAAGATTGTAAGAGGCAGAGGGGATGGAGGACACCAGGAGAACAAGGCCCTCTGAATCAGCTAAACAAGGCACATACGAGCCCACAGAGACTGAAGCAGCAAGGATGAGGCCTACATGGGTCTACACCAGGTTCTCTGCACATATAGTACAGCTTTTAGCTGAACATTTTTATGTGACTCCTGACTATGACTCTATTGCCTACTCTTTTGCCCCTGTTAGGTTGTCATGTCCAACTTTAACATAAAAACTTTTGTTTAATCTTCTTATATTTTAATTTGTCATGCTTGGTTGTTATTTCTTAGAGTCTGAGAGACAGAAAGGGAGTGGGCCTGGAGGGGAGGGGAGATGGGGAAGAACTGCAGGAGTAGAGGAAGGGGAAGCTATAATCAGGGTATACTATTTGAGAAAAGAATCTATTTTCAATAACAAGGTTAATCTTACATATGCAAAGAAAATTATACCTCATATTTTTCCTATAAAATATTGAAATTAGTGATTTAAAATGGTAAACATTAATAGCAAACAAATATTTGTGTATTTTTTAATGATTTATTTTTATTTTATGTACATTGGTGTTTTGCCTGCATGTATGTCTGTTTGATGGTGTCAGATCCCCTGGAACTGGAATTATAGACAGTTGTGAACTGCCATGTGGGTGCTAGGAATTGTGCTTCTGGAAGAGCAGCCAGCATTCTTTACCACTGAGCCATCTCTTCAACCCTTTGTTTATTTTTTTAAGGAACTGTGTACTGAAAATTTTTTGGTAAAAGCCACTAGACAAATTTGAAAGCTTATAAGTCATACATGATGATGTCCATTACTGATTCTGTACCTGGCTTTCACTTTTTAAAAAATCTAGAATAACTGAATTTAATCCTTTACTAATGAAATAATTCAATTTCAACTGACCCTTTTTCTTCACCTTGGTAAGTTTTAGCTGTCAAAATCCATTGTCCTAAAATATTTAATAGGAATATATTTCACATATGCCCACTCACTTTTCTGTGATAAAGGTACATCTTCATGGTGACTCTGTTGTATACTGTGTCAAATAACTAGAAAAGAATACACATATTTCCCTGATATCCACTCATGACTGTTTCAAAGACCCCTTAATAGACTGTCCTCATCGGCATGTAAGTAAAGTCAAGTACAAAATAACAGCAAATAGTTTTAGATTCTTTGTTTGTTCGTGTTTTTCAAGACAGGATTTCTCTACCTAACAGCTCTGGCTGTCCTGGAACTCACTTTGTAGACTAGGTTGGCCTCAAACTTGCAGAGATCTACCTGCCTCTCCCTCCTGAATTCTGGAATAAAAGGCATCTACCATCACTGCCCACTAGTTTCAGATTCATAAAAAATATTTTTATTATTTATTTGAGAATTTCATATAACATATTTTGGCCATATTCATCTCCTTTGCTACAACTCCTCCCAAATCTACCTCACCTTACTACACACCTAACCTCGTGTTCTCCATAATTTTTATTCTTAAACCATGCAGTCCAATTTGTGTTGCTCAAATATTCTTGGCTGTGGCCGACCTTCTAGGGGTCATTTCATTAAAGAAAACTAACTCTCCAACTCTTAGTAGCCATCAAATGCTAACAGTTTCTCAGTTAGAGGTGGGACTTCAATTCCAACTCCCTTCTTCATGCTGGGATTTTGTCTAGCTTGTGCTTACACAGGTCATATGCATGTTGTCACACTGACTGGGAGTTCATATGTGAACCTGCCCCCACTGTGTCTAGAAACCACTGTTTCCTTTTAGTTATCCACAGCCTCTAGGTTTAAAAACCTTTCCACCTCCTCTTCTGGAAGATTACTGAGCTTTGGTGAGGCAGAGGAGTGTTCAGCTTCTTAATTTGCAAATATAATGTATTTAATGTTTAAGACAACTCCACTTTGAATGTGCCACTGTTCCTAGTGAAAAGTCTTATAAAGAATTCTCAAGCGTAAGTCTCTCTTCTAAGAAAGCATCAGGTCTAAATTAAAGGCCAAATTTTCGATGCCTCAGCTGTATTTAATAAGCTGAGAATAATAATAGAGAATATGTTCCCAACAATTATTCCCTTTGATCCTGACTTCTGCAAAGTCTGGCTTTTGGGAACTGTCCTAATTTATAAACTTCAAGCCCTCCCTGAAGTTTTATGCTCAATTTCTCCACAGCAGCAAACTTTGAGAATCCTACCACTAAATTTCAACATTCCCAAACCCTGAGGTAATTTCCTCATTGCATGTGTGGTAATGGAGGACAGAAGACCAGCTCATTTCTTTTCTGCTGGAAATTCCCTGCCTCTTAAAGTGAGAGACACGAAGGTTGGAAAAGAGACAAAGTCATCTGGGGCCCTCAATTTAGTCTACATCCCAGGTTGTGGAGGTTTAGATCTAGTCTCAGATCACTAAAAAAGGAAGGAAAGAAAGAAAGGAGGGGGGGGGGACTCTTCTATAGCTGCCTTGTATGTTCTTATCAGGAACTAAACCAGGACCCAAATGAGAAGAAACCACTAAGGTTGATGCCACCTTCCCCCAGTCTCTGGTCCTTACACCAGACAAGGTCCAAGCCAATCTATGGTTACCGTGAGATCCCTCTTCAATCAGGGAGGACCTCACTCCAGAAGGAAAACATTCAAAGCTAAATTGCATCAATTATAATTGGGCTCACTGTAGGCCTTGAATTTCTAATGCTAGCTTACCCTAATCAAACCTAAATCTTCCACTTTGCCTAAAATCAAACTCCTGATGTATACTGTCCACACACCTTCAGTGTGGACATTTTCTGGTTGGCTTGTAGACTGTCCACACATCTTCAGTGTGAGTATTTTCTGGTTGATAGTTCGATTACAGACATTTATATTAATATGAAACCTGTACAAATACTGTCTCTTCTAACTGAAGAGGAGAAAGGGAAGAAGTCATTACATTTCCCATGTTTGGGAAGTTATATGCAAAGTGGGAATGTTGCTTTCTTTTGTCAACAATGATAGTGAACTGTGGACACCCACTGTGCATTGTCACCCTCTCAAACTCTGAAAGGAATTTTAGAGTATGTAAAAGCATCTCACATGCTGGCTCTGAGGTCATATGAGCTGGAGAGCTAGCCCTGTCCCTCATCAGCTGCAGCATTAGAAAAGTGGCCTCTATACCACACCTGGGCAACACAGTAGAGTTGCTGACCCTGTAGGCGTAGGTACGGGAGGTCCGATCCTGAGGACATGAAAACAGAACTGGCCCAGCCCCCTGCTCATCGCTGCCAGGATTGAACTCACCAGGACAATGCAGGAGAGCTGACCATGGTGGTGAGGACAAAAGAAGAGCAGGCAGGCTGACCAACCCTGAAACTACCCAGGTCCAGAACCAGGCTTATGTGTTGACACACTGCAGTATCCACCCCATCTGTGATCTTCTGGAGCAAGTGAAGTTGCAGGATTTCCATAACACAAGCCAGCATCAATAGTGTAGCAGAAACCGGAGACCTCGAACCAGACCAATGACTCTGCAACAAATGTGTGCAAGTAAAGATATATGGATAAAAGGGTTTATTGCCTGACTCACTGTGTCATACTACAACTTACATGATGAGATTATTTTTTTGTTTTTCTCTTAAATTTTATTTTATTGAGGGGGAGGAGGTTGCAAGGTCAGAGAGTGGATATGAAGAGATGGAAATAAATTGGATGGAGATGCATGAAGTGAAAGACACAAAGAATTTTTAAAAAGAACCATTTCAAAACCAACAAACACAACAACAATTTGCAAAAAACTACTGACTAGAAAAGATAGATGGTGGTGGTTATTGTTACAAAGCTGTCCTTTAGTTTCTATAATTTACTGTGTGCTGTCTTCATTGCACTTTACTATTCCATGTTCTAAGTCCATTTGCAACAACATTCTGTCCTCATCTCCTATGCCATTTTTAGGAATGTGTTATTCAATAAAATAAATATTTTTATTTCCTTACTCAGTTCCAGCTTGTGGCTAGTTTGATAACCAGACAACTGACAACCTGAGCCCAAAAAGAGATCTCATAGAGTCTACAATCAGAAATGAAGCTTTAGCTACTAATATTTCTAGCCATTTCCTATAAAGCATTGGTGACTGAAAGTTCATATTTGATTTATAATATCACAAGAATAGTGATTGAATATCTATGAGTCCAGGATTTTTTTTTCAGAAAAGCACACATCTGATCAAAACAAGTTTGGCCATATTGTTATAAAAACATGCTGAGTCTCTACAGCAGCAGTGCCAGTAAAAGAATTCAGGATGCAACTTGTCAGAAAGAACAAATTCCTGGAAGGGAAATCTTAATGAATCCATGAATGTCATCAAAAGAATGCTACAGTTGACATTGATTTTAAGGTCTTTATCTACTGAGTCCAAACTCACAGATAGCTATTGATTCTAGGTGCCAAATTCAGGAAATAAAAGGACATAAGACCTGGACTTTTAAATGAATGAAAAGGAAAACTCACAGCCCATCTACGGTACAACAAAAAAGTCTTTTATAGCATTAAATTTCTTCACACAGTATCTCAAAGGAAGAAATTAATGGTTTTATTTATAATCACTTTCCCAGAGTACCTGTAAACATTTTATATTACCACCAGCAATGTGCAAAGAATCCATTTTCCCCATATCCTCATTTAACATCTAAGTCATCACTGTATTTTCTTTTATCTGTTTAGACATATGTATAATACTTTATTGTGATTTTTGCCTTCATTTCTTTGACAGCTGAAATGTGCTTATTTACCATTAGTACATCTTCTTCAGTGAAATGTCCTGTCGTTTCCTCAGTTAATTTTATTAGGCTTCCTTTTTTTCACTTTTGTTACTACTGGGATCAAAGCCACTTGATAGGCAAATACTCTACTGCTGAGTTACACCCCCAGCTCTAATTGTGTGTGTGGTGTATTGGGGGTGTGTGCTGTGGGATTTTCCTCTTTATTACTATTAATGAATAAAGAAACTGCTTTGGACCTATAGCAAGGCAGAACTTAGCTATGCAGAGAAAACTAAACTGAATGTTGGGACAAAGAAAGGCAGAGTCAGAGAGAAGCCATGTAGCCCCGCTGGAACCAGATGGAACTTTACCCGGTAAGCCACAGCCACATGGTGATACACAGATTAAAGGAGATAAGAGTTAGCAAATAAGAAGCCAGAGCTAATGGGCCAAGCAGTGATTTAATTAATAGAGTTTCTTTGTGATTATTTTAGGTCTTAGCTACCGGGCAGCCAGAACAACCAAGAGATCTCCCCACAACAGATGTGTGTGCATGTGTGTGTGCAAGTGCACATATCTGATGTGGGAGTGTCATATATCAATCTGTTGATTTCATTGGTTAAGCAATAAAGAAACTGCTTGGCCCTCATAGGTTAAAACATAGGTGGGAGGAGTAAACAGAACAGAAGGCTGGGAGAAAGAAGCTGAGTCAAGGAGTTGCTATGATTCTC
>NC_022009.1:83212768-83214753 GCF_000317375.1 Microtus ochrogaster
CTGGGGACCCAGCCCCGCCGCTCCTTATTACTACACATATCTGTTCATGAATCGAGGCCAGAGGAGGCTGTCAGAGCCCTTCTTGTCTATCACTGTCTCCCTTATTCCTTTGAGACAGGATTTCTCACTGAAACTGGGTTGTGGCCAGAAACCCCCAGCCATCCTCCTGTCTACACAGACGGAGGTGGGGGAGAGGAGAGAAAGGAGAAAATTGGAACATACCAGAGTTACAGAGAAAAATGGATTTTTTATGTGGATGCCGAGATATGGGCTCAGGTTGTAGTGATTGCTCAACAGGCACACTTACCCACTGAGCATCTCTCCAGTCTCTAACGTTTTTTTTTTTAATGTTGAGTTGCTTGAGCTCTTCATATTCTTCATAGAATATGTGGTTTGGAGTCCTGTTCTCATCTTTGGCTGCCTTTTCACCTCTTTAGGGGGCTTTCAAAGCAAAAATTATTAGTTAATCAGGTCTCATATCATATCATAAAGTTTTACTTTATGGATCACCCTGTATTTGTCAGTTCCTAAGACTCAAAGTTTTCTCCTGTGTTCTAAAATAGTTTTACAATTTCAGTTTAAGTCCCTGACCCACTGTATTTGTAAAGTGTGGCATTGGTGTTCCATTGATCTATGAGTACAATAGCTGTGTCTGTTACAGTCATAAGACAAGACTTATTGTCAGAAAAAGTAAGTCTTTTCCCTTTTTATTTTTAATCTTTGAGCTGTCCATCCACAGCTTTTTATCATTTTTTGTCATTTTGTTTTTTAGAAATTACCACATCTACATTTTGATTTGTACTCAAGACTGTTCTCTAGGTCCTAGTCCATGGACTGAAGTAGTAACAATACTATATTATCCTATTCAAGTATTTTTTAAAAAGATTTCTTTAAATAGCTATACACAAAATAGTACAAAGGACTCTTGTCTACAAATTCAACTTTATATACTAACCTTAGAACTTTACCATAGTAAAATCCTATTTCTCTTTATTCAGACTTCACAATTAGCCTAATTGGCAAAAAATTCAGACTCCCTACTTTCATCTGTAGAGAGTTAACAGTTAACTAAGAGTGACTTGAGTCCATCCATTTGTGTTGATCTTTCTTGGCTCCTTCTATCTAACTTGATGGGTCTCAAATATTGTTAGAGACCCATCACTAAATTGCTTTTAAGAAAACTGAGCATTTAGAAATCTTCTTACCTTCCACTGATACACCCAGAAATTACCTTGTCTGATGCTGGTCCATGTATCCTTTCTCTCCACTAACGTGAGCTAAAGTGTATCCATTTTTCATGATGCCTCATTGAGTTTTCTTTGGGTCAAAAAAGGCTTCTTGTATGGGGATATTTTATTTTCTTCCTCCAGCTTTCCTTACTTCTACCAGGGGAGACTAGGTTAGCATTTTGGAAAAAAATCAGATCTCCAATATGCTCTTTTGTTTTATTCTTACAATATTCTAGCCAAAACTCCAAATAAAAACTTTAGAAAAACCCTACCAATTACTCAGAGACTATTTGTAATTATACCAGACAGCAATCTTGAACATTAACCATCATTTTAGTTTTACAGGACCCCATAGGAAGAACATCGCCCCCCATGACAGCTGAAAATAATTCTAGAAGACGACATCCCCTCTTCCAACAAGCTTTGTCCTCAGGGTTAGGGACATCAATTAGGGGTTAATTATAACTGGTATAGGGTTGGGGGTTGGGGTGGAAATTATATAGGCTCTGTGATCTTTTTTTAAAACGGAGATTGAATGGGATAATAGGAAGATTAGTGTGAGCTTACTCACACCAATAATAACCGTGAGTAATAGATTGAATACTTGTGAGCTATTATTTATAGACAATTTACATTGGTATAGATTCTTGTATATTGATACAAATTCAAATTATATTTGTTATATTTAATATGATCCTATTTTGTTTATAATATTTGTATACTGTGCAAAGTTATTTTGTCCATTTGTATGCATAC
>NC_022009.1:83215853-83222524 GCF_000317375.1 Microtus ochrogaster
TACAACTATTTAGGTTAATAGAGTTCATCATAGCCATCCATCTAAGAATAGAGTATATAGTGCTGTTAAGTGACGTTTCCTTGAATTTTTTTTCATTTATGTTCTCTATCTTTTTGTATCTGTAAGAATTGTGGCATTCGTACAGTTATCTTTTAGATCAAACATCAAGATTGACAGGCCACATAGGCTCCATCTGCTGTGTGTTTTACCTAATTTTCAGCTAAGTCCTTGTTGTAAATTTAAAAAAGCATCATAAAAGTAGAGCTCACAAGGAGGGCTTTTTATTAGGTTAAAGGGAATGTGAAAAAGGTGGGGAGACCAGTCTTTAGATAAAAGGATCAGCAGAAGAGAAGAAATAGGCAGAGAGATGGGGGAAAAGACAGAGACAGGCAAAGAAGGAGAAAGAGAAAGAGAAAAGGAGAGAAAGGTAGAAATGGAGAGAGATAGGGAAAGAGAGGAAGTGGGCAAGGCCAACCTTTAATGTGCACAGGAGGTGATCTTAGTGACTGAAGGTGAGGACAAATCCTGTTACAACCCCAAAGGCAGACCAGTACAGATGCCTGAATACTAACACTTGTGGTACAAGATAAACATGTCAGAGGCATTTCTTTTCATCATTTTTATAATTTATATGTTTTTACATGACCTTGATGTGAGAGTGTCCCTAAACATTTCCACTTTTATATTGTCATCATATTCAGAAATGCAATTGTTAACTGAGCCTGCTTAGGAATAGACAGAACTCTACATAAATGTGTAGAAACTCCCTTAGTAAAATCCACATGTTTCCTTTGTTTTGGAAAATCATTGTTTTGGAAATAACTTCCATACTACAATAGTTAAGAATCATTTTATTGATATTTTTTCTCAGTCATTTGTTATTTGGTTCTGCCTCTGTTCTTTGAGCCATTCAAGTTCTGATTCCTGGCCATCTATGCAGTGTCAGTTATGGGCTTCCTTTCACAGGATGGGCTTCAAGTTATACGAGTCATTTATTGGCCACTAAGAAATCTCAGAGTCAGTAGTGCCCCAGCATATCTTACAGGTAGTACAAGTGGTCTGAATGTTTTGTGGTTGGCTTGGTGTCCCAGTCCCACTGGGAAATTTATGTGGTTACAGAAGATGGCTAGTTCAGCCTCCATATTCTTGATTACTAGGAGCACTCACTAGGTTTATAGGTTCCAGAAAGTTTTCACTACACTGTTTCCACATGCCCTGTTAAAAGCTCCCCTATTCCAGCCATCTCTCCCTGTCTTCTCCCCATCTGTCCCTTCCTCGCTCACCTGATCCTTTCTCTTTCCATCCCCCCTGCCTCCAGTATACCTACAAGATCTATTCCTATTTCTGCTTACCAAGGAGATCCATGCATCTCCCCTAGAGCTGTTGTTACTTAGCTTTAGATGAGTGTCCTCCAACTAATCTGTATTTTATTGTGAACTTTCAAATCAAGAGTCATGTTAAAATTTAGTTCACTGACAAATTGTAAATCAGATGTAGTCCCAGCATTGAGAGGTATGTGCAAGAAGGAGCATGAAAACTTTCCCCCTTTGACCATAGCTCACATAAGAAGTAGGTAGTGAGTCAGTCAATTTTAGATGTTTGCTAAATGTTCTTTCTCCCCATTTCTTGCATCCACAGATTAATGAATAAAGAACCAGAATAAAGAAACAAACTTATGAAACTTAATTACAGTATTTGAAATATTCTTACAAAAATATAACTATATAAAATCGTATTCCACTGCCTAAAAGAACTGTTCTTTTACATATTTAAGATGTACAGTCTGAGATAAAATGTGTTACTAATCCTTGGTGTGCTCTAATATAAATCACTAAACTTTGTGATTATGACCATAATTTTTGTGGATTATAATTACATCAATTACATCATCACTTTCTTTCTTCTAAGACCTTCCAGAAATGAGAAAAATCATGAATTTTGCTTTATCAATCATTGCTGTTTTAATGTGTAATGAAACACACACACACACACACGGAACACCATAGTTTGAAAAAGAACATGAAGTGCTCTGAGAGACTGGAAGGATTTCTACTAAAGTACCTATTTTCCATACTAGAGCCCCTTTTTCCCCTAGGGTAGAATGGCATGTCTGGGAAGGTCGGTGCTGGCTTAGGCATTTGATTTCTGCTCATCTAGTAGGTCAACTGCTATTGTCTTGAGGCTCAGCTGGGCAATCCTAGCAATTGAGGGATTCTGCTTGGCTTCATGAGCCCCAGTAGTAGGTAGTTTACCGGTTCTTTCATGATTCTCTTGTTTTACTCTAAGGAGTTGTAAGGGGGGACAAGCCATGCTATGGTGAATGTAGTAGCCACTGTCCTCAGACCAGGAAGATCTTGTTGGCTCAGTTTTCAGAGCTGCTTGGACAGTGATGAACCATTAGCCAGACAGGTTCTCTTGTTCTTTGTAGTTACCTGGGCAGTAATATTGTTTCCTCATGCTATGATATTGATAACTTCTTTAAACATTCCAGAACTAGGCTTTGGCTGGTCAATGAGAAGGAAAAATAAACCAGCTAATGAGTGAGCTCCAGTCTCTCTGAATTTTAGTGTGTTATTATAGATGAAGAGGGATCTGTGTAAGAATTGAGTGCATAGACAAATCTTGAAGCTGGCAGTTTCACACTTCATAAAGGAAGAGACAGGATATTGGTTGATAACTTTCCTACTTCAACAGTAGCTGAGATTAACAATGTGTAACTTAGGTAATCAATTTTAGATGCGCCATAAATGTCTTGATGTCATTTCTTGGTGTCCACAGACCAGGCAATCAAGAATCTTTACTGACCTTATTATGAAACCAAATTGCTATAGTTACAATAGTTCAATCAAAATAGATCAGAGTGAAATGTCGTGGCCCTGCCTAACATGACTTTTATTTAACTGGTTTTAGATATATACCCTGAGATAAAAGGTTTGAGAAATCGTTGATGTGCTCTAATACAGATCCGTAGTTTATGGAGCACATGGCCATAAATCCTGTTTCAACTTTTCAAAATAATTTCTTGAGATCATAACTATACCACATATCCACAATTTCTTTTCTTTCCCCAAGCCCTACTATGACCCTTTAGTGCCTTCTAATTGTTGTTTTGATTTGCATTTCCATGATCGCTAAGGATGTTGAACACGACCTTACATGTCTTTTTTCCATTTGAAGTTTGTCTGATGATAATTCTCTGTGTAGAGCAACTACAGAGCCTTCATTTTGTTCTAATTCATGGCTTTTTGTTTAACAATTACTGTTTTAATGTTACTTGCATTTGTTTGCATGACCTCCCTATGAAGTAAAGGGTTGTCTACACTGGACCTCAAGTGTATAATTGAGTATGTACACATAGGACCTATGAAGTGCTCTGGGAGAATAGATTTTATTAAACTACAATTTTCTCAGATTATGATCTTATCTAACCATAGTGTGGAAGGACAAACCTGGAGGATTTTTGCTTTCTGAGACATTTGATCTCTGTTCACCCAGTAGGTTAACTGCTAATAGCTGGGTGGTTCTAGCTAATGAGTGTAGGGGTACTTTACAGGTTCTTTTAGGAGTCTCTTGTTTTTCTCTAATGATCTGTAAGGACCACAAGTCATGTTATGGTGATCCTAGCTAATGAAGGGCTCTCCTTGGCAATCAGGACTGCCAGTGGATTACAGGTTCTTTAAAGTATTCTTTTTTTCTGCTGAAGGGAGCTGTAAGTAGGACCACAAAGCTAAGCCATGGTGAATGTAGGAGCTACTGCCCCCAGACTAGGAAGAGCTGGTTGGCTGAGTTATTAGCTGCTTAGAAATCAATGTACTATGAGCCAGACAGGTTCTATTAGTTTGTGTGGTGACCTGGGTAGTGGCCCTTGGCCTCTGATCTTTGTTGAGTGTCAATTCCCTTGGGGAGGGGGAGGCTTTGCCATACTGGCATGGGACACTATGAACTCATAATGTTGTTGCCTTATGCTATGTAATCTTGCATCTGCTGCTCAATGCTGGGTCTGTAGTCCTGCAACTTCTTCAGGACTATGCCTTGACTTCCCTGTGAGAAAGAAAAATACACCATCTAATGAATGACTTCCAGTATCTCTGTCTTTTAGTGTTTCACAGTGCAGAAAGGGAAAGGACAGTGGTTGAGAACTTTCCTACTTCAACAGTAGTTGCGATTAGCAGTGTTTAGCTATGTACTAATTACCTAATTAGGAATTAGGTAATCAATTTTAGCTGCTCCATAAATGTCCTGGCTGGCCTGTCCACATGCCAGAGCAATCAAGAATCTGCATGAAGTACTGATCTTGTCCCAAAGACAAACTGCTATAGTTACATTAGTTCAACCAAAATAGATCTGATTAAAATGTGGCCCTGGGTGACAGGACTGTTATTTTACTGTTTTTAAATATACACCCTGAGATAAAAGTGCTTGCCAGCTTTGGGCAATTGGGCAGGGCAGAAATTCCAACATGCAGGTCCCCCTCATGTTACAGAATGGCTCCCATGTGGATAACTTCATCCACAGAAAGCCTTACAAAGCTTGGGAAAAAATACAGTTAAGCGTGTTTTCTTGGTAGCAGCAATTTCTTGGGTCTCTTTCCTACAGGCAAGCAAGTTCTCTCATCTAAGAGAGGCTTCTTGACTCAGCCTTAGCTGCAAAACTCTGCAGCTCTTTAAGGAGTTCTGCCAGGAAACACTTAAACAGTGTTCATGAAAAGCTGAACTCATGCTTTTCGGTTTTCAGTCTTAGCAGCAAAAAAGCTAAGCAGTTTTAAAACTATTAGTGTGTGGACTTTGATGTATGTTTTAAGCTTCAGTAATGTTTCTTTTATATATGTGAGTGCTCTTGTATTATGGGCATAAATGTTATGGATTGATACTTCAGCTTGATAGATTTATCTTGTTATGAGTATAAACTGTCTTTCTTCATCTCTTCTGATTTATTTTATTTAGAAATCTAACGTTAGATATTAGCATACCTGCACCTTCTTGTTTCTTAGGTGCGTTTAATCGAAAACCTTTTCCTAATCCTTTACTTTGAGGTAATGTCTGTAAATTCAAAATGATGAGTTTTTCTCCAATGTGGTTCTCTAGTGGAACCCATAAGCTCCCATGTCAGATACTTACATGGAGCTGTGTTTGAAAGAATTGTATGCAAAGTCCAAAGATCAACTGCCAAAGAGCAGTGCATAGGGTGCCCTTAAGTAGGTTGGCACCATCTGTGCTCTGTATCCACTCTACTATGGCCTCCTCTACTATTTACTTATTTGGCACCTCATGTAACTGTCAGTGCCAGTATCCTACAGCACTCATTTTACAATCTCCATAGCAACGTAAACCTATTTAGTCTCCATCCCATCAATCCCAAATACTTGTGTGCCTGGCAAGAATAAGGATAGTCTAAGATACATTCAAGTTTCTCCCTTTTTCTAACAACTACTGAAATAGTCGCTATGAAATTTTTGTGTCCTTGGGAATTTCACTGTGGAAAAAGACTGACTCCTTCAGGCGAAACCACGTCTACTGAAGAAACATTTCTTTATGTGACCACCTTACAGGAGAGACTGGAGGGTTTCAGAGATGGGAATGCTTTCATTATATGACTTAGTTATATTAACTTAGTTTTGTATAGCTTTTTTATAGCCCTTTAGTCTCCATCCCATCAATCGCAAATGCTTGTCTGACTGGCAGTTACACAGGCAGACTCTCTATCCTATTTATGGGTGAGCACTTGCTATTTTCACTACATACACGTACATAGAAAAGGTAAATAAGCATTTACATCTTTGCATCTAAATATCTAATATTCCATATTAACATACTATTTGTCTTTGGTGGTATTTCAGAGGTTGCCCTCTCTCTGCTAAATTCTTCTTAGTGTGGCTTACTCTCTCCTAAGCATTGGTCAATCCTTTATATCACCAATTCTACTCTTCTACATCGTGACTTAGTAGTAGAGTACTACACAGTACATGAGATGTCATTTACATCTTCCCCAAATTTACTGCAAATGGACCTTACACCTAAATGTTAAATGCTAATTTCAAAACTTGTAGAAAATATTTTTAACTATTCCTCTCTGCTTTTGTTAATCTCTCTATGCTTTGGGAGGTTTTTCTAAGGCCCCAGTGTGTATACCAATAACAGAGCTCTGTCTCTAATCTCGGTAATATGCTTGGGAGAGCTGATAAAGATGTGGTGGTCTTTGTTTCAGATCCTCAGAACCTAAGACTTTTCACAGAAGGGTGAAAACTGTGGTTATCATTCCCTACTCTACTGTGGACTTTGTTTCTAATGTTCTTGGTTTACCCAATTTTCCCTTTGTTCAACATTCGCAGTCTCAGGCAGAGGGGCCTGGTGGACTCTCGCCAGAATCTGGAAGCCTTCTGAGTGTCCTGTGTCCGCCCAGGGGTGGCTTGGACACCGTAGACTTGAGCTCTGGCGCCCCCACCCCCCAACAGCATCTGAGGCCTCTCTGGGCATTGCCCAGGCCCCTGGTGGAGTCCTGATCTATCTGTGCAGAGTCTGCATACACTGGGGCCCTCTGGGGCCCTCTGTGCATCTTCCTGCATCCTCTGGTGCAGCATCTCTGGGTCCAGGGTCGTCCTGAGTTCAGTCAGGTGGCTCAAGAGGGCACAGGGGATATGTGGGGTGACCGTCTGGGCCTGGCAGAGGGGCCTT
>NC_022009.1:83222773-83227513 GCF_000317375.1 Microtus ochrogaster
CCAATCCTTGCGGGAAGCAGATGTGGCGCCAAGGGACACAGAGCTTCGCCTCCTCCCCCTGCCCTGAACTGGAACCTCTTATCCCCCGGCAGGCGGCTCCACAAGCCATGTAGGTGACTGCAGAACAGCAGCGGGGGGGGTGGGGGGGGGAGAAGCAACCGTTTTTCTCCTTTCTCTGCTTCTCCGCATGCTGCAAGGTGGCTACCAGCCTGGCTGGAGCAGCAGACAGGCAGGAAGGAAGGAGTCCGGCCTTTGAGGCCAGGGATATACTGCTATACCGAGTCCATCCCTGACTACAGGCAAAATTGCCACCATGGGGAATCATGGGAGAAGTAGCCCCTCCAACCCATGTCCTCAGGGACCCCGAGTACCTGGTCACTCTGTCCCCTCCCTGACCCTGACCCCACCCCTAGTCCTGCCACCACCATCAACGCCCCACTCCTAGCCTCGCCCTAACCCTAGGTCTAACCCAAACCCTAGCCTAACCATAACCACACCCCACTCCTAGCACCGCCCACCCCATAGCAATGCCACATCCCTGGCCCTGCCTCAACCCCAGCCATGCCCCATGGTGACTGCCCTCTTAGGGTTACCTAGGGTTTTGGGTTAGGGCATGGCTAGGGTTAGGGAGAAGCTGGGGTTAAGGCGTGACTCTTGTTTTCAAGAGGGCTTGTGCCCAGGTGTTGCATGCCTTTAATACTAGCATTCAGCATGCAGAGGCAGGCCTACCTTGTCTACAAGAGCTAGTTCCAGGACAGGCTCCAAAGCTACAGAGAAACCCTCTCTCAAAAAACAAAACAAAACATAACAAAACAAAAAAAAGCTTGTGAAACAATTATAAACTGTGTAGCTTTGGGTATATACTCATTCTTTAAAAGTCTGTTATCTTGTATTTTTTTTTAGTTAAGTAATTAATTAGTTTTTCCCATTCAAAAATCTATACTTTCCCATTCCCCACCCACTCCCCCACTCCCCTCTTCCCCCCTTCCCTCCTTAAGAGGGCAGGGGACCCTTCTCTGTGGGAAGTCTAAGACCTTCCCCACTATGTCCAGGCCTAGCAAGCTTTGCATCGAAATAGACTAGGGTCTCAAAAAGTCAGTACATGCAGTAGAATAAGACCCAGTGCCTTTATCAATGGCTTCTCAGTTGCCCTTATTGTCAGCCTCATTCAGAGAGTCTGGTTTGATTGCATGCTGTATGCTCATTCAGTCTTGGTCCAGCTGTATTTTGTGAGCCATTAGACCAGGCACACTGTCTTAGTGGGTCGACCAACCCCTCATGGTCCATACTTCCTTGCTCATCTTCCCCCTCCCACTGCTCTTCAACTGTACCTTGGTAGCTCAGTCAGCTGCTCTGCTGAGGGTTTCTGTCTATGTCTCCATCCTTTACCAGAAGAAGATTCTATGGTGATACTTGAGATAATCATCAGTGTCGTATTGGGGCAAGGCCTGTTCATTTACTCTTTGCTTATGCGCACATCAATCCCACAGCAGTTATGATTTAAATGGATATTTTTTTTTAGCTGGGTAGAACACAGGAAACACCAACTATCAGGTAAGGAGCCTAGTCACCAGAACTTGAACCAATTGCTTTAACCAAGATAGTGTGCCCAGGCTTTCAGCTCTTTTGTAATGATTTTTACACCACTCCCCTTGGGCTGGTATTTCAACAGCTATTTGCTGATGGAGCTGAAGGCATTCCTGCAGCTCAATGGGCTCGTACTTCAGCGACTATCTGCTGAAGGAGTGGTAGGTCTTCCCGCAGCACCTCCCCCTTTTGCTTAAGTAAGAGCATTTTAATTTTACCATAAAATTGTATACAATAAGAACATATATTCTATCCTAACTATCCCAAGTCTTGCATAATAAATCACTTGGACAGGTCATGAGAGGAAAGTTTCTACATTTATCTATTCTTGAACCCCATAGAAGATTTGAGAAGTGAAATAATGTTAGCTGATCAATTAAGAATTGCAATCCAACAGCTTCCAAATCATAGAGACAACTTTCTACCTGGGCAATCACCGAAACTCATGTTTTCAGTGTTGAATCAACCAACTTTGACTAAGGCCTAGAATAACTGACAGCTTACTTTTAACATGCAAGAGATTTTTCCAAACCGTCTTACCCTGTCTTGGAAAGATTTGCTTATCCATTTCCGGATTTTAACAGGCAAGAGATTATTTAAAACTGTCGTACCCTGTCTTTGACAATTCTTTGTATCCATTTCCTGATCCTGTGTATTTTGTCAGTACCTGAGGTATGGGCAGTTTCTTTCCCATAGGCTGGTTTTGTCAATAAGAAGATGAGCTCCAAGTGGAGTATCTTTGGCGTTCAACGATTTCTTGTGAATAGGTCGGTGTTGTCAGGAGTGATTATGTCTCACTCATTACCACAGAACTTTAGTAATAAATTAAATGGCATTTTCTACAGCTCTTTGAAGAGCTTGAGGACTAATTATACGATATATAATCTATGTATCTAAATAACCTCATTAGTCTAACTATAAATATGACAGACATGGATGACTGTTGATCTGTAACTCTTAATACCTATCTAACTTAAAGACTAAGAGAGTAAACAACTGTGCAATCAATGAGAACAATTACCTCCAAATGTAAACAATGGATATCAATAAATAAATAGTATAAGTATCTTAGTCATAGGTATAAATGTATACTGTAGTATGGTATACATATATGAATACAATATATATCAATGCTCAAAGATGTTTTAAACATAGGTAGAAGCATGCATGCATACAATATTCAACATAACTTAACTTTGTATCCATATTCAAAAATCTATACCAGTGTAATTAGCTATAAACAATAACTAACAAATACCGTTATTGCCTATCCAAATTTCCATCTTTTTTTCAAAAAGATCCTTGAGCTTATAAAATTCCTCTCCCAACCCTCAACTGTATATTAATTATAAGCAACCCCTAAGTACTGTCCCTAAATCCGAGCACAAACTTCGTTGTAATAGAGGACATCGTCCTCTCTAATTACTTCCGGCTGTGTGGGGCCAATGTTATATCTGAAGGATCCCGTGATAGTAAAATCATGGTTAAATTTCAACATCAATGTCTTTTAAAATTGCAAACAGTCTGAGTATTTTGTTGGGATCTGCCAAAATATAGGCTTCTTATTTTCTAATTTAATTACTGACTTATCCTCCAAATTTTCCTTATTTAGAACCTTAGCGTCTTGTACCGAAGCTTCTAGAGTTTTTAATTATCATGGTTTGACATGTTCTCCATGAGTACTGCGAATGACCGGGGCCACTTTTGGCATGGGTTGGTGATCTGCATTCATTTGACTAATGTCTTACTTTACCATACCTCCTACATACACCTGAATGCTGAGGTTTCTGATTTCTGCCATTCACAGATGAAGTGCTATTCCTAGAAATATCTTGTCTTCAATTCCTTTTTAGATGTCCAAATTTACCACGATTAAAACATTTGGTAGGTTTATGTCCCCTCATCGCTGTAGAAATTGCGAATCCTACCCAAGATTCATCATTGTAATTAAAGGTATTAAAAATTAAAAATAATTTCCTCAATCATTTCAAATTTTTGTATCATTGTCTTTCTTAAATCATGAATCTCCTTACCTGCATGTGTCTCTAGGGATTCCAGTAAGGTATCAATTTTTTGTTCCCCATTCTGCACCTGTGAGTCCAAGGTCTTCATGTTTCCTTTTAAAGATAATATATCCTCCTTGAATTGCCCCTGGATATCATGTAAGTTACCATCCTGGAAGTATATCCTGTCCGTTTCTTTGTCAAAACTAGGCAATAACTTCTGAAAGTCATATTCAACAGCTTGCAACCTTTCAGGTAAATTCCTAGTACCATTATGTAAAAAGTCAATTTGGTCTATCATTGAATTTGTGCTATCTAATGATGCCACATACTTCCACAATAATATAAACTAAGGAGGAGGCTAAAATTTAATAAGTAAATAGAGGTACCTCCATGGTCATATATGCCACTTGTTATTTCCACCACAGTGGCAGCAAAAGACGTGGCAAGAGTCCCATTGAAAATAAACCTGCCGTTTACCTGTCAGCCAGCAGATGGCGCTGTTTCTGAATTGCAACTGGAACCACTGCAGGTGTCCCGACAAATCCTGTTATTTGTTGAAATACAGATAAAAACGAGTCAATTGAGAGGTCACAGAGAGAAAATCCATAGGCCAGGCACAGAGCACAAAAAGTCAGAGAGTTTCTAGTGTCCAATAGAAAAGGCAGCCTGGCCTACCGCATGGCGCTCTGTTCAACCCTATGCAGAGGGTTGTGACACAGCCACTGCACTGCTGATAAACAGGCCGAGTGTTGTGGGCCCTGTGGACCTGTATTGGGAGTAAGGGGCACAGTGCTTGCAATCAGTTGCGGCTTGGTTGCTGTGAATTCAAAAGATTTTTTGCTTAAGTGGTTTCTATCTTTGGCAACCGCTTGCTCTTGATCTCTTTGACTCACCTTGCAAGGGGAAACTCAAAAACCTGATCAGTATAGATCAAATTTTCCTGGGAGAGACATTCCATACCTGTGTGTCCCCCGAGGCGTGGAGGTTACTTTAATATATATTTAAAATGCTGCAAGATCCCCTGCGGAAATGCTGTAGGTTACAAATGGTGATGGTGCGCTATGTTCAGCAAGTCCGGTTTTATCCCATGCTTTTTCAGACTCAGGCCAGCTGGCCTTGGTGAATTCCCGAAAGAACATCCTCATTG
>NC_022009.1:83227998-83237592 GCF_000317375.1 Microtus ochrogaster
AGGGACTTGATCGGGGGAGGGGGAGGGAAATGGGAGGCGGTGGCGGGGAGGAGGCAGAAATCCTCAATAAATAAATAAATTTTAAAAAAAACAAAAAAAACAAATGGTGATGGTGGGCCATGTGTCAGCAGACAGTGTCCCCTGGGAATAGCCAGTCCAAGTGCGGTGACCTGAGCAGTCGTTGTAGGTCATGTGGTGGCAGGCAGTGGGCTATGGGAGCAGCCAGTCGCAGGCAGAGGTGCCTGTCTGTCCTTGAGCAGTGCTTGGTACCAGGTAGGTAGACACATGGCATGTGGCCGGAGACAGACATGGATAGACATGACTTTCAGATTGAGGTTGAATACTGATTCAGGGTGTTTTGAAGGTGAAAGGGTGAATTGGAGACAAAGAGAGAAGAGAAGAAAGAGACAGAGAAGGGCAAGTGTAGAAGTGTGGAAAGAGGCACAAGTTAAGCTGACTCTCCGAAAGGAAGATGAAAAGAGAGCGAGCTCAGTCCAATAGCTGAAGGTCAGCCTGCCTCAGCTGGTGGGAAGGGAGTGAGCGTGTCTTGTCTCTTTAAGACACAGAAAACTATACCATTCCCAGGTCTTCTCTATAATAAAAACAAGGGTATTACATACCACATTTTGAAGGAATTGGGGTGGAGAATTCTTAACTGCTTAATGCTGGTTTGTGTGCGTCGTTTTTGTGGGCGTAGAACCCAAGAAGGGGGTTTGCTCAGAATCTGAGGAAGCTGTGTGCTGGTCACATCCTGGCATAGCTGGTCTCTTTGCTTCTCACCGCTGTCTGTGGCATGGAAATGTCTGTTATCTCTTATCCTGTTTAAGGTATTGGCAGAACAGACAACAAAGTTAAATTATGGGGAAAAAAATTCTACCAGGGAAATGAGGGGGTATCTGACATGTTTAAGATGAAGTCCTTAATTCAGCTCCCGGGAATTCACAAGAACTCCTTGGGTTTGTGGAAAAAGAAGTTTTAGACACATTGAAGGTAGCATAAGAGAGAAATTTGATTTGAAATTTATTTGGTGAGGTAACCTGGCAAAACCTCTCAGCCATCAAACTGTCAGAGATCTTAGAGACGGATAAGATTTTACCTGAGTTACTGATTAAAAAAAGGACAGAGAACTTACTTCGTTGTCACCCAGACCTCCTCTGTTTTGGGTCCTCGATGGTCGCTGAATGTTGCACTTGAGCTTTGCTGTTTAGTGCAGGGACTGCCAGGCTCTAGAAGAACCTGTGGGCTAAGAAATCTGTATGAAGACATGCCTACCTTGACCTGAGCAGCTAGGCTGTCGATTCCAGCGATTCCCTTCACGCCCATAGGTCTTCAGTTTACACTAAATGCATTTTTTCCAAATGGTAAGCACTGTGAAGTCGAAGCAAACTGCATAAGTACTTTCTTCAACTACATCAAAGACTCCAGAAAGGTACAATATTTCCTAAGCAAACAAGAAATAAGCACCTTCCAAACTTTAGAAATGACAGAGATATCTTGCTGCCTGGACAGTCACCCAAACTTCCTCTGTATTGCTTGGGTATCCATCTTCGGCCTACAGGCCCATAGCTTCCAGCAGGCATTTCCATGAAACAGGAAATTTCAAAGTCATTTCAGTCAATATATGCTGTGTCCTGTAGAATGTCTCGTAGACTCCTTCATGAATCAGGAACCCCGAAAGATCATCTCACCTTTAAGCAAGTTCAGCAGTCCTTTCTCTGTGGGTTCTTTGTGTCCAGTGCAACATTCCAAGCAAGACCAGTTTCCTGCCCAAATGGCTAACCAACTCCATAAGGAGCCTCTTCGATGCCCATCTTCCTTTTGAAGTAGATTAGTGCTGTCAGGAGCTGACATGTCTCATTGATATTCAGAGTTATAGTGAATTATTTTAAAATATCATTCTGTATCATTTGAAATATATGAAGAAAAAATATGAAGAATGCCTATCTGAAATATCTATGCATATTTAGAAAGTCTACCTAACATAACTACTAGCTTGATTATTATTAATGATTATCCATTAACAACCTATATACATTCCATTTTTACATGAACTACATAATCACAGTACCATAATAAATATTAGAAATATATATAGATATATGCATATAACAATTGCCCTTAAGTTTATATCAACAAAGCAAAGCATATACCAATGTACATTATTTATATTTAGATCATATCCCCCTTTAAATGTAAAACTACATTTATAGACAATGTTTGGGAATATTGGCAAGGTTATTTTTTTTTGTTTTTGTTTTTTTGAGACAGCGTTTCTCTGTGTCTTTGCAGCCTGTCCTGGAACTAGCTCTGTAGACCAGGCTGGTCTCGAACTCACAGACACCCGCCTGCCTCTGCCTCCTGAGTGTGTGAGCCAGTCTAAGCCGGTTTTATCTGAATTGATCCAGTTTGATACGATTTTGGACTGGTGTAAACTGGTTTGGTCGGTATGAACCATTTTGATACGGTTTGATTCACTTTGATATGGTTTGAACCGGTCTAACCCAGTTTAATTCGGTTCCAACCAGTTTAATCTGGTTTGGAACCAGTCCAAACCGATTTAAACCACGCTTGATCTGGTCTGAACTGCTTTAAACCAGTTTGAGCCGGTTTGAGCCGGTCTAAACCGGTTTTATCTGGATTGAACCAGTTTGATCCGATTTTAGACTGGTCTAAACCGGTTTGATCAGGTATGTGTCAGTTGTTCCAGTATGATCTACTTGATCCGGTTTCAACTAGTCTAAACTGGTTTGATCTGGTCTGAGATAGTCTAAACCAGTTTGAAACAGTTTAAACCGGTTTTATCTGGATTGAACCAGTTTCGTCCTATTTTGGACTGGTCTAAACCGGTTTAATCTGGTATGAACCAGTTTGATCCGGTCTGATCCAGTTGATCCAGTTTTGAACCAGTCTACACTGGTATGATCCAGTTTGAACCAGTTTGATCTGGACTGATCCAGTTTGATCCGGTTTGATCCTGGCTAATCTGCTTTGATCTGTTTTGAGCCGGCCAAAACCGGTTTAAGCCGGTTTGATTCGGTTTGGCCGACCTGTAGCAATCTGATCCAGATTATGCAGGTTCAATCCGCTATGAATGAGTTTAATCCAGTTCTGAACCAGTCTACACTGGTTTGATCCAGTTTGATTCGGTCTGATCCAGTTTGATCCGGTTTTGAACCAGTCTACACTGGTATGATTCAGTTTGAACCAGTTTGATCTGGACTGATCCAGTTTGATCTGGTTTGATCATAGCTAAGCTGGTTTGATCCGTTTTGAGATGGCCAAAACTGGTTTAAACCAGTCTAAATATGCTTGATCCGGTTTGAGCCAGCCTAAACCAGTTTAAACTGGTCTAAATCGGTTTGATTCAGTTCCAACCAGTTTGATCTGGTTTGGAACCAGTCTAAACCGGTTTAAACCACATTTGATCTGGTCTGAACCACTTTAAACCAGTTTGAGCCGGTTTGAGCCGGTCTAAACCAGTTTTATCTGGATTAACCTGTTAGATCCGATTTTGGACTGGTCTAAACTGGTTTGATCCAGCATGAATTAATTTGATCCGGTGTGATCCTCTTTGATCCTGTTTGAACCAGTCTAAACTGGTTTGATCTGGTTTGAGATAGTATAAACCGGTTTGAACCAGTCTAAACCAGATTTATCTGGATTGAACCAGTTTCCTCCTAATTTGGACTGGTCTAAACTGGTTTATTCTGGAATGAACCAGTTTGATCCGGTCTGATCCAGTTTTGAACCAGTCTACACTGGTATGATCCAGTTTGAACCAGTTTGATCTGGACTGATCCAGTTTGATCTGGTTTGAACCTGGCTAAGCTGGTTTGATCCATTTTGAAGAGGCCAAAACCTGTTTGAACCAGTCTTAATATGCTTGATCCGGATTGAACAGGTCTAAACCATTTTGATACTGTTCGAACCAGTTTGATCTGTTTTGGAACCACTCTAAACCGGTTTGAACCGGGTTTCATTTGGTCTGAACCAGTTTAAACCAGTTTGAGCCGGTTTGAGCCAGTCTAATCCGATTTTATCTGGATTGAACCAGTTTGATCATTTTGTTACTGGTCTAACCCAGTTTGATCCGGCTTGATCAACTTTGATTGGTTTGAACCAGTCTAAACTGATTTGATCCAGTTTGAACCGGTCTAAACTGGTTAGATCCGATTTGAGCAAGTTTAAACTGGTTTGAACTGGTCTAAACCTGTAAATTTTGGTTTGGCCATCCTATAGCGAACTAATCTGGATTGATTGGTTTAATCTGCTTTGAATCAATTTGATCAAGTTTGAACCAGTCTACACTGGTTTGATCCAGTTTGAACCAGTTTGATCTGGTCTGATACAATTTGATCAAGTTTTGAACCAGTCAACACTGGTATGAGCCAGTTTGAACCAGTTTGATACGGTCTGATCCAGTTTGATCCTGTTTGAACCGAACTAAACTGGTTTGATCTAGTTTGAGACGGATTAAACTGGTTTGAGTCGGTCTAAAGCAGTTTGATTCGGTTTGAACCAGTTTGATCTGGTTTGGAACGAGTTTTAACCGGTTTGATATGGTGTGAGCCAGTCTAAGCCGGTTTTATCTGAATTGATCCAGTTTGATACAATTTTGGACGGGTCTAAACCAGTTTGATCCAGCATGAATTAGTTTGATCTGGTGTGATCCTCTTTGATCCTGTTTGAACCGGTCTAAACTGGTTTGATCTGGTTTGAGATAGTCTAAACCAGTTTGAACCAGTCTAAACCAGATTTATCTGGATTGAACCAGTTTCCTCCTAATTTGGAATGGTCTAAACAGGTTTAATTTGGTATGAACCAGTTTGATCCAGTCTGATCCAGTTTGATCCAGTTTTGAAACAGTCTACACTGGTATGATCCAGTTTGAACCAGTTTGATCTGGACTGATCCAGTTTGATCAGGTTTGATCCTGGCTAAGCTGTTTTGATCCGTTTTGTGCAGGCCAAAACTGGTTTAAACCAGTCTAAACCAGTTTAATTTGGTTTGGCCTACCTGTAGCAATGTAATCCAGATTATGCAGGTTCAATCTGCTTTGAACGAGTTTGATCCAGTTCTGAACCAGTCTACACTGGCTTGATCCATTTTGATCTGGTGTGATCCAAATTGACACAGTTTTGAACCAGTCTACACTGGTATGATCCAGTTTGATCTGGTTTGAACCAGGCTAACCTGGTTTGTTCCATTTTGAGCCAGCCTAAACCGGTGTGAACCGGTCTAAACCTGTTGGATTTGGTTTGGCCGTCCTGTAGTGATCTAATCCGGATTGATGTGTCTTAATCTGCTTTGAACCAGTTTGATCCAGTTTTGAACCAGTCTACACTGGTATGAGCCAGTTTGAACCAGTTTGATATGGTCTGATCCTGTTTGATTCGTTTTGAACCAGTCTAAACTGGTTTGATCCAGTTTGAACCTGTTTGATCTGGTCTGATTTAGTTTGAACCAGTTTTGAACCAGTCTACACTGATATGATCCAGTTTGAACCAGTTTCATCTAGTCTGATCCAGTTTGATCTCGTTTGAACAGGGCTAAGCTGGTTTGATCCGTTTTGAGCCGGACTGAACTGGTTTGAGCCGGTCTAAAGCAATTTGATTCGGTTTGAATCAGTTTGAATTCGTTTGGAACCAGTTTAAACCAGTTTGATCCAGTTTGAGCCAGTCTAAACCAGTTATATCTGATTGAACCAGTTTGATATGATTTTGGACTGATCTAAACCAGTTTGATCGGGATTGATCCACTTTGATCTGGTTTCAACCGGTCTAACCTGGATTGATTCGTTTGGAACAAGTTTGATCTGTTTTGGAACCAGTCTAAAATGGTTTGAATAGAGTTTTTTCCAGTCTTAACCACTTTAAACCAGTTTGAGCTGGTTTGAGCTGGTATAAACTGTTTTTTTCTGGATTGAACCAGTTTGATCCAATTTTGTACTGGTCTAAACCAGTTTGATCTGATTTTGTACTGGTCTAAACCAGTTCGATCCAGTTTGATCAACTTTGATCTGGTTTGAACAAGTCTAAACTGGTTAGATCTAGTTTGGACTGTTCCAAACTGGTTAGATCTGGTTTGAGCCGATCTAAACTGGTTTGAACAGGTCTAAACCTGTAGGATTTGGTTTGGCCATCCTGTAGCGAACTAATCGGGATTGAGTTGGTTTAATCCACTTTGATCCAGTTCTCAACCAGTCTACACTGGTTTGATCCAGTTGGATCTGGTGCGATCCAATTTTATCCAATTTTGAACCAGTCTACAATGGTATGATCCAGTTTGATCTGGACTGATCCAGTTTAATCCGGTTTGAATCGGCCTAAACTTGTTTGATCCAGTTTGAACCTGTTTGATCCAGTCTGATTTAGTTTGAACCAGTTTTGAACCAGTCTACAATGGTATGATCCAGTTTGAACCACTTTGAACCGGTATGACTCAGTTTGATCTCATTTGAACAGCGCTAAGCTGGTTTGATCCGTTTTGAGCCAGACTGAACTGGTTTGAGCCGGTCTAAAGCGGTTTGATTCATTTTGAACCAGTTTGATCTGGTTTAAAACCAGTTTAAACAGGTTTGATCAGGTTTAAGCCGATCTACACCAGTTTAATCTGAATTAAACCAGTTTGATACAATTTTTGACTGGTCTAAACAGGTTTGATCGGTATGAGCCAGTTTGATCTGGATTAATCCACTTTGATCCGGTTTCAACCGGTCTCACCTGGTTTGATTTAGTTCGAACCAGTTTGATCTGGTTTGGAACCAATATAAACCCGTTTGAACCAGGTTTGATCTGGTCTGAACCACTTTAAACCCGTTTGAGCCGGTTTGAGGTGGTATAAACTGGTTTTATCTGGATTGGACCAGTTTGATCCAATTTTGGATTGGTCTAAACTGGTTTGATCCAGTATGAATCAGTTTGATCCTCTGTGATAAACTTAGTTCCGGTTTGAACCATTCTGAACTGATTTCATCTGGTTTGAGACGGACTAAACCAGTTTGAACCAG
Source organism: Microtus ochrogaster (assembly GCF_000317375.1). NCBI lineage: Eukaryota > Metazoa > Chordata > Mammalia > Rodentia > Cricetidae > Microtus > Microtus ochrogaster. The sequence continues at coordinate 83,235,008 of NC_022009.1, forward strand.
TCTAAACCGGTTTTGTCTGGATTGAACCAGTTTCATCCGATTTTGGACTAGTCTAAACTGGTTTAATCTGGTATGAACCAGTTTAACCCGGTCTGATCCAGTTTGATCCCATTTTGAACCAGTCTAAAATTGTACGATCCAGTTTGATCTGGTTTGAAATGGGTAAGGTGGTTTGATCCATTTTGAGCTGGCCTACACCTCTGTGAACTGGTCTAAACCTCTTGAATTTGGTTTGGCTGTCCTGTAGTGATCTAATCCAGATTGATGCGGGTTTAATCTGCTTTGAACCAGATTGATCCAGTTTTGAACATGTCTACCCTGGTTTTATCCAGTTTGAACCAGTTTGATCCAGTCTGATCCAGTTTGATCCAGTTTTGAACCAGTCTACCCTGGTATGATCTAGTTTGAACCAGTTTGATCTGGACTGATCCAGTTTGATCCGGTCTAAAATTGTTTGATCCAGCTTGTACCAGTTTGATCCGGTCTGATTTAGTTTGAACCTGTTTTGAACCAGTCTACACTGGTTTGATCTGGTATGAACCAGTTTGATCCTGTTTCATCCTCTTTGATCTGGTTTTGGTTTGTCCATCCAGTACAGTTCTAATCCGGATTGACACGGTTTAATCCACTTTGAACCAGCTTGATCCAGTTCTGAACCAGCCTACACTGACATGATCCAGTTTTTACCAGTTTAATCCGGTCTGATCCAGTTTGATCCGGTTTTTAATCAGGTTAAGCTGGTTTGATCCAGTTTTAGCAGGCACAAACCTATTTGAAGTGGTCTAACCCGGTTTGATTCTGTTTGGACAATTTTGATCTGGTTTGGAACCAGTCTAATATGGTTTGAACCAGGTTTGATCCGGTCTTAACCAGTTGAAACCGGTTTGATCCGTTTTGAGCCAGTCTAAACTGGTTTTATCTGGATTGAACTAGTTTGATCCCTTTTTGGACTGGTCTAAACCAGTTTGATCTGGTATGACCCAGTTTGATTTGCTTTGATCCGATTTAAACCAGTCTCAATTCATTTGTTCTGCTTTGAGCCGGTCTAAATTGGTTTGAACCGGTTTGGCTGTCCTATATCTATCTAATCCAGATTGAGCCGGATTAATTCGCTTTGAACCAGTTTGATCCAGTTTTGAACCAGTCTGTACTGGTATGATCCAGTTTGAACCAGTTTTATCTGGTGTGATTCAGTTTGATTCGGTTTGAACTGGTCTAAACTGGTTTGATCCACTTTGAACGAGTTTGATCCAGTCTGATTTAGTTTGAACCAGTTTTGAAACAGTCTATACTGGTATGATCCTGTTTGAACCACTTTGATCCGGTATGATTCAGTTTGATCTCATTTGAACAGGGCTAAGATAGTTTGATCGGTTTTGAGCCAGCCTGAACAGGTTCGAGCCGTTCTAAAGCGGTTTGATTCGGTTTGAACCAGTTGGATCTGGTTTGGAACCAGTTTAAGCTGGTTTGATCGGGTTTGAGCAGGTCTAAACCAGTTTTATCTGAATTGAACCAGTTTGATACGATTTTGGACTGGTCTAATCCGGTTTAATCGCAAAAAAGCAGTTTGATCCGATTTGATCCACTTTGATCCACTTTGAACTGGTCTAACCAGGTTTGATTCGGTTCAAACCAGTTTGATCTTTTGGAACCAGTCTAAACCAGTTTGAACCGGGTTTGATCCGGTCTTAACCAGTAGAAACCGGTTTGATCCGGTTTGAGCTGGTCTAAACTGGTTTTATCTTGATTGAACCAGTTTGATCCGATTTTGGACTGGTCTTAATCAGTTTTATCCGGTTGAACCAATTTGATCCGATTTGATCCACTTTGATCCGGTTGGAACCGGACTCAACAGGATTGATCCGGTATGAGCCGATCTAAACTGGTTTGATCCGGTTTGACCATCCTGTAGCGATCTAATCCAGATTGAACCGGTTTAATCTGCTTTGAACCAGTTTGATCCAGTTTTGAACAAGTCTACACTGGTTTGATCCAGTTTGAATGAGTTTGATCCAGTCTGCTTTAGTTTGAACCAGTTTTGAAACAGTCTATACTGGTATGATCCTACAGGCCAATCTCACTTATGAACATCGATGCAAAAATCTCAATAAAATCCTGGCAAACTGAATCCAAAAACACATTAGAAAAATTATCCATTATGATCAAGTAGGCCTCAACCCAGAGAAGCAGGGCTGGTACAACATACACAAATCTATTAATGTAATCCATCATATAAATAAACTGAAAGAAAAAGACATATGATCATTTCATTAGATGCTGAAAAAGCATTTGACAAAATTCAACACCCCATTATCATAAAAGTCTTGGAGAGATAGGAATACAAGGTTCATTCCTAAATATAATAAAAGTAATATACAGCAAGCTGACAGCTGACATCAAATTAAATGGAGAGAAACTCAAAGCCATCCCACTAAAATCAGGAACACGACAAGGCTGTCCACTCTCTCCATACCCCTTCAATATAGTGCTTGAAGTTCTCGCAATACCAATAAGATAACATAAGGGGAGCAAGGGGATTCGAATTGGAAAGAAAGAAGTCAAACTTTCATTATTTGCAGATGATA
>NC_022009.1:83240240-83250132 GCF_000317375.1 Microtus ochrogaster
GCCTCTGCCTCCCGAGTGCTGGGATTAAAGGCGTACGCCACCATCGCCCAGCAACTGGGTTTTGATCCTACTGCATGTACTGGCTTTGTGGGAGCCCAGACTGTTTGGATGCTCACCTTCCTAGACCTGGATGGAGGGGGGAGGACCTTGGACTTCCCGCAGGGCAGAGAACCCTGACTGCTTTTTGGACTGGAGAGGGACAGGGAGGGGAGTGGGCAGAGGGAAATGGGAGGTGGGGAAGAGGCAGAATTTTTTAATAAAAAAAATAAATAATAAAAAAAGAAAGTTGCTTACAACGCTCTTTCTGATTATGTAGGTAATATTATATCCTTCTGGAGTCTTTGATGAAAGTAAAGAAAGATAGTTATATTTATAAATTATAAATTAGACATATAACTTTAGATTCACAAAGATAGGATAAAGTTTTCTTCATTCGTCAAATGTAAATGAACTAAATATTGTAATTATAATTCTTCCTTGATAACTATTTTCTTGTATGTAATCTCAACATGCTAAAGTTAAAACCTCCTGTTTTAATTAGCCAGAAAAGGGGATGTGATGTGGGATTCCCCTCTGTATGTTGTGAACATTTTTTATTGCCTTTGGATCATAAAGAAGATGCTGTTTGCAAGTGCCTTAACAGAGTAAATCCAGGCAGAAAATCCAAACAGAAATGTAGAGAGCGAGAGACTAGACAGAGTCTGGAAGACACTATGTAGCTGCCAAAGGAGACAGATACTGGAGATCCTTACAGGCAAACCACAAACCCCAGGGCAACACATATATTAATAGAAATGGATCAATTTAAGATGTAAGTTTTAGTTAGAAATATGCCTAAGCTTTTGGCCAAATGGTGTTGTAATTAATATAGTTTCTGGGTAATTATTTTAGGTTTGGGAAGCCAGGAATCAACAAGCCATCTCTCATTATACACTATGGATGAAATTAGTGTGGTAAAAGCAATTGTATATCATAATTATCTTCAAAGACATGAAAGAATTTATATTGAATAGTAACCCCATGAATATAATCAATCATAAAATCTTTGTATTTCACCATAACCTTTGAATCCATAAAAAAGTTCATATAAGAGTAAAACATTCAGTGTGTAATGATTTGCTAAAACCTTCATGAATCACAGTAGTCTTTGATATGAAAAATTTCATATTGAAGTATAAACTATGAGTATAAAGGATTTAGCAAGCCCTTTTGCTAACAAATTTACACTTTCTTATACAAGATAGTTGTAGAGAAAATAAAACAACAAGTGTCAAAAACCTACTTAAGTGTTATGATGTCTCTCTTTGTATCTACAAACTCATGGACAAAAGTCCTGAGAGTTTACCTAGTACGGCAAATGTTTTAGATACCACATTTCTCATTAATTTGCATGAAATTTCTCATCCAAAGTAAAACTTTATGGATGTGTACTAGTGTCTTTTCTTCTTCTGTGATAAAGCATAGGGTCTAAGGCAACTTATAAAGGAGATTAATTTGGCTTATGGTTACAGAGTGAAGAAAGATCATCATGAGAGAGGAGTGACAACAAGTGTTAGACATGACAGTTACAGCAGGAAGCTCAGAGCTCATTTCCTCAACTTGAAACTTGGAGTAGAGATGGTGAATTACACCATCAGTGATATCTTTTCCCTACAGGGTGGCATTTTCTAAGATTTTCCAAATGAAAGCAGCAACTGAAAAGTACTTATTCCATGGATTTGAAGTGTATGTGCTTGCTTTTTATTATTTGAACCAATGCATGATATAGAAAATCTCTCTAGGTAAGCTTATAGGTGTCTCAACATCTGGAAAGAAGGAGTGAATACTTACAAATTAAGAACAGTTATGAGTGAAAATGCTTGTTTAATTATTTGTTTTTATTTTATTTTGTTATGTCAGTATATCTTTAGATATCTGAATGTGTTTGATGTTTCCCCAAAATGGTAAATCCTGTAGCTTTCTTGTATTTCTAACAGAAATTACAGGGATTTGTCAAAACCCTCATTTCATGGTAGGCCTGCATTTGTCTTAACTGCATGGCCCTGTCTTGGTCTCCCTAAATATTTTAAAGTCTTTATATAATATCTTGATGTTGGGAAATAAGGGAGCACTTATACAGAAGCAAAAACACTGTTCATGTAAACAATGTGGTAAAAAAATTTAGACATCATAGTTGCTTCCAGATTCAAAGAAAATAATCTTGCTTCACCTAATTTTCATCATAGCTTTGATGCAAGGAGATAGATGTTTACATGTTCATTCAAGTCTGATGGTGGAAATCAAGGTATTATAGTTTGTATTTTCAAACTTTTGGAGTGGGTATTAAAGTGTACTGTATATGTGATAAATCCACTTACCAAAATTTATTTGTGATTTATACATTCTTTATTTGACTTTTGCTCATCTTCTATTGTACTTTCATTTGGTGATATGTATTTTTATGCTAAAATGCATAGAATCAGTTGCTCATTATCTAAGTGGTCTATTGTTTACTTAATATCAAAATGTGTGTGATCATATTTTTAAAGTACCAGTGTCTGGGAAAGAATGGTGGGTTGTTTCTGGATTTGTTTTACATATTTTCACAAATTCCCTTCATATGTTCTTGTTATCCATTCTGGCTTTGATATCAGTTACTAGTCTACATTTAATAAAAAGATAATAATCAGGAATTAACTGTATATCACATAATACATAATACAGATGTACTATGGATAGGTAAGTAAATTTTATCATTCCTGCTTCTTCATGATCCAGTTTATATTTTTGAAGTATTACCTAAAAAGGAAATTATCTTGAAATGACAGATAATATAAGGCAATGAGATTTATTTCTAAAAAATATTTCTGTTATATGTTTGTGTGCATACATAATATGATTGCATGTTTGAATGGGTACAAGTTATGTTTGGATCTGAAGAAATCTTTGTGGGGTTTCTTTTGGCCCTGTTCATATGATGACCAAGGTCATGTTGCCAGTTTTCACACCACAGACCTTTTTTCCTACTCAGGCAGCTTATTGGTGCTCAAATAAGATTACTAGAAACATTACATAAGTAAAACTTTGTCACCTATTAAATAGTAAATATATTGACATTTAAGGCTACAGGAGAACAGGACAATTTGAAAAATGAATCCTGTTTTCAAATGAATATATTTATATTACTATCCTTTTTTCCCTGGGGAATATGTTAGTTTATTTGATAGACTAAACACTTGCTCACAATACTTTCTCAGAATGAGAAGTGAATGCCAAAGAATTGTGTCAGTGGGTAAAGTTGGTTGCTACTAAGCCTGGTTGTGACTGGACAAGTGATGAACGGATGCTTAAAAGAAATCCCACACTAGCTCAGAACTGAGAAATAGATATTTATTTAGGGATAAACTCACAAATCAGGATTTTCTGCTTTAACACTGGATGGAGATCAAGTCCAAACAATCCAAATAAGCAGTCAGCAAAAAGAAGCAAGGGGAAGGAGAAAAGGGACAGATGCAGGTTCTGCATCTGCATATATAGTATAAGTCATCAACTGGAAATGTCTCCTAACAATCTTTGAAAGTCATTAAGAGTTTGTAACCAGTCTCTCCCAATTTGTGTCATTTGTGTCCTATTTTTCTGCAAACCTATTTTATAACCTAGGTAATTGATAGAATCTCCTCTCTGTATTTTTTTTTCAGGAGCAATCTGCAATCCCCATTTAGGTAAAGCTTTCTTTACTTCTTCAATCATTCTGTCTAAAGTATCCGTGTTTGAATCAGATAGCAAAATGTCATCCATGTAATAGTAAATTACAGACTTAGGAAATTGCTTATGTATTGTTTTGAATGGCTGAATTACAAAGTATTGAAAACATGTGGGACTATTGAGCATCCCTTGTGGGAGGATAGTCCATTGATATATCCTAGTAGGCTGAGATTTATTATAAGTAGGCACTTTGAAGGCAAATTTTTCTCTATCCTTTTCTTGTAAAGGTATAGTGAAGAAACAATCTTTCAAATCAATAACTATAAGAGGCCATACTTTTGGTAATAGAGAAAGCAGAGGAATTCCAGACTGTAGAGGGCCCATAGGCTGAATAACCTTATTGACAGCTCCTAGATCTGTCACCATTCACCATTTACCAGATTTCTTTTTTACAACAAATACAGAAGAATTCCAAGGGCTGGTTGATTCTTCAGTATGGTGAGCATCTAGTTGCTCTAGTACCAGCTGTTCCTAAGCCTGCAACATATCTTCAGCTAGAGGCCACTGCTTAATACATATAGGCTTCCTATTTAACCATTTCAAAGGTAGGTCTGTTGGTACCTCTAAAGGTTTTCTGGTTGTTTCATGTTCTTCTATAGGTTGAATGGCTAGTGAATTTTGTGTATAGCACCTTATTATATCCTTCCCAGAATTACAAGTTCCTGGGACTGCAGAAATATTAATCTGGGTATTCCATTGCTGTAGCAGATCACACCCCCATAAATTTATTGCAATATCAGCTACATATGGCCTCAGCTTCCCTCTCTGACCTTCTGGCCCAATACAGTCAAGCCATCTCATGATATGTTTAATTTGAGATGTGGTTCCAATTCCTAGTAATTGAGCATCTCCCTCTTGAAGAGGCCAATTTGTATACCAAGATTCTGGAGAGATGATACTCACATCCGCACTTGTATCTATCAAGCTAACAGTCACAATTCCATTTATACATACCCTTAGCTTTGGTCTCTGATCATTTATAGAAGTTTGCCAGAATATATGTTTCTTATTTCCTATTTGAATTTTTGACTTATCCTCCAAATTTATGCCATCATTTAGAACAGTATGGTCTTGCACAGAAGGTTCTGGGTTTTTAAATTTTCTTGGTGTGACATGTCCTCCATAGTTCCTGGGAATGACTGGGCCACTTTTGTCTTGTGGGCCTGCAAGAGGCCCCTCAAGGAGTTTCCTGATGTTACTGGGTTGCCCTGTCTGTTTTTGATCTGCATTCATTGGTCCAATGTTGGCCTTTACCACACCTTCTACATATACTTGAAGGTCAAGGTCTCATATTTTTTGCCATTCCCTGAGGAGATATTATTCCTAGAAATTCCTTGCCTACAATCCCTTTTCAGATGTCCTATTTTACCACAATTAAAACATTTGGCAGTTTGATTTCTCCTTATTACTTTGGAAATTGCTTTTCCTACCCAAGATTCAGCATTATAGTCAAATGTCTCAACATTTATTGTATGCAGAATCCATTCATCCATAGGTGCTGATATAAACCTTAAAGGCCCAATTATCCTTTTGCATTCTAAGTTTGCATTTTCAAAAGCCAGAGATTCAAGAATTATTCATCTAGCTTCTGGGTCTGATACTCCTATTTTTACAGCCTTAGTTAATCTTTGTAAAAAAAAATCAGTAAAGGTTTCTCTCTGTCCCTGTCTAACCCTGGTATATGATTCAATTCTTTTTCCTAGTTCTTGAATCCATCCAAGCATTCAAGGCTGTTTTGTGGCATAGGGACATGAGTTCTTCATTGTAAAGAGCTTTAACCTGTAGGTCAGCATAAGGGCCTTCACCAAGAATTTGATCTTGGAAAACCTCAAGACCTTTTTCTTTTCCCTGGGGTTCCATATTTTTGGATTCCTTTCTGAAATAAATTCCAAACATCAAGGAAGTTCTGTTATCCAGGACTGCTGAAACTAACTGAAAACAGTCATGATGGGTTGCCCTGATGTTAGAAGCCCAAGACTTTATCATCTCCTTAACAAATGCAGAATGCAAACCATAAATCATTACAGCTTGCTTAATTTCTTATGGTCGCATTGGTAATGCAATCTGCCATATTACCTGCTATCCAGCAGATGGTATGTTTGCAGAGTCATGATAGGAACAGTGACAATGCAACAGTGACAGGAATGGTTCTGGGCTGTGCTAGTTTCTACCTTGGTACTTGCTAAAGACTGAGAAATATGTGTTGCTTAACAAATTAAATGTAATTAAATCAATTCCATACACAGAGCAAGAAACCCAGAATCCAGGGACAGAGAACAGGAACCCGGAAGCCACACATGCTGCCACGAGAGAAAGAATTGTTCCAGGGTTGCAGCAGTGACTCCACTTGCATTCTTGTTTGCTACATAAGTGCTGCAAACTTCATTGTGATGGGGATTTTACAAAAAACTGCTCAGGTAAGAGCAAGCCAAGCAGGCATAGTTGAAATACTGTCTGGGCCAGTAGAATGGCTCAGCAGTCTGCCTGGGAGGTGTGGAGTTTAAATCCACGTGGGTGCCAAGTATGATGAGAAAAGTGATGAATGGATGCTTAAAAGAATTTCCACACTAGCTCAGAACTGAGAAATAAATATTTATTTATTTAGGAGTAAACTTACAAATCAGGATTCTCTGCTTGAACGGTAGATGGAGATTGAATCCAAACAATCCAAATGAGAAGTGGGCAAAAAGGAGTAAGGGGAAGGAGAAAAGGGATGGACACAGGTTCAGCATCTGCATATATAGTATAAGAGGTGACGCCCCAGTAGATGGGTAATTACAAGCTGCAAATCTAACTATAGCACCTGATGACTTGAGTTCAATGTCTGGGAGACCCCAAGTACTTCTACAAGTTTTTCTTTATTTCTACACTTTGGCAATGGAATACGGATGTCCAAATACAAGCATATAGAAAAATATTTTTTAAACTCAAATAAAGCAAGTGAGATTACTTTCAATAAAACATGACTATGTAAAGCTAAAGTGCACATAGACAAAATAGTAATTGAGAACTGTAAGTTGTCCTGTAAATATTCCATGCACACCATGACACATGCGTACATACACAGTTAAAAAAACAGCTTAAAAAGTTGAAACTAGCAAAACAAGGAAAATAACCAAAATATTGAGAATATATATATATATTGATTTACAAATTAAAATTAATACATTGTAGAATTTTAAGAAGAATTACTTATCCTTAAAACAATGATGGTCACTATTTAAAATTTATAGGATTGTTTCATTCTCTGATTCAAAGCTAGGTCATTTAAACAACGTATCTCAACAGGGCATAGTGGTATATGACACTAACCATAGCACCTAGAAGACAGAGTCAGGAGGCTCTCTCTCACTTTAAGGCCAGTATAATCCATATAGTGATTTCCCAGACAGCCATAGCTATGTAGGGAGATTCTAACTCAAATGTCTGCCCCCTCAAAAAAAACAGAAGAAGAAGAAGAAGAAGAAGAAGAAGAAGAAGAAGAAGAAGAAGAAGAAGAAGAAGAAGAAGAAGAAGAAGAAGAAGAAGGTCATAACTTAAATTACGGAATTTTTCTTATATAATCTGGCTAAACACATCTCTAATCAACAAAAGATTTTGTTGTCTTTACTCACATCAAAATAAGTTTGGTAAACATGACAATAAGAAGCAATGTAGAAAGTCCACTCACAGAATGGTAGAAATATATTGAATCTTTCAGTGACCATGTAGCAGGGGTTTTCATTACCTTCAAGTGATAGATGACAGAAGGAGTAATGGGACATGCCCATATTCTGCATTATAGTGACACATTTGGTATTTGGAGAGTTGGGTCAATTAAAATGCTCCAAATAGGTATGAAATTTGGTTCTGAGAACCCATGTCAGATGCCTCAGAACTGCCTGTAAAATTTCCAGGTCCAGAAGAAATAATGCAATCTTTAGCCTTCCTTTGGCACCAGGTATGTAAATGGTGTAATGATAAATATATAAATGACTTCATGTTGGAATAGGTTTACTTCATAATATGTTAGTTTTAAAATTTAAAATTAATTTAAGTTTTTGGTGTATAAATTTTACAAGTGTATATACCAATTGAATGCCAGGTACCAATGGATGCAAGAAGAGGGTGTCTGATTGCCCATGATAGGAATCATTAATAGCAGTAAGATGTAAATGCCAGTTTTTTGGTTCATCTTTACTTCAGTTCTGATGACCCAGAAGATAATATCAGAAATTAATTTAGCCTCAGTGGTTCAAAATTTTCTGAGCTCAAATCTCCACAAAATGAGGAAAAATTCTGAAGAATGATCACAGGAGAATATAACAATAAAAATTTTAAAATATCTGACCACTTGACATAAGCCACAAGACTGAGTTTATTTCAAACATGTAAATAAACCCACGCAGGTCTGGTATACTCCTTCTGTAGTTATGTCTACCTAAAGGAGAAAAAAAAGGAATCTGTAGGCAAGAAGATCAATCAACTTGTATTAAAGAGATTATTCTGTTTCCCTGAAGCCCGGAAATAAATGGGAAAATATAAATAAGAACATATAGTGAATGATTGGACAAAAGTGAACAGCAAACACAGACCAAAGGACTGCTTAGAGAAATTGCATTGGAGATTTCAGGTGGGCAGCTGGTGCTAGGTTTAAAACCCAGCATAACCTCTATCTCCAGCTTGCACCTGTATGCTGCCAGCAATAGCTTTTTATCATGTTGTGTTCATTTATTTGGGTTATGGTAGAGACTATGCTTTCCCAAGACTAGTGTTAGAGTGATGCAAATTTTATATGCTTCTTCCAAGCCTAGGAATTTAAAAATTCCAGATTCCTTTTATGTCTTGCTAGATTTTGGAAGCCTGGCTAAGAAAATTGTTTACTTTATTCTTGATGCCATTAACTAGATCAGGTAACACAATGTGTTAAAAAATTCAAAGCTGACACATACCATAGAAGTCTTGTGTCACTACTTTAGTATAAATGGGGTAATGCTTTGTGTGCTCAGTGGCAGAAAGAAGTTTATGGATGTCTGCATTTTGTTGCCACAGTAAGGAAGAAGCCACATAGTACTGACACTCTTTAGGAAAACATTAGCAAAGAAGATGGCTAATTCACGTGGCTGCTTTCATTGTGATGAGGTCCCCAGCCAAATGGGAGCAAAATACATGGTTCCATTTTGCTAAATGTTAGCTTAGTCTCATGGGAAGATTAGTCAATTCCCCATCGTGCAAAATCTCTGCAGGATACACATATATCACAGGTTAATTGTGTACTGTTACTCCCTAACCATAATCCTATTAAATAATTCTTGACTTTTTTGCTTCCATATAGCTTTAGAAACAGCTTTTCTTTTGTATATATGCTTTGGGAGTAGGTGTGTTGGGAGTAGGTGTGTTGAATTCATGCTTCAATTTGAACACAACATCTTAATACTGATTCATTTAGTTGACAAGGATCATCAAATGACTTGCCATTTAATCAGTTCTTTATATTGTTTTGTGAATATGTGAAAGACTTTTAGTCTATTTCAGATAATGTAATTTGGGGTAGACATATGGCTCAGCATGTACTCTTCTTGGGGATGACCTGTGTTTACATCTGAATACTTATGTATGCTAATATATACTTGAAACTCTAGATCCAGTATATTTGACAAAATTCTTTTCTCAGGTGTCTTCTGTATATATACAAAAATATTTTTCCATACACACAAACACACATCAAAATGGAATTAAAACATTCATTTATGCAAATGCTTATGGCTTATAAAGCAATTGGTGTAAAACAAGTTGCTTTAAGTGCATAATACAAATCATACAGATTTTTTTAAGATCTGTTATCTTGTTATAGATTATAAACCGTTTCCATTACCTCACCTCACTATGACAAAAAATTGAATACAATTACTAATCTTAGGATACATAGAATAGTTGCTAAATGATCACAAAAGGCATTAATTCTGCTAGCATAAGAGAGTGAAATAGATTTTAGTAGTTAAAACTACTATCTGCAATGATAAAATAAGAGTTATAATTATCAATTTTTTTAAGAAGTGCCCAAAAAGCACACCATTTCTAGAGTTGGGAAAGCAGAGTACTAGAGTGAACACAGAATGTGTAGGCCTGTGGTTTATTTTTATTGTTGTTTTATTAAAATCTTTTTTTT
>NC_022009.1:83256278-83256815 GCF_000317375.1 Microtus ochrogaster
TTTCTGTTATATTTCTCATCCATTTCTATAAGGGCGTTCTTTACATGCTGTTTAAGGGCGCCAATCACTTTCATGAAGTCAATCTTTTCTACTTCTTCTTGATTAAGGTGTTCATGTCCACCCGTTGTGAGGTTGCTGGTTTCTGGTTGCTTCATGTTGCTTTTTAGATTGTTGTGTACATTCTTGCATTGGCGCCTGCCCATCTCTTCCTCCGAATGCTCCCCTATGAATCTTCTTTTACAGGATCAGGTCTCCTTGCCTACTGATGTACCTTCCCAGTGATGGCTCTCCCCAGTGATGGCTCTCCTGGTGCTGAGATCAGGTCTCTGTGCTGGTTGGGTAGCTCGTAAACCAAGCTCCTACCTTGCTTGGTGCAGGCAGGCTAGTGAAACAAAGGAACTCCCGCCCGCTTGGTTGCCCTGAGGATTCGGACGGACCCAGCGCTCAGACAGGCTGAGCTGGGTGATGTTATGTGCCCAAAGAGGGCGGGGGGTTGGGGGGGCTGAGTTGGAGAGGGTTCAGGACGCAAGCTGGGTA
>NC_022009.1:83257925-83280933 GCF_000317375.1 Microtus ochrogaster
TTTTTATTTTGAAAATTGGATATAGTAACTTAGCAAACCCTTGAAAATTGTTGGTTTGGGGAGTTTCTATAGAGAAATAGTTGCATTATTCTCTTCTCAACCTTTGTGGCTTCCCTTTTCCCATTTCTTAGCATATCTGGGTTTTATTATTTTTTATTAAGCAAATTAATTCACTAATTTTTTATTCCAGCTACAGTTTCCCTCCCTCTTCTCCTCCTTTTAACACTTCCCACCTTTTCTCTGCCTCCCCCATCAACTCTTGTTTCTGTTTTTATTCAAAAAGGGTCAGGCTTCCCATGGGTGTCAATAAAGCATGGCATATCAAGTTGAAGTATGACTAAGCTCCTCCCCTTTTAGTAAGGATGGGCACAGCACAGCAACCCAGTATGAAGAATATGTTGCCAATGTCTAGCCAATGTCTTAGGGTTGGGCCGTATTCTCACTGGTAGACAGCCCAAAAGTATCTCAAGTTACACAACTGTCAAACATATCTAGGAGACCTAAGGCTACCTACCTGTCAGTAAAGATTCTGTGAGCTATTATGAGGCAAAGTAAGTTGCTTCTATGTGTTCCCTTGTGAAGACACTGACCTCCCATGGCTTATACAATCATTCCTTCATCTCTTCAAAGGGAAATTCTTCATCCACCTCTACAAAAAATTCCTTGAGCTTGGCCCAGTGCTTTGTTGTGGATCTCTGCATCTGTTTCCATCAGTTACTGGATGGAGACTCTCTGATGACAATTGGGGTAGTTACCAATCTGATTACAGGAGAAGGCCAGTTCAGGCTAGCTATCCACTATTACTAGGAATATTAGGGATGATCATCCTTGTAGATTTGTGGGAGTTTCCCTTGCACCAGGTTTCTACCTAATCCCAAAATGGTTTGCCCTTTTAAGACATCGCTTTCATTATTTTCCCTTCCATTAACCCTCCAACCAGATCCCACAATTTCCCTCCTTCACCCCACCCCAGTCTACCAAGGAGATCTTCTCCTTCACAAGGAAATCCACAAGTCCATATTTGAATTCTCCTTGTTACCTAGCTTCTCTGGGGCTGTGGATTGTTGTATAAGTATCCTTCACTTTGTACCCAATATCCACTTATAAGTGAGTACATACCATCTTTGACTTTCTGAGTCTGACTTACCTCAGAATAGTTTTTCTAGTTCCATATATTTGCTTTCAAATTTCCTGATGTCATTGTATTAACAGTTGAATAATAAATACTCCATTGTGAAAATTTATGACATTCATTTTATTCATTTTTCATTCGAGGACCCTTTAGGTTGTTTCCAGGTTTCTGTCTATTACAAATAATGCTGCTATGAGCAGAGTTCAGCAAGTGTCCGTACAGTATGATTGAGTATCCTTTGTGTAAATGCCCAAAAGTAGTATAGCAGGATCTTCAGGTAGATTGATTCATTATTTTCTGAGAAACTGCCATATTGATTTCTAAAGCATCTGTATGAATTTGCCTTTCAACCAGCAATGGAGGGGTTACCCCCTTACTTCACATCCTTTCTAGCAAAAGCTATCATTAGTGTTTATGATCTTGGGCAATTTGACTGCTGTAAGACAGAACTTTAGAATCATTTGGATTTGCATTTCCCTGATGGCAAAAGATGTTGAACAATTTTCTAAGTGTATCTCAGCCATTTGAGATTCTTCTATTGAGTATTCTCTCTTTAGATATGTACCATATTTAATTAGCTTATTTATTAGCTGATGTCCAGTTATTTGAGTTATTTTTACTTTTTGGAGATCAGCCCTGAGTTAGATATGGGTTGAAGATCATTCCCCATTCCGTAGACTGCCATTTTGTTTTACTGCTAGTGTTTTTTGCTTGTTGCTAGGGAAGGTGGTCAAAAGGCACAATGTCAACAAACACAGATGCCCAGAATCAAGTAAAAGGCTTACAGCAGACTCATTTATATAACAGCTTCCAAGTGCTGGGATTAAAGGTGTGTGTCACCACAGTCTGGCCTCTATGTTTAACTAGTGGCTAGTTCTGTCCTCTGATCTCCATGTCAGCTTTATTTGTCAGAACACAAAGAAAATACATTTCCCACTTTTTGTCTAAAAAAAAATGTGAAGACATTAGCTGTCTCAGAAAAACTATATACAAAAACTAAAATAACTACATACAAATATATATATTTATAGAAGGTGATAATTAAATTGTCTAGTACACAAGCATTTGACAAATTCAGAAAAAATAACTCCATTATCTATCCTATCTTGGTGAATACAAATAGTTGTACCTAAATCACCTTCTATTCTAATCTGCATTACAGCATTTCTGTACAACACTTTTCTTTTTGTAATGAGATCCCTGAATCTCTTTCGTCTAGTTTCTTTCTTGACCATTACCAGAAACAACTTGTACTGAACCAACTTTAAATGTTAATATTCATGACTCATCTTTTGGGAATGCTGGTGTAGTTCATTACAATAATTCTTGTTGATTGGAGACACTTGGGACCTTTCTCAGGGTCCTTAAAGGAGCTTAAAGAACCCTGAGGAAATTCAGGATTACGGTCAAGTTGTGAATGGAGAATTCTCTGAGGCTGGATCATCTCAGCCTGAAGTCCTGAAGCCATTCTGGAAACAGAACTCAGAAGAAACTGCAACAGAAGTGCTCTGAAACCGTGGGTAATGTTGGTCATCTGCGCCCGTTGCAGATTTTTCAGAGGATCGTTCTCATTCAAATCTTACTTTTCTTAACATGGAATTAATCCAGAGCCTCTTATTTCCTGTAGAAACAAAAGCATAACATCTTCTCCAAAGTAACATATTTTTTGACTTAAATTTTGAAGTCAAGGCATTTTCAATACAGAGGTTGGATTAATCCAGCAACGTTTATAAGCAAATGTCTCTTAGCAGCTGTTGCTCCTTTTGCAGTAGTCAGAGTTCAATGACAACACAATAGCATACAGTAACCACTCTCAGTGCATTTTTCATCTTTCTGTGGCCCTTTTATATTACTTGACTCATTATTTAAAGACTTTATTTTTTAAAACTCTCCATTCCCTTTTTTTCAGTCTAGATTTTTTCTCTGAATCTCTCTTTACTTTGTATCTCTCTTTTCTGAACATGAATCTATAAAGTGCTAAGCAGCGTGACTAAGACCAAATCAGCTGGCTTTGCAGTATTCCTTGGCTTCTTGATAGTCTATCATCTTCATAGCAGAGGCACCAGTGGGAGCCACAGGTATCACTCCAAATTTGAGGGTCCAACTAGAAATTTCATAGCACACACTGATCATCAACCCCATTCAAGTGTTTGGTAGCAGAACTTCTTGAAAGAAACTGCCCTCATGCTGGCCTCTAGCAAACAGTCTACCCAGGAAAAAAAGCAGTTACCAAGAAGCTGAGTTTTGAGTCCATTTTTATGTGTTTAAAATCTTTTTAAAAGCCTTTTCAGGCTTTATGAGCAACTTCTTAACCCAAGCTGGGCACCAGACGTAATATGCTCCTTATTAGTCTCATCAATAAAAACTAAGAGTCATACATCAGTGTAATAACATGATAGATCAGAGAAACATAGAAGCCAGAGTCAAATCTTACCTCTCTGGATCCTCTAAACAAAAGGAGGCTAAGATACTACCTCCACACACCTTATATTCCAGTCTCCACCTGTCAATTGTGCTGGGTTCAAATGTGTGAAACTCCTGAGTGCTGCAATTAGACAGGTGAGTCGCCACTGCCTGGCCTCTATGGTTAACAAGTGGCTAGCAAATCTCCAGGCAAGCTTTATTTTGTCAGAAATCAAAACATTATACAACTACATTTAAAGACCACTAATCACTGTGAGCCTGGATTTCAATATTGCAGGAATAAGAATAAGAACAGATCTCTGCTAAAGTCCTTTGAAGAGTTATAACAAACTGCAAACTCGACAGTACTGCTCATAGTTCAAAGACAGTAAACTTTACAACAGGAGGGCTGGTAGGACAACTCTCTTGTTACAAGAGTTAGGACCAGAGCCTGTGTCTGAACTATTCTTAATTAGTCAGGCTCAGCCACTCATCCTCAATAATGAATTAAAAGAGCTAATTACTTCATTGTGATGTGCCCAACACACATCATTGTAATGGGCCAACAGGCCCTCTGCATCAAGGTGAAAAAAATCTCTATGATATTTTGGAAGAGTGTAGTTATTTAGTGGAAGATCCAAGCCCAACAGGGAATTCATAGTGAGACTATTCTTTAAAACAATTTTTTTTTCTAAAAAAAAAGAGGATATAAAAAGAAAAAATGCAATTTATCAAGAAAATCAGAAACATGATTATATATTCAATGGGACTAAATTCAAACATTGATGAAGACAGAAATGAACTATTCTTGGTGTCCTGTTTTTATAGAAAGTAATAAGAGTATGCACAAGTAATTTAACTAAGTCATATAATGGACTTTTTAACCATCCTTTAAACCCCCCTACATTTTTTAGCTCCTGTCTTCTGCAAGGCATTTGTTCAGCTACGGTGCAAATATTTCTTCAGGAGAAATATTCTCTGGAGGATTTTTTTTAAACTGTGGTTTCAAGGAAAATTTGAGTTTCATTCAGTCCACTGTTTGCCTAATTGTCAGGCAAAGGGAGATAGATATTTCTCTTTAAAATACACCTACTCATGTGAGGGAGTCAGTTTGGAGGGATAACACTGTGGGGCAGAACAGGTGGAGAGATACACAGTGCTGTCATTGGCAGTTGCATTGTGTTTGCAAAAAAATAATGAAAGAGTGGAAGAAATGGAGGTGTTTAACCCACCACAACTGTGTAGATACAGAGAGCTCACTAGGAGCCAGCTTGTCTCCAGGAATAGCTACATCATTTCCTCTGGTCAAGTGATCCTCTGGCTCTCACATCCAAACTCCAACCCTAACAATTTATCCATACCCCACATCTCTCTGTAAATATAAGAGTGCCCCAGCCTTAGGGTGACTTCTGTTTAGGTCTCAGGATCTACTGATAATCTGGAGTCACCATCACAAAAGGATGCTAACTGAAGCTTTTGAAGACTTTAAGGTAACAGAAGATGATATCATTTGGACAGAGGACACATAAACTCCAGCAGGGGTGCACCTGACGTGTCCTTGTGCATTACCATCACTGCCCTGAACTCAGTCATAAAACTCCAGCAGGGAGACACCTGACAACCTCAGTCTTGTGGCTTTGGACAATTGGTTAGCCACCTTTTAAAAACTTGTTAGTTTCTCTCCTGATCATTTTTTTGTACTCTTCCTTCATTTTGTGGAAATTTGGGCTTAGAAACATCTTAAGGCACCAAGTTTAAATCAGTGTCTGATGCAATCAACCTTTTTTTTATTTTCTGAATCATTAGGGCTGGGGTAAAGATGAATTTAGGATCAACTATTCCCACTTTACTGCTATTAATGTCATGCTCATGGGGTTGAGTAGATGGCTCAGCACCTAAGAGCAAAGGCTTCTCATCTACAGGGCCTTGTTGTGATTTGCAGCACCGAAGAGACAGCTCACAATACTCTAACTTCGGTCATGATTTGACACAATTTTCTGGTCTCCAGTTGTAACTGACATGCATTTGGTATACACAGAGGCAAGACTTATATACCTAAATTACTTTAAATTCTTTTCAAAAATAACGTATACATGAAGAAAACCTTTTCACAATATTTAATCCCAAATACATATGTCTTTTTACCATCTGCATATCTGGTGCCCTAGGCCAGATGAGGCATCGGATCTCTTGGACCTTGAATTACAGGTATTTCCAAGCTATGTAATGTAGGTGGTAGGATCCAGACTTGCTTACTCAACAGGAGCAATACTACTGAACAAACCCTATAGTTTCCAAACATAACATAATATAACACGTCAGATGGAAGTCTGTATGTCCTACAGCCCAAGTGTAGAAATAAGTGAAAAAATTCTAGAAGTAATATAAGTTTCCTAGGATAGAATTCAAGTCATAGTGCTTAGAAGAAACCAAATTCATAAACAGAGACAATTTTATGGCATTCAAAAAATAAACTAACACATTCCAAATAAGGTGTTTAATAGTATTTTATTTTCATTTGCAAATAAGATTTATTATCCAAATTGTTCTGTTTACCTCTATCCTTGGGTGAAAATATGTTTAAAATCTGAAAAGAAGACAACATTTTAGTGACATAATGTGTTGACTAATCTTGAGAATCAGTGATATGTCTCAGTGGGAAATGGCTAAGATGTGGAAACCTCATCTTGATCCCCATATGAAGGAAAAAAGGAAATCCTATAAAGTTGTCTTCCTGTCTTTACATATGTATCATGGCCCCAAAAAGCCATAATCCCCCCCCACACACACCCAGAATTTTTAAAAATAAATCTTATTGCCATTGCATTATCTGGCACCTCTGAATAATTCCCTTAGAATGCTGCACTTCAAGATAAAGTATAAAATTGATAACTAACAGGGACATGAAGAAAGATGGAAACTCAAATTATACACACACAGACACACACACACACATCCATAGCACACTAAGATATGTGATGAAATACATAGTTGTTGACGATTACCCTACATTAGTACATCTCTACCAGACAAATGAAAATGCTGCTTGGAATACACATGAGGCATTTAATGATTATTATATTCTATTCTATTAAACATTTTAACATCAACATCATTTAAACATGTTAATAAATAAATGCATCGGGGTTACATCATCTACCCTTGGACTTTTATTAAGGAGGCTGACATATGACAATCATGAATTCAAATGTAGCCCTTACTAATTACTGACATCAGAGCCGGGCTGGATAATGTACAACATCTCAGGGGAATTTGTGAAAACATAAAAAACAAAAACAGAAAAAAGCCCACCATTTTGACACCCTTTCTTCAAAAGCATGATCACACATGGCCTCATATTTAAATAAACAATGGACCACTTATATGCTGGACATGCCATTCTATGCACTGCAGCAGAAAAATGCATATTACACAGTGAAAGAATAAAAGAAGATGAACAGAAATCCAATAAAGAATATAAGGACCACAAAATAAATTTCTCTAAATGGATTTACCACATACACTTCCACATCTACCTCAAAGGTTGCAAAATAGAAACCACATTGCAGTAATCTCCACCATCTATCTTGATAGAACATGGTAACCAATTTACTGACTGCAAGGTCAGTATGATGAAAAAGAAATCAAATAACATTTTTCTTGAAACTGAATTAAAGTATTATGTCTAAAGTCTTTACTAAATTGTTTACATGAATAGAATTTATGAATAAATTATTTCCTATTTCCTGACATCAAGATGATATATGAAGGTTTTAGCATATTTACAGGGCCAGAGGCATGGCTAAGCAGTTAAGAGAAGTTCATTGCCAGGATGAAGGGTGGGTTTTTGACAAATTTCTGTAATTCCTTTTAAAGAACATCCAAGTGTTTAAACTTTTGGGAACCAGCATGTACATGAACATATCCACACAAAGACACACTGACAGCAACAAGTAAAATTAAGTCACTAAACAATCTGATTTTCATTGAAAAAATTTTTTTCTTGAATACATTTACTCTTACAACACAGGAGTTGAAGCATCTAAAGGCTTACTTACTGTTTATATTTGTCATATACTAGTTCATGTAACAGAAAACAAGCATTGTAGGACTGACGTCAGACAAATCAATCTTTCTCAGTTACATAATGCTTGCCCTTCTGAATAACGTATGTCCCTGGGGGTGAGTATGCCATTTCACATCCACGCACCATTTCCACTTTCCACTTCAGGCTGTAGGTGGAGGATGTGAGTTCTCAGCAGTCTGTTTTAACTTCCATGTTTGACACTTGCTTCCATGCCACTTTCATGGTATTTTGGTATCCCTCTAGATCCAAGAACCAGCTCTTTCTTAAATTGACTTAATGTTTTATCACAACAACACAAAGGCACTAAAACACACCCATTAAGTTTTACACCTGGATGACATATTTCATGTAATTGAAGAGAACTGTGGAAGAAAAAGAGGTTACCTCAAAATTTAAATTCATAGGGCTTTTGTCTATGTGAGTCTGCAGGTGCAAAATAAAGAGGGACATCATAATGCTTGAACAGATTGGTGACACCTGTCATTTTTTTCCCCAGAATAATTTCATGTAAATGAATGTAAGTGGGTTGACTAAAGATCTTACCAAAACCATTATGTCAGATTTCCTTCAGTATTAATGTTTTCAGGTCCTCAAGAGCGACTTGAAAAGACTTTAAGAGACCAGTTAACACTAAAAGTTTAACTCTTGTATAAAGACTACCATGAAGTGCAAAACTTTACCACATTTAATACATTTATAGGGTTTCTGTACACAATGATTTTTTTCTCATCATTTCAAAGACTCCAGAAGCATGCAAAGGCTTTGCCACATTACTTACATCCACAGGGTTTCTCTGCAGTATGTGTTCCTTTATGTATATGGAGATTACCGGGAAAATCAAAGGCTTTACCACATTGCTACATTTACTGGGTTTCTCTCCAGTATGTGTTCTTCCATGCATTTGAAGACTATGGTGTTGTGAAAAGGCTTTTTCACATTGATTACATTTGTAGGGTTTCTCTCCGGTATGCGTTCTTTTATGTATTCGGAGATGACTGTGCTGTGAAAAGGCTTTAGCACATTGATTACATTTGTAGGGTTTCTCTCCAGTATGTGTTCTTTTATGTTCTTGGAGATGACTTTGTCGTGAAAAGGCTTTATCACATAGATTACATTTGTAGGGCTTTTCTTCAGCATGAGTTCCTTTATGTCTTTGGAGATTGCCAGCACACGCAAAGGCTTTACCACATTGATTACATTCATAAGGTTTCTCTCCAGAATGTGTTCTTTTATGTATTTGGAGACGACTGTGAAGTGAAAAGGCTTTATCACACTGATTACATTTGTAGGGTTTCTCTCCAGAATGTGTTCTTTTGTGTATTTGGAGAGTACTGTGTTGTGAAAAGGCTTTAGCACATTGATTACATTCATAAGGTTTCTCTCCAGTATGTGTTCTTTCATGTCTTCTGAGACTACTGGCACATGTAAAGGCTTTGCCACACTGTTTACATTCAAAGGTTTTCTCTCCAACATGTGTTGCTTTATGTACTCGGAGAATGCTGTGGTGTGTAAAGGCTTCACCATATTGAATACTTTCATAGGGTTTCTCTCCAGGATGAATTCTTACATGCCTCTGAAGATGACTGTGATGTGAAAAGGCTTTAGAACATTGAGTATATTCAAAGGGATTCTCTCTAGTATGGCCTTTTCTGTATCTGTGAGGATAATAGACACAAGTAAGAGATTCATCACATTTATTACACTGATAAATATATCTCTATGAATTAATTTTACAAATTGGTCTAAATGTTAAGAGGAAAATGACTTTATTGTTTACAATCATAATGTACTCCTTTATTAAGTGTTGTTTTGTGTCTCTGAAGGTATGTGTAACAGTAAGAGTCTTTACTATAGGGCCCACATTTATAGTATCTTTTGTTCTATATGAGACTCTTCATAAATTTGAAGAGAACTGGGAAGAACTCAGAACTTTAACATACATACTGCATTCATAAATTTTCTAATACTGTGACTCATACTATAATTGTAAAATAAACCAGAACAAACACCCTACTCATTCCACCACTCATAGGACTTTCCTGCAGTGTAAGCTTATTAATTACTCTCAATTGCTGGGAAAAAATAATTTTAGACTTGTATCACATTAAAAACTTCTACGCAAAGTGGTGACTACTGCATATCTTCTCATTGTTCTGTTGCAAGTTATGTTGCTTCTTTCCATATCCCCATGCTCACATGGCTTTTATGCAGAGTGATATATGATACACTGATGAAGGAAGAATAATAAAATGATTCCACACTGCATTCACACAACTTGAATTTCTATTCCTCATAGACATGTGGTAAAAGTATTAACATTTCTCTTCAAAAATGTTCTTTTTTTGGTTTTCTTCGAGACAAGATTTCTCGGTAGCTTTGGTGCCTGTCCTTGAACTAGCTCTTGTAGACCAGGGTGGCTTTGAATTCACAGACATCCGCCTGGATTAAAAGTGCGCGCCATCACTGCCCACAATGCTCTTAACTCTCAAAAAATGTCCCTCTCACTAAACTTAGGAAAGTCACAAGTAGATGAGGAACACTAGTTTACTCTGAAGGTTCTGGATCTATACATATCACCTATTTAACACATATACTTTTTGTAATGTCTGAGTAGTATGAAACTAAACAGATAGGTTGTTGTACAGCATAGCTATCATGGAGATGTAATTCAAATGTGGATATCAGTCAAGGCACTGTTATCCTATATTCTTTCTTAGAAAAATGCCTTGCAAACACATATCAGCTACCTGACATTGGGGTATTTACTTTTCTGAGAATTTAATAGTTACCAGTATACTTTAAACTGTGCTTATTTACACTGTGGCACACGTTAAAATTTCTCCATATGCACATTTGAATACTTTGCATATGAAAATTACCTTCCATGTCTTCCAGAACGTTGACAATGTTCTTCTATATTATAGTCTTCCCAACTGTAGCCTAAAACACAGTACCAGAAAATGTATGATATATCATGGGAAAGTGTGAAAAATTTAAGTTACTCTCTTCAGTGAACCTTAGAAGCATGCCAAATTTATTTACCTCATTCTCCCACTTTCTCATCAACAGAAATTACAGAAGAGTATCAATAACCAAGGAACAGTTGTCGCTTTATTTTAAAATGTGATGGAAAATTCAGTCTTACCTATATCGGTGAGGTTCCTATAGGTCTCCAGCATCACATCGTTGTAGAGATTCTTCTGGGAAGGATCCAGCAAAGCCCACTCCTCCCAAGTGAAGTCCACATGCACATCATCATAGGTCACCGCATCCTAAAATATTCCATACATGTGTACAACAGAAGGTGTGACACTGACAGCATACTGAATGCATATTTGACAATATATTCATATGATTCTGGGGCTCCCCAAACTTATACCATCACAAAGAAGTTCTAATCAACTCACTTTAGAAAAAAAGGCAACAATGAGGTTCACCTGTCATTTCTACACCCTTTGTCTAGGACATAGGCTTACAAGAGAAATGCATATTAAGAGACATAAAGAGAAGCAAGCAAACAGATCAAAGTATACATCAGATAAACTGAAAGAACTAACTACAAAAAAGATGGGCGAGCTGGGTGTATTGAATCATGCCTTTAAGTCCAGCACTCTGGAGGTAAAGAAAGGTGAATTTAATTGAGTTGGATGGCAGCCAGGCCTATGCAGTGAAATTTAAGGGTAGCTATATTAGTTACATATTAGTCAGACTCTGTCTCCCCCATAAAAATAAACTGAACAAAAATGTAGAAAGAACTAACAGAATTTTACTGAAGTTTCTACAAAGAATTATGCATTATACTCCAGTTCAGCATCAGAAACCAGTTTAAACTATACCAATCATATGATTTTACTAAAGGGAATGAATGTTTAAAGTTACAAATAAACAGGTAAAAACATTAGCGATGTAAATGCTGATCATAAGTAAACAACAGGATAGAAGAGATGGCTTGGCATTCAAGAGATCTTGTCAGTTTTACAGAGAGGTGGGCTCGATTGGCAGTACTTACACGGGGCTCACAACTACCCACTACCACAAGTTCAGGGATTGTAAGGCTATCTTCTGATTGTTGTGAGGACAAGGCACACATGTGGTGCATATCCATGTATAGAGACACAAGACACATATTGACTCAAAAGAATTCAAAGCAAACACAGTTAGTAGGAATAATGCCACAAACCAGCATTTGAATGAATCAGAAGGCTCAGGTAGTATTAAGATCATAATACTGTCATCCTAGGAAAGAGAATGACACACTCTGCCAGACTTCAAAATTCAAAATGTAAGTGAAGCTCAGGAAAACAGCATATACTTGATATGTACAAAACTACATTCTAGGGCTACCAGCCAAGAATATAAAAACAAAGAAACCCAGACATGATGCCCCCATTTTAATCACAGGATGAAGAAACCAGAATCATTTGGGTCTCTGAATTTAGGCCACTCTGATCTACAGGAATACTTTCAAGACAGTCAGGGCTACACAGAGAAACTTTGTCTTCTGCACCAAAAGTTAACACAAAATTAAAAATGTCAGGCTACAAAAACGGCTTACCTTGAACAGCAATTGCATCGAATGTATCTTACGGGTTTTAGTGATGCCATCTATAATGTGGGGAACTCATGACAGCCAGAAACAACAAACAGGAGCTAAGGAAAATGGCTATGGAATGCTCAGGTGATTGGGCTGTACCAGTGCCTATGCTTGAGCCCAGCTGTGCTGGCTGGGAATGTGTCTAGGTGACAGTGCTGTAGTGTGGATGTGGTGGCTTAGCTCTTGTGAAGGTTGTTGCTGGGGTTTGGAGTACAGTTGCGCTGTACTTTTCCTGAGTCTCAGATGTGCCTTTGATAAGAAAAGTTGTCTTCAGGGTGGCTATGACTGGTGAAGAGGTGTTTCTTACTGCCATACTTGTCATGGGTAAAGGTTTGTTTGTGTTCGTGACTTTGTCCTGTGTTAATGAGAGTGGACTTAAAGCTCACTTTTTAGGAAGTGGGTTTCTGAGTTCCAGATGATCGAATGGCATCCTCTGGTGGGCTTAATGCTGTTGACGATGTTGTCATGGTGCTATTTGTTTCCTAGGGCTTGGGGATGAGCCCATTCCAGAATTAGCGGACTTTAGTAGTGAAAGAGTTGTACCTAGAGGTATGCTAACATCAGAAATTGTGCTGATTGAATTTCTCATGTATATCTTTGGCTACTTCCATTCCCTACATGCAGTTATCCATGACAGATGTCTCATATCTGACTTAGGTATCTTAACATTCTGTGGTCTCAAAATTCAACCCAGTCTTCATGCTCAAAGTTTCATGAAATGAACTCCCATAGGCTCCTCACAGGGGCTCTGACCCTGCTAAACATAGATGACTGCAAGAATGCTGAACTGAAGCCACAGACCAGGAACCCATGACCTGAAATTTTGATTCTCTCTTTATTCCAGAACAGCCACAAGTTTGGCTTCTTAATTGAGAGCCAAATGTACCTTGCCAAGCTTGGACAAAAGTTGCAGCCGATTTTGAAGGAAGCTGCTTACTGAGAGCAGGATTCACTTTGCCTAATTTTTCCATTAATTGAAAGCTTGACAGGATGCTCTTAGGGCACCTTAACGGGCTTCCACTGTAGAGCAAGGGCCTTCTCTTTAATGGTGATGATCTTCCTGCCTCTGTTTTAGCACTTGACAGCCATCTGAAACTACCTTTCCATTATCATTTTTTTTTTTTCTGCTCAACTTGGTGCTTTCTCCTTTGTGGACCTGCCTGAATGAGTCATCAGTAGTAGACATGCAATAGAGTCAGTATTTCATCTATGAAGTCAACCCATTACTTTTCAATTTGGCCTTACTCAATATCTCAGGGTAAGGGCAGAATTAGATAGAATTACTTCTATCTTAATTTTTCAAGGAAACCAGTTCCCACTAAAATCCTTTGATCTCGACCTCCTCTGTGTGCATTCCCTTCAAGAGTCCATCTTCCTCATCCCACAAGAGGAGATGATTGAGCTCTGTACACCTTAATGACTTTTGCCATTTACATCCTGGTATCTTCTCCATTCATCTAAAAAAAAAACAAACACTCCCAGGTTCTTCCTATGATCATGATCAATTTTAGTGTTCCATTTTTTTTTCTGACTTGCTTTTCTGCTGTTGTGATTACATTATCTAACCAAAAGTATCGGAGGCAATTTTATTGAGCCAGTTCTGCAATATCTCAGTTCACCCTTGCATGAGCATAGAATTGAAAATCAAGCTAGAAAATAGAGGAAAAAAAAGCATTGACAAACATTGTTTCCTGGCTTTCTCACTTGCTTTGTCACTGTATTGTGCTCAGTTAATGCTCTTATCCACCCCATGTCCACTTGCAAAGAGGCACTACCAACTAAAGATCAGTCCTTTATCCAGATCCTTGATTGCCCTGATCTGTGAACCCTATGAAATGGCTAGTCAAGGACATTTATGGAGCATCTGAAATTAATTACCTACCACATTGCTAATCTCAACCAAAAGAGGAAATGTTTTACCCTCTGTCCTACCTCTCCCTTTCTGCACTGTCACTAGGCCAGCTTCAGGGTTATTCTGTGAATTCAATTCTTGAACAGGCCACTCTTCATTTGTTTGTCTCCAGTAAAAACCAGTGGGTTTCAAGGACATCCATAAACTGGCTTATTTTTCCTTCCAGGTCTAGCCTGGAAGGAGTTGCAGGACTGTCTTCCCAGCACTGGGAAGCAGGGGCAGGATTAGGTAGGTGTTCAAAGAAATTCTAAATTATATACCATAGGGTAAGCTTAAGCTACAAGAGATATTGTTCTAAACAGAAATAACCAACAGTACTTGAGAAAAAAAAGAGGAGTAAACATTGGAGAACAGAAACAAATGAGGATTAGAGAAGTAATGCATTTAAAGAAAATGAAATTTAAAAAATGATACCAATAATTGTCTTTTTAAGATGATACAAGTAATTTATTTTTAAGATAAAAACTTAGCTATATTGACTTTAAAAATAATAGAACCTTCTCTAATTGAGGAAATGCAATTAACAAAAGACTGATCTTGCTCATAAGCATGTTGGTTTCTAAGATCTATAACCTGACACACAGAGTTACAGTTGATGGTCTGTTAATCAGTTCTCTGAGTTGACTTAATTCTGTCAAGCAGGACTGAAGGACTGAACATATATGCAAAGGAAACTTGTTTAATTAGAAATTCAATATGCATTTGCTGAAGCTAACTTTCTCAGATTGTACACTTATCAATCTAGTCTGTGTTCATTCATATGACATGAATTAAAACATGTTTAGGGAAACTACAAAATCACTGCCCCTGCCACAATCAGGTCAGGTCATTTTTCATAATGGCGATTCCAGCAGCTGCCTGCCTACACTATTTCCTCCTGAAATGCATGCAACAAACTATTTCTCCTATTCTGGTCTGAAGGCAGAGCCATGTTCTGCATGTAAATCTTTTTATAATTATTGCAATGGATAATCAACAACATGACACAAATGGGTAATTCTAGAGTCCTGAAGTGGTAGAGTCATTTAAGAATTTATGTTTAATCATGGACAGCAAGGTCATTACCCTGGGAACCAACAGACTAAGATCAAGGCCATCTGAGTCAATATAGGAGGATTTGTGTCAGAAACATTTTTCTAAATAGCTGGAGGTACAACTATTCTAGAATTAATATGACTTCTGAAGGAGAAATCACTCCATACATTTAAGAGATAAACAAAGAAAAATCTCTTTAATGAAAACATGCATTCAGCTCTGGCTGAGGCTCAAAGAGAGCCAGCCTACAGCAGATGCTGTATTCCACATAGTCTGTCATCCTTAAGTTTCATTTAGGTTCAGACTTGTTAGGCTTTGAATAATTTAAATCATTCTTCAGTTCCTGAGGTAGAGGTGCCAGGGAAATGAAAAGGACAAGAAAAGGAGAGGGCAGAAAAAGAGAAAAGTTGGGGTGGGGAGGTCTTCCACAAGCTATGTCTCATATGAAGTAAGCTTCTTAAGAATAGCACCTTGTTACTACTTGTAGGGGGGAAAATGAAAGAAAGTGGGAGACATCTATGATGTCAACAGAAACTATGACACAATGGAGTAAACTCAGGAGGCAATTTAAAAAATGCTGCATAAGGGGAACACAGTGGTCCTGGGATGGATAATCATAGCTCCATGTGGTGGGAAGAGTTGGTATCTCAGGATCTGAAGCAATATCTCCACAAATGATCCTGGCCCCAGATCATTGTCAGCTCTCCCTAGCATATCACTGGTTTTAGTGAAGGAACTCCTATTTTATTCTCAATACCTCAGGCCCTTAGTGAGAGCCTCCAAGTCCTAGACAGCAAGCCTTTCTTGACTCTGCCAAACACATTCCTTCTCCCTTAATGGGAATCTAAAGGGAAAGTCTTGTTAATCAGTACAGCCCTAAACGCAAGTGGTTTCCTTGTCAAACAGTCGTCACCTTGCCTGTCAAAACAGTCTTTCTCTCAAGAAGAAAACTGGAACTTTATCACACACCAGGTCTAAATTTTTGCTGTGACCATGTAATCCCTCTCCTTGAGCACCTTGTTAGCAGCCTGTTCTTTGATATAAAGATGGGCCTAGTGGCTGGTTGTAAATCAGGGGTGTCTCCTTTGACTTGGTTTGAAGCCAAATATCTGGACAATTCTGGTGAACAAAGGTGGATCCTAACACTCCAATCTCTAACAGGCCTGGTTAGCTAATATTTATCTTTGAGGTATTTTAGACACAGACCTCCCTTAGCTAAATTCTACTTTGTGTGACTTACTATCTCCTAAGAATTGATAAATCCTTTATGTCACCAATTGTACTCTTCTACATCACAGCTTAATAGTGGAGTGCTACCAAACACAAGAGATGTGGAGATTTATAATCGCCACAAAATTATTTGCAAATGTATCTCTCACGTAAGCTACTATGAACAACAATAGCATTTAGCAATTAATCAACCTTATTTCACAAGGTCAACATATCAAAGTCAGGAGCTCTGTATGGATGATTAAACCAAAATGCAAGGCATGTTGGAGTTATTGCCTTGTGAAAGAAGTGGCTATTTCTTGCTGGAGATTTCTTGCTGAAGGTTATCCCCTTCTGTTATAAATTTGAGATTTATCTCCCACAGCTCAGACTATTTAATCATTTACTGGGCACAATTTACCTTATACATTTGGGGTTTACTGATTATATCTCCTAGCTATATGTGAAAACAGTCACACAGCCAAGAAACTTGCTTCCCACTACCAGGTCCTTGCTCCTTGCTTCAATGTAACTGTAGAGATTTACATTCCTGCAAATATCTTTATTAGCAGGCATTTGGTCAGTGTTTATGAACCAGGAAATAGTATTCCATCTTAAACATTCCCAGATATCTAAGGACATAGAATTGCTACATGCTCAAAGTTGCTGATTCATAGCTGCTCAGATATACAGAAAATTTTAGCATGCCCTGGTTTTACTTCAATTACAGATAAGAAAAAGCAATGACCAAAAATTAACCTTGCATTAAGTGATTCCTAAGTCCTCGCCTTCACTTCAATTTATTGATGTTGAGGAGATTTACTGCTTGTGTCTTACTCTCAGGAAAAATAATTAACCATTTGCCCACAGCCCAGAGGAAGACAAACCTCCACTGACACCTCTGATAGGCATCAAGACCAAGATCTGATAATGCAGAGGCTTGGTTATCCTCATTGTTTCAACTGCTTAGAGCAATAGGTGTAAATTTCATATCTAAAAGTCCCTTGCTAATATTTGGAAAAAGTGCTAATGGACCAAGGGCAATTAACTTCCCTTTGCCCCTTTACTCCCTGTGCCTTCAAGATTCTGTGTGTCTTTATAGCTGGGTAAGGACAAAGAGTTAATAGAAACTGGAGCAGAAGTTGGAGTAGAAGTGTCCCAGAAACTAACAGAGATTAGAAAATGAAGAAGGAGGAGGAAGAAGAGAAGAAAGAGAAGAATGCAGTAGAGAACTGGAGTTGGAATTAGAATTGAGACAGAGAATTGAGCTAAGAAATTACAGACAGGACAAAAGAATTAGAATAGAGAACGAGAAAGCACAATAAAGAGACATGCTCAGGGGGAAAATGCATGTGACTTGATTCGTTTTACCCTCAGAGTTCCCTAGTTATTTTACCCTCACCAGATATCACACCATAGCCGGACCTTGAAGGGGTCTGAGGGGCTGCTACCCTCAAAGACCCTGATTCTAAATATTAAATAGGAACTGCAGAACTTCTAGATGATAGTAGGTAAATGAGGCTTCTCGAAATTTGGAAACCTGTCAGCTCTCTGTTCCCAATGCTCTGAGCAGAGGAAGCCTGTGTAATGCTGTTAATCATAGGCCTGTTGCCTGGGTCCAGGGAGCTGCAAGGACCTCATGGTCCATCAGAGGACAGAGAATGTGGCTGAAGGTTCCTACCCAAACCCAAGGAGGACCACCACACTGGGATCTGCTCCTCCTGACCTTGAATCAGAAACCTTCCCAGCCTGCCCATGCTCTCCCCTCAGGATCCTTACAGCAGCACAGACAGAAGACAGAACCACTAGTACCTACTTTGTTATAAAGTCAAGCCTGCAGCCTGGCATCACAGAAGGGCCCTGCACTCTTCTGACTGGCAGATCAGAATGGAGGACCTGATTGACTAGTGAGGACTGAGTGAAAAGAGCAGCTCCCAGAGAGTTACAGTGTGTTTAAAGACTGCACAGTGATTCCTGGATCTGCCATCCACACAAGACCTTTTATAGATCTGCAGAGATCTGCATTTCAATAGTACTTGTCCTGGCTCAAACAGCTGAACCTGATATATTCCTGCACTCCATAGGCACTTCCCCTTCTTCCTCCTGGACACCTATGGCTAGCGTGCACAGTCCATTATACAATGTGTGGTGGAGTGATTCCCCTTTCCACCATCTAGAAAGGTGACCAAAATATTAAAAATTAAAGAGAGGTTTTAGGTCACAAAATGAGATGTTTGTTTTATGGCTTCATGCTGATGTCTAGTAAGCTCGGGTACTTTGTAATTAGTTGTCACAGAAACTTCAGACAACCAGGAGAGAAAAGCAAGAATGAAATCACAAACAAGAAAATAGAACTTTCTTCCATCAGAAGGTTGGCGGACGGCTCCATTGCTTTAGGTGTTTTATTCCTGCAATACATTTCAATCTTTTGACAATTTAATAACAATATGAAGTTTAGTCTTCATGGTAAGTTGAATATTTAGAAATGAAACAAGGAAGAATGCCTATATGAGCATTATTATTAATAGAACATCATCCTCTAGGCATGTGAAAAAAAGAAAAATCAACAGTAGTAGTGAAGGTTCACCACTTGAACAGAACTGATAGAATAAATCTTTCTATGTAGGTAAAAATTGGATTTATTAGAATCTCTCCCCACCTGTGGTCCAATTAGTCCAATATTGGCTGACTAACAGTTGAAAGTTAAAAAAATTCAATAATTCTTTAATCCATAAGGCCGACTGTCTCAGCTGATATTCAGTATATACCAGAGTTCCTGAGAATGGACTCTAAAGATAGTAAATGAATGACCTTCCTAGGCAATGCCATGACAATCAGGCAAATAGAAAGAGCTTTATTCTTCAGTGTTCTTTATGTGCATAGGCTGCCACCAGAGGCCTGCCTTAGATTAAAGGTGGATCTTATTACCTAAAAGATCAAGATTGCTTAATTAATTAAAGGCCTTCCAATTTTCAAACCTTTAATTAAGAATAACCCCTCACAGGTATACCCAATTCTTTGTGTATTAGTTAATTACAGAGGCATCAGTTTAGGTACCAAGAATAGTCATCACAACAGCCAAGACAGTAGACCTAACAAAGATTTCTTACCTGAAGGAGGCAAGAATATGGGAGTCATTTTCTAGGCAAGAGAAGCACGGGAATTTTACTTGAGGAATCTGGACACGTTCATATAGAGTTCTGCTACTGTCACAATAACAAAGTACAGAGAACATAGCCACAGAAAACATAAAGGAAAAGTCACCTATCAGCACTGTGGTTGACACTCTTAGCTGGATAGTTCTGCTGAGCTACTGTACCCTTAGAACAAGGCTGCTTTTGCTTCTAAGCAAGATGTCTCAGAAGGCCACAGCTACTTCCATGAAAAAAATCAAAAAAAGTTCATTTTCACTGGCCCTGGCTACTGTATGCCTCAGGACTCTGAAATCGTTGTAGAGAATTCATTCTTTCCTTTTTATAACTTTTCTAAAAATTTCACTTTTATGGGTCTTTGCACAGTACTTACAGAGGCCAGAAGAGGGCAGAATATGCCTGGGACTGGTTTTAAAGCAAATGGCTAACTATCCTATTGGTTCTGGGAGTGGAAGATGGGTCCCCTGTAACAACTTTAATGGAGCCATCTCTCTAGCGCGTTTTATTATTTAAAGTTTATTCTATACAGTTTAATTAAAAGATGTTTCATCTTGGTTCCCTCTTCACTCCATCCCTTTTCAGATGCTTCCCTTCCAAAAACTGCTTCCTTAATAAGTGTGTTTGAATAAGCATGCTGAAATACATGAATACAGCCTGCGGAGTTCATTTTTATTGGTTCTATTACATAGTTGCAGGACTAATGATATTATCACATAGAACAGTAAAGAAATTATGCATTAGTCACACAGACGAGGACTCAAACTTTTAAGTCGAGGATCACTATTAAAAGTGTGTTTCAGTAAGAGGCCTTACAGATGTTCATAAATTCATATCCAAGGTCTTTTCGTTTTAAGCAGCAAACATGACAGTGGAGTAGTCTCTTTTCTATTAAACTGAAAAAAAAATTAAATAACCTGACTCAAAGGAATCTGAGTCAATCACTTGACTCATACTTATAAAACAATCACTTGACTCATCCTTATAAAACAAGACCTTTCCATCTATTGAAACAGAAAAGAAAATAATTAATCACATCTATGGAAATCAAAACCTAACTGCTTCCTGTATCATCACATTATGCAAATTCTGAGACTCTTAATGATATTCTGGGCTCTCATAGATGGAGGAAGCCCCATGTTTCAGTCTCTTCCATCCCTATCACACACAGCTTTCCTACCATCCCAATTCTAGACAACTACAGATCTCCTTGTCATCCTACAGACCAAAAATCTACCACAGCTTCAGGAGTCCACTGTAGTCATTAATCTCTCAGGGCCTTTCCAGAGCTGTTTCAAACCAGTTACCACATCATCAGTTCTCCATGAGCCCTTCAATCTTGGACTGGCAGTCAAGATACCAAAGCAGAAGAATCCCAGCAAAGCCCAGTGTGGAGTCTACCTAGAAAGCAAGCAAGGGTAATTTCTATTCCTTCAACCTACACTGACTCTACTTTTTCCCGGACAGCTTATAGACTTTGAGAGGATGCGAAGGAGGAAATGAAGAAAGCCAGCATGAGGCCTGAAGGAGATGTGAAAGGACTGGTGAATACAGAAGAGGAACTGCTGTTCCCAGGACACGAGAGCTGCCGACATGTCTCTGAGTCCCAAGATCACTTCCCTGGAGCCTCTACTGTCTGGGTCACCTAGTGATAACCTCCAGGAGATGGTGCACAGGGTGGAGTCTGATGAAGTGCTCTAATTCCCAGCCTTATAGTTACTGTTCTTGCCTCAAACCAGCATGAACTGCTATTAGTCAAGTGACAAGGACACTGAAATGTGAGCAGGGAAGGGACAGAAATATATCTACCCCATCTAATCAGCAGCCTGGCAAAGTCTTCTCCTTATCCCCTACCCTCACACATCCTGAGAGCACACGACTATAGAAATGTTGTGAGCTTGAATTTCAAGGCAACTGGGACTCATATCTCCCACAGCTCAGACCTTGGGGTTCACATGCCTCGTGGAAAAAGACACCTTCAGCAATTGGGGTGAGACTGTATACAGGTGTATAGGCTTGCTCTGGGCCGGGATACAGTTCCCTGAGCCCACAACAGTCTTATCTATTGTTGAGCCTGACTCCATTCCCCACTATACACTCAGTCCTTGGATGATGTTGAAACCCTCAAACTCCAGCCTCTGCTTCCTTAATTATGTGATCACAGGTATGGGACACCATGTCTGGGTTTGGTGACTTCTTATTCAACTTGACAGAGTGTCAGGGCTTACATGTGGAACATGTAAGAACATGTGCAAACTAAAAAGTGAGTAAAAAAAACATTTGTAAAAAACAGTCATGGGTTGAGCACACTGTATCCAGAGTCAGGAAGCAGGCAGTAATGAATTTTGGTCATTATTATGTAACTCATTATTACCAAATCCATGGAATAGAATGGTGTTATAACTTCCAGAAGGAAGAAGAGTCTTCTCATCTCAACGAACTTAATATACAAGCTAATCTCTCATAAGCACATCCATAGAATAACATGATCTAGATAAGCTTTCAAAGGCATGTCACCAGTATTGCTCCTTGGCTGATTCAATGTTTTATGAGGTTGAAAATCAATATTAACCATCACACAAAATTAATAAAGTTTGCTGTGTAGAATGCCTATGTAGACAGGGACAATATTCCTTTTTTTTTTTTTTTTGCAATAACGCAAATACCAATGAGCCATGTTTGAAGGCAAGGTAAAAGCCTTTTGAGTATGAACTTACACTTTCCCAGATGTAAGCAGCAATTTTCCGAGGAAATCAAGAGCAGGATTAAGAGCCTTATGTACAGTAAGGC
Organism: Microtus ochrogaster; assembly: GCF_000317375.1. Taxonomy (NCBI): domain Eukaryota; kingdom Metazoa; phylum Chordata; class Mammalia; order Rodentia; family Cricetidae; genus Microtus; species Microtus ochrogaster. The sequence continues at coordinate 83,280,237 of NC_022009.1, forward strand.
ACTGTACATAACTCTTATGATTCATGCTTTTACCTTAGCAAGACAGAATACTACCCAAGCCACTTTAGGAACTAATTTATGATTTTGTTACTAAAACAAGGAGATAGAGAGACAAAGACAAAGAGGCAAAGAGAAAGAGTGTGTTTCCTTCAGCATCTTTGAGACAGAGTCTCTAGTTTGCTATCACATATTCATAAGTTCCAGAACTTTGGCTGTCTGCCTTTTATCTTGCTTTAAGGTCATTATAGGCATGCACTGTTGCAATTTGCTTTATAATGCAGTAGTAAAGGGATAGGTACCAGTTCAGTTCCTTATCTGTTACCCAATTATCTCACCCCAACTGTTTATTAAGTAGAGATTTTTGGAGCAAGTCTTACTTTCTAACCCTGTCTGGCCTGGAACCCAGTATGTAGTAGATAGTTTAGGCCTGGAAATTGCAGAGATCCACATGTCTCTGTCTCATGCGACCACACCTGGCTCAAGAGATGTTTAGCATGAATTTAGCACAGGTATTAATAGAAAGAAAGAACTTTTGGAAAGCATGGTTGTATAAGGGAGAACCACACCTAAAAATTGACACATAGCCCGGCATACAGTTCTGTTAACTATGTAAGTACCACTTCAATTGTTTCTATAGGTCTCTCCTCTCTCTCTCTCTCTCTCTCTCTCTCTCTCTCTCTCTCTCTCTCTCTCTCTC
>NC_022009.1:83281033-83283977 GCF_000317375.1 Microtus ochrogaster
ACACACACACTAAATAACTAAGAGTGCAGGAGGTTAAGAACAGTATCTCTTATTCATTTCAGGTGTCACCACAGGTCCCCGTCAATTTATTTTCAGAAATGAATGTAGCCAAGCACTGTAGAAGAGCCTGGGAAATCTCCTTGAATTTAAGCCAGCTTGTTCCATATAGTGATAAGAGGACACAACTGAAGTTACACACACGCACGCAAATACAGTTGAACATAATAAGAGGACACAACTCAAGTTACACACACACACGCAAATATGGTTGAACATAATTTTGTTTTGTTGTTTGAGACAGGATCTAACTAGAAAGTTCTAGCTGTCCAAGAACTCACTATGTATAAACAGCTTAATGAATTATATATATTGAATATTTTAAAACAAATTCCAGGAAATATTTCATTCTATACTGTTGTATCACTATTCAGAACATGGCAGCTTTCTAGACAAGAGGGAACCTCCAAGCAATTTTATTTATATTTAATTAGATTTCAAGAGGCCTTGAAGTGGGAGAAATTTTACACTGTTTACATTCTTAGGTTGTTTTCTCCCATCCAATTATTCTATAAATCAATATTACTTTTTTCTTGAACTTTTAAAACCAGGAACATTTAAACTAGTTTGTTTGTAAACTGAACTGTTTGCACATTCTGTTTTATGCTAGGACTCCAACTGCGGAGGCTGAAACAATACCCAGTAAAGTAAATATTCTAGCTACCAGTAAGCAAATGAATTTTCAAGAATGCTTTTTTCTAATGGTTAAGACATTTTCAAGAATTTCATTGAAATTTCTGGAATACCATTTTTTTTTAAAGTTTGCTGGGAAAAAATAAAAGGTTATTGATATACAATTATTGTACTATTTGTTGTGATACCAACATTTTGAGTTAAATAGCTGCTATTATATGTTATGTGAAATCACAAATGACTATACTGGATTACTAGGTTTCCTAAAATAGCACATGAGGAGCAACAACACAAATCTATATGTAATACAATTGTATCAAGAGCAAAATAACAGTATTCTCATAATAATTTCTCACTAATGGGTAATGAATCATGTACTGCCTTAGTTAGAGTTTCTATTGCTGTGAAGACATCATGACTATGGTAACTCTTATAAAGGGAAAACATTTAATTGTGATGGCTTATATTTTTAGAGGTTTAGTCCATGATCATCATAGTGCAACATGGTGGTGTGCAGGCAGACATGGTGCTGGAGAAGAAGCTGGCATTGTACAATTTAATACACAGGCAAAAGGCAGTGGTCTGGGACACTGGTGTGGCTTGAGGATAAATGAGACCTCAAAGCCCACACACAGAGTGACAAACTTCCTCTATCAAGGCCATACATACTAAAACAAAGACACACCTCCTAGTAGTGCCACTCCCTTGGATTTTATGGGCCTAATTCCATTCAGACTACCACAAGCAACTAGCCATTAGTGTTCACAAGGAAGAATGATATATTCTCCTGTGTGAGGAAACAATGAACATGTACTGCTGAGAAAGACTAAAAGTGTGCTTGTTTCCATATCATAATTAATAATTATCATGAGATTTTCAGTGTGGCCACCAAAGGCACCATGATTGATTATATGATGCATTCAACTTATATTTAACCAAATGTGGGAATGACAAGCTTGCTACTTGTGCTCCAATTGGACACAGAGGAAGTGAGGTACTTCTTTAACACTTGTATTTTCTTGATATGTCTGTTTTAATAAGTCTGCTTGCAATAACTTGTAGAGGGTAAGCTTTTATTTTTCCCATTTTCTTCATTTACCCAAGAAAATCCATACCATTATTAATTCCAAGACATCTTCCAGTATTATTTAAGTATGGCCAAACACATGAATCAGCAGCAGTATTATAAAGAGTACAGTGAAAACATACATGTCTCCTGCAACTACGCTGCCCCCAAACCTAAACCCATCCAGCTGCCATCCAAACAACTCACCTCAACCTGCCCCCAAACCCACCTATCCTCCTGCAACCTCTGTGGAACTCTGAAACTCAGCTTGCTCCAATACTTAGGGGACTTAAATGGTAAATGAACAGTCACAGAGATGGACCTCCCCAGTGGGACAAAACCCCAGGCCCCTCCCCCAAGTCCCTCAGCTTCTCTAGCCAGCCAGCAGGGAGTTTCCTGCAGCCAGTCTCCCCCAAAACCCAAACCCATCCAGCAGCCATTCAAACTACTAGATACACCCCACCCCCAAATACTCCTATCCTCCTGCAACTTCTGTGGAACTCTGAAACACAGCTTGCTTCAATACTGAGGGGACGAAAGAGGTGACTGAACAGTCACATGGCAGGATGCCCCACTCTCTAGGATCTCCCCAGGGGAACAAACCCCGGGCCCTTCCCCCAACTCCCTTGGCTTTTCTAGCCAGCCAGCAGGGAGTTTCGTGCCCCTAGGATTCCCCCAAAACAAAACCCATCCACTGGACCCCCCAAGCTACTAGCCACACCCCGCCTAAGTGCTGAGAGCTTGCTATAATACTGTGGGGACAAAGAGCTTGCCACAGCACTGAGGGGATTAAGAGAGACCAAGAGAGCAAACCAGGAGAGAAGACCAAGAGAGAAGGCATATAGGGACCTCAGAGGCTTTCTGAGACAGACAATGACAGTACCCAGATCAAGAAAAACTCCCAAACTCTCAGACAGCCACTGTAAGGATTGGACCAAGGTGCAAAGAAACTGCAAGACTCATTTGTAGGAAGAGATGGGTAGGCACAAATGCAAGAATTCCTCCAACAACCTAAAAAACAACATGGTAACACCAGAACCCAGCGGTCACACAACAGAAAGACTTGATCATCCTAACCCAGAAGAAGCAGAAGAAAATGACTTTAAATGTAACTTTATGAAAATGATGGAGACTTTTAAAGAGGAAATAAAAAACTCCCTTAAAGAAATGGAGAAGACATACAAAAAA